>NC_065420.1:10246953-10573875 GCF_024362695.1 Pectinophora gossypiella | reverse complement strand
TGCTTCGGAATAAATTTTAATATAATTATAAATTGACCTCACTGATGAAAGTCGAATGATTTGATGTATCGAAACGGCCTTAGGTAACCGTGGGTGGACCAAATTAAATTACTTGGGTCATAGGGTCAGTGGCATCCGGGTCAAGTTGGTGACCTGGATTTCTGTTTTTGGCTATTTTCATAATCTGTGGAATCTTTGGAATAATACTAGGCAATCTTCTTTTTATCGTGTGGGTTGTGCGGTGGAATACCAACCTCATCAACCAAGGTGTTAGGGTTATTACTGAGCCGCCAAAGGCCCCTGACATGACTCATGTAACTACTACATACTTACATCAGTAAGTAGTAACCGGGACCAACGGCTTAACGTGTCTTCCAATGCACGGATCATCTTACTTTAGGACAATCAGGTGATCAGCCTGTAATGTCCTAACAAAACTAGGGATCATGGAATGATTTTTGTGATATGTCCCCATCGGGATTCGAAGCCGGGGTCTGCGGATCGTGAACTCACCGCTCCGCCACTGGACCACGGAGGCCACTAGGCATTAGAACGGCAAATCTCCACTCCCCATCAGCGGCTGAGCTAGGTTTGACCAGTTGTTACTTTAGTCTTCAATCGTATGGCATATGCTGAACAGAATGCGAGTCAGTAGCAATGGAATCCTGGCTGCAATTGCTAATAGGTGTGACAGCGCTCTGATAATGGACCTCATAAAGCGTGTCACATCCCCTCTAGTTATAAGGTACTAACACAAGTTAAGTGAATTGTACAAACAAATAAATGGATCTGTGTTGTCTTTAATGAATAAATAAATCAAAAATCAGACGTCACCCACAGATGCGCGTGAAGGATAAGGTCAATATGTATTTTTTAAACTTGCGGCTGGACTAAAACAAAAAAGAATCCATACAAGTAAGTACGAAAGAAGGAGAACTCCCGATTTATGTTTGTACGATATTTTACTGACATGTTTTTTTGGCATCTAACTAATATCACAAACGAAAGATACTATACAAAAAATACCACAGATGTCGAATAGAAAACAATAATAAAAACTACGTTCGCTGATCAATCGTACTCGTTAAGCAACGGATGAATACAACTTGATCATTGTTATACAATAAAGCTACTTTCACACGGCGTTGGAGCGAGCTTAAGGCCGCATTGACCGCTGTTCTGGGACTGAATAAAAAACACAACACGTTCTGCTTGTCTTCCCGGGCATGTAGTAAAATCCGACAGAAAGGTTGTCCTTTCTAACATGAAGGACAACTGTTATGGGCGATATGCCTTTGTCACCATAAAATTCATCATTTTCATCGCATATCCACAGTCGGAAGTTGTCTTTGATTACTTGTGACGTTGTGGTCTAGCGTGGATCACGCTTACCTTGCAAATGCTTAATCACTCTAACCTTGAAGACTCCCAGATTATACTCGTAATCGCATAAATTCGCATCAAAAAGGAATAGACAAAACGTTTAGTGCGGATTGGTGGTATATCCACAACAAATTCAAATTCAAATATATCTTTATTCAGTAGGTAACATAGTACACTTTGAATCGTCAATTTTTACATAACGAACGTCTCATCCGCTTAAAACTACTGCAGCTTCTCACAACCTGTATAGCCGGGGAAAAGAAGCTGCAAGAAAAACCTCGGCACATGGCCCTAGACGTTCTTTAAAAAAATATGTGTAGCAACATAAGGATGAAATGCCTGTTGACGCCTAGTTGTCCGTAGATGGAATGGAGTGGGTGGAATTAACTCGTGAAGTTCCCGCGCACACTCACCGAAGTTTATCCTATAAAATGTGGTCTAGACTTTGGAGTCGGGCGTGCGTGAAAAAATGTACCTAAGTTTAAACCTACATGCACATAAGACTTTCTGCACTAACACAGTTGGCTCAACCATTATAGACGGCGATACGGCTCGCCTATCACGTTAGTCTAACAGAAAGTTCGGTGAGGTGTCGCTACCTACTTAGTTCATCTTGCGATAGATGTACCTCTGACCCCATTTGCGATATAGTAAGCTTATGTTCATCGTCATCATTAATTTAAGGGCCACGCTGTTGTCGGTGTAGCATCTCCATTCTAGTTTATCAAAGGCCAATACTTCCTTATAAGACTAATCGTTTACCTTCTATTTAATCTGTTCCATGTAAGCTCTTGTTGGTCTTCCCCTTCCTCTCTTTCTTTGAAGCTGCTGTTTTTGTGTCTTGCTTGTTTTTCTCTTTGCTTGAACTTATGACCTATGGATTATGGCTTTTGTTTTTGCCCAGCTCGGTGGTCGGATGACATTGTGAGGTAAGTCGGAAAACAATGGATGAGTACAGGACCGGAAAGGATGGCGTGGAAGAGAGGAGGCCTATACCCAGCCGTGGGTGGAAACAGGCTGAGTAGATAGATAGATAGATAGAGCTTATGTTGTGAACCCAAGAAAAATCCACCTTACCGCGTTTGCCCGCCGCGTTGTGCGGAGTCGTGTGACAATCGCCTTAAACATGCTTAGAAAATAAAAAGCATTTGACAAATGATTATTAAGTAACAATAGGACTGAGAGTAGGTCGACTTCAAAGCCACATACCTTAAGAATAAATGCCTACTATTATTTAATCAGCTTATTACAGAGATAACGCGATGTTTCTGTCAACATGATAGATTAGTATTGTTTTTCCACGATGTTATGTAATCAATAAAACATAACCTATAGAATCTATACGTTACAAAGCCGTAACCACACCCCGGACACTAAAATCTCATTCTTACTGCTTGTCTCACGTGTAAGTGCGAACGAGGCACAATCAGCCCTTTTTTTGTGTTTCGGATTCTGAAAGGTATCCTCTTTAAAATGATATTTTTGCCATAATTAGTGGAATGTAAAGGGGTAATAATAATATTTATTTCTTCTACTATGTATGACCACATTTACTACAATAAATTTCATTTCATTTCCCTCTTATTCTTTATCGGCGTACGGCCATAAACAGAAGAAAGTAAAATACAGGGGGCCCGATACCAGTTTGTGCGGGGCGGGAAAGTTACCAATCTATATACGTACAGTCATGAGTAATATCTTGTACCCACTTTAGAACCCTGTCGCACTATCATATTTGACATTTAATGAGACTTATGGTTTAATTTGTCAAAAAAGTTAATGTGACATGGTTTCAAAGTGTATATGTCGCAGGGATATGATAAAAACGGGGATTTGATCAATTCCCTAAGGGATTTGATCAAATCACGGAAGATGTTAAAATAACAACACGATTTTATCTTTTCCCTAAACAAATCTAGTGAATTGAACGAATCCCTAAATTGGTTCAGTGAAATGTCAAAAATAATTTTGCTTTGGTATTTTATAGGTTTATTTCGTAAGATATACCTACATAATTATGATAATCAGGTGAGTGTAATACAAGGAAATATTGATATAAAAATCACCATTACTTAGAACAATTTTTTATTTTTTGAAAGAAAGAACAAAAATTTTTTTTAAAATAAAACATATTTTGGTTGCGTATGATATGCTTATTTGTAATAATCACTTACTAAAACATGTAGCTGATTTGTGGCATCGTAAATTACAAAAAAAAAATTCGTGTCTAATACAATCCCTGTAATATTATTTGCATCTAGTGGACCCCTGTCTACTTTTGGTACATCAACCAAAACGGTGGAACCAATTAATACCTATATCTTTGAATTTCTTAGAAAAAGTGTCTTTCATTTTATCAGCAAATCTTTTTAAATTTTGTGAAGAATTACTAAATAAACCTTTAAAATACCAAAGCAAAATTATTTTTGTCATTTCACTGAACCAATTTAGGGATTTGTTCAATTCACTAGATTTGTTTAGGGAAAAGATAAAATCGTGTTGTTATTTTAACATCCTCCGTGATTTGATCAAATCCCTTAGGGAATTGATCAAATCCCCGTTTTTATCATATCCCTGCGACATATATATATTAGTACTCGTGACCGTACGTGGACTAATGTTATGGGCGATAGGCTGATCACTTGTCACTTAAGGTTCGTCATATCCATCTTAGGACTTCGTATCAAAAATTGTGGGATTGGGCAAGGAAACGATTATATTTCTTTACCTTTGTTTATTTTAAACGTTTTTTAAATTTTGTACATTTTGCCTTTATATTCTATGTCGTAACTATGGACAAGTCCCTCAATCAGCGCTTATCGCTATCGACCCGCTAGAGTCAATTAATTCTTTCAAATATTTTGTCCGGCCAAGTAGTTAATGCCATCTGCGGCAAATCTACAATAAGTCAAGTAAAAAAAAACTATGGACAAGTAGATACTCCGGATAACAGAGCATGTCAAAAATAGGAAGATGTCTGGGTCAAAGATAAATTAGAAAAATGATAACCTACAGATAGAATATGTTTATTCTTATTTACGAATATTATCAAGAATTAGGTAACAATGACTACGTCTACTTAACTACGTTTATGTGCTAATGATGATGATTTTCATGCTTGAATCACCTGATTGTCTGAAAAAGTAAGATGATTCCGTGCTTCGGATGGCACGTTAAACTGTTGGTCCCGGCTATAAGCCGTAAGAACACCTTCACCAACCCGCAGTGGAGCAGCGTGGTGGAGTATGCTCCATACCCCCTCTGATTGATTGAGGGGAGGCCTTTGCCCAGCAGTGGGACGTATATATAGGCTGTTTATATATGTGCCAATTATGTGCCGTTCCTTTTTTAAAAACTCTTTAATGGTAAGGATACTCGCTGCTTTTCTTTTCAGATTGTTCATTCTTTGTTTAACGTAATAAGTGTCTATTTTTACAATACTCGGGGACACTTCACTCACACAATTATAAGTTTATTAACGGCTTCCGCGGTCCCGTGGCTGAGCTTTGGGTTCACGATCCGGAGGTTCCGGTTTTGAATCCCGAGCGGGACATATCACAAAAATCACTTTGTGTTCTCTAGTTTGGTTAGGACATTACAGGCTGATCACCTGATTGTCCAAAAAGTAAGAAGATGATCCGTGCTTCAGAAGGTCCCGGATACTACTTACTGATGTAAGTAAGTAGTCGTTACATGAGCCATGTCAGGGACCTTTGGCGGCTCAATAATAACCCTGTCACCAGGGTTGATGAGGTTGGTAATTCATCTCACAACCCACACGATAGAAGAAGATAAGTTTATTATTAATCGAATATACTCTCCAGCATTATCCAATTTCTTGTTGGTGTTTTGATCTAGTTCGGAGAACAAACCAATAGTTTTGTGATGAAATTATCGGTTGCAATCCAATCAGTAGCTATTCCCAGGACGAAATACCTTTTATAGTACGAAAGAAAATACTAGAATCAAACGTTTATCTGTAAACAAATATCCCTCTGTCAGTCTGTATTATTATTTAGTACTTACCTACGAATGAGCCATGGTATCCCAATTGGTAGAACGCTTGCCTCTCACTTTGAGGTCGCAGGTTCGAATCCAGCACAGGCCTAAACCAATGATGGTCGAATTTGTTTTAGAATTCATGTTTGGATCATAAATGATTATCACGGTTTCAGCGGTGAAGGAAAACATCGTGAGGAAACCCACATTCCCGAGAAATGCATTTTCGGAGGTATGTGACCTAACATGTATTGGGCTGGTTTTCCCTTCGCGGGACTGAAGGTCAGACTAAATCTTCAGATTATGTAAGCGGACCCTGTGAAAAACTGGATAATGCTAGGGAGATCTTCTTCTTCTATCGTGTGGGTTGTGAAATGAATTACCAACCCCATCAACCCTGGTGTCAGGGTTGGGGGGGGGGGTGGAATTTTCCGTCGCAAAAGTATGGAACGGAGAATAATTTAAAAGAACACTAAATTCATGAATTTTCCGACATCATCCACTTGATATCAACTCAGAATCATGGTCTGAATCATCCCCCTCAGTATTCGTTACGATGTCACTAACACCTGTATTATGTCAATAATAACGAAGGCCAACTATTCACGTCCAATAAAAGTCTGAAAGCTGAAAGCATGGCTGGGTCGCTAGTCGGTGGTATATGTTTCATCTCGGGAATGACCTAATAACCACCAGCGCGATCCATCAAAGTCACAGCAAAAGTTCAATACAATCGCCCACAAGAAAGAGAACTTATATTGAACCTTTAAACATAAGTTTACTTACCGTGAAACTTACTTTACTAATTTCACTTAGCACTTACTTAGCACTCACTTACTTCGACAGAGCAGGCAGAGATGTACAGTTTATGTACCGACTCCTCGCCAACTATGTTCAAGTCCCATGTAATAGGAGGCAAGCCTATTGCTATTTTTGAAAGTCTTCAAAGCTAGAGTGAATAGGCATTTGCTAGGTAAACGTGATCCACCCTACACCGTCACTTACCATCAGGTGAGATTATAGCCAAACGCGAGAGTATATCATTTAAAAAAAAAACAAAAAAGGTGCCTTATGATTGGGTGCATTATTCTTTAGATGACGACGTTACGCAAAAGAATAGACGAAATAATATTATTTATTTATTTTATTTAACAGTTTATTGTGGTTTAGTAACAGTCTCCGTGGTCTAATGGTTAGAGCGTTAGGCTCACGATCTGGAGGTCCGGGTTCGATTCCCGATGGGGACATTGTCGAAAGCGAATGAAAATGCGCGTCAAAGTACAGAAGCCAGTGTTGTGATCTTATTTGCATAGTGATGTATCAGTCGAGATAAGACCGATTCAAATTCAAAAATATATTTATTCAGTAGGTAACATAGTTACACTTTGAGTCGTCAATTTTTTACGAACGTCTCATCCGCCTAAAACGACTGCAGCTTCTCACAACCTGTATAGCCGGGGGGAATAGCTGCAAGAAAAACCTCGGCACAGGGCTCTAGACGTTCTTTAAAAAAAAAAACATAAAATATTGGTATACAATTGAGTAATTTAGCTGCCTAATATCAGTTCTCAAATCGATCAAATCGAATCGATCGATTATGTTCTAACACTGAACACTTTTTAAAGTAAATAATTAATGTACTTACAACATTATTAATTAACTTATTATAAATAAATGTATAAGCTGACATCAAATGCACGTGCCTAAAATTTAAGGAAATAAACAATCCATTTTCATTTCTTATTGCACAAAACATAAACTCAGGACACATACAGACGAATAAAATTTTCCATCAGAAAGAGAGATTTATACTAGAAATAAGCTGGACCGTTTGTTAGTCTTGTGTTAGTCTAATTGTTTAATATCCTGTTCTGTGTACAATAAACTGTTAACATAAACAGCCTATACGTCCCACTGCTGGGCACAGGCCTCCCCTCAATCAACCGGAGGGGTATGGAGCATACTCCACCACGCTGCTCTAATAGGGGTTGGTGGTGTTTTTACGGCTAATAGCCGGGACCAACGGCTTAACGTGCTTTCCGAAGCACGGAATCATCTTACTTTTTGGGACAATCAGGTGAATTCAAGCCTGAAAGTCCTTACCAAACAAAGGACAGTCTCACAAAGTGATTTCGACAATGTCCTCATCGGGAATCGATCCCGGACCTCCAGATCGTGAGCCTAACACTCTAACCGCTAGACCACGGAGGCTGTTACTAGACCACAATAAACTGTTAAATAAAATAAATACATAATTTTATTTCGTATATTCTTTTGCGTAACGTCGTCATCTAAAGAATAATGCACCCAATCATAAGGCACCTTTATTATAAGACGACCTGCATTCAATAGTCTGTCAGAAAGTCCCTTGGTGATCATATGAAACTCATAGAAATCATGGGACTTGGCGTTAGCAACATTAAGTAAGAAATGTCATAGCCGTGGGATACTGATAGGCGCAGTCATTGATCCTGTTTTTGTAGTCGACTTGATTGTATTGACAAAAAGGCTTGAGAACTGGCTGTTAGTTTGCAACATAGGTCTTTAGTAACTCCAGTGAGCCATAGTCTAACTATAGTAAAATCTCCTTGATTTCGCAAAGGTAGAATCGCAGCCAATCAGCTCGCGACCCCTGTGGTCCAGTGGTCAAGCGTTGTGATCCGGAGGCCCCGGGTTCGAATCCCATTGGGGACATATCAGAAAAATCACTTTGTGATCCCTATTTTAACAGCCTCCGTGGTCTAGTGGTTAGAGCGTTAGGCTCACGATCTGGAGGTCCGGGTTCGATTCCCGATGGGGACACTGTCGAAATCACTTTGTGAGACTGTCCTTTGTTTGGTAAGGACTTTTCAGGCTTGAATCACCTGATTGTCCGAAAAAGTAAGATGATTCCGTGCTTCGGAAGGCACGTTAAGCCGTTGGTCCCGGCTATTAGCCGTAAAAACACCTCCACCAACCCGCAGTGGAGCAGCGTGGTGGAGTATGCTCCATACCCCCTCCGGTTGATTGAGGGGAGGCCTGTGCCCAGCAGTGGAACGTATATAGGCAGTTTATGTTTATGATCCCTATTTTGGTTAGGAAATTACAGGCTCAACACCTGATTATCCAAAAGTAAGATGATCCGTGGTTATTACTTACTGATGTAAGTACGTAGTCGTTAGTCGTTACACGAGTCATGCCAAGGCCTTTGGCGGTTCAATAATAATCCTGACACCAAAGTTGCTGAGGTTGGTAATCCAATTCACAACCCACTCGATAGAAGAAGAAGCTAGCGACAACAAACGCTTCAGGACCCCGATACCGACCCCTCCGGCGTGACCGATATCGACGCTAGAATCGCTTAATTGTTTCAAATTATAGCCTGCTCAGAGGACGCCCTGAGCCGAGAGTCACGCCCCCTCAAGGGCACCCTCAGGCCTGTTGTCCTAAAAGTTGTACAAAGCTTACGACTATATTCCAATTGGGGTAATCAGAGGTACATCCAAGATGAACTAAGTACCCACACCTCACCGAGCTTTCTGTTAGACCAACGTGATAGGTTGTGTTGTGAGCCGTATCGCCGTCTATAATGATCGAGCCAACTGTGTCAGTGAAAACAGCACTAATCAAACAATAAGAAAAAAAAAGACGGGAAAATAAGCGCAAATCTCGTCTTTGTTACATTTTCTGCTTTGTAGCGTTTTTTTTTCTTAAAGTTGAAGTAAAACATCTTGTTACCTTGCAAATCTTTATACAAGTCGGTGGTTAAAATAAAAAATAGTAATTTTTAAGATTCTTATGTAAGTATGAATGAAAGTTGAGAAATTTTGATGAGAGAGGCCCAAGAGAAAGAGGTGTGCAAGGATTATAGTAAGTGGACTTTCGTGTCCTCTCAGACGACGCCCTGAGCCGAGGTTCGCGCCCAACTGGGCACCCTCAGGCCTGTTGTCTGATGACGTGACTTATTGTAGATTTGCCGCAAATGGCTTTAACTACTTGGCCGGACAAATGGGGAGTGCTGAGGGCTCTCACCCGGTACAAAACTTAAGAGCCCATCATATCTAACTGAACCTCTGCCCAACATCATCGTCAGAAAATAAATTTAAAGCTCATGTGATGTGTGTGTGTGTACTCTATGTAAAATTCGTTCCTATTTGTATTTCAGTTTGCCTGGTGTCCTACGCGGGGGGACAGAGTCGCGGGACGCGGCAGCACCACGGACCTGGGTGGGACATCCGCCTGGCAGTGCCTGGTGATCCTGGAAACGACTACCCAACACTGGGCAACATTCCACGCACCTCATTCTCCTGCTCTGGAAAAACGCCAGGTAAATGAGAATCAGGAAATCTTTTGGCATTGAATTTTATATTTACTTACGAATATTTTACTTGAGAGCCGTGGTAGAACGTAGAACGCTTGCCTCTCACTTTGAGGTCGCAGGTTCGAATCTAGCACAGGCCTAAACCAATGATTGTCGAAATTGTTTTCGAATTCGTGTTTAGATCATAAATGATTATCACTTGCTCAGCGATGAAGAAAAACATCGTGAGGAACAGAGAAATGCATTTTCGGAGGTATGTGACCTAACCTGTATTGGGTTGGATTTCCCGTCGCGGGGTGAAGGGTCAGAGAGGCAGTCGCTTCTGTAAAAAACCCCGGACCTGTCAAATCTTCTCATTAGGTAAGGGAAACCCTGTGAAAAACGGGATAATGCTAGGGAGATTATGATGATGACTTACTTACTTGATACTTTTTTATGAAACGCTGTGACCTAATTATTGAAAAGTATTCATGAATCATGATAGCAGGATCTCTGAGTTTCTTATCTAAGTTCTCTCTCTTCATTTAAGAGCTGCGCTCTTGTCGGTGGAGTAATCGCCATTCCTCTCTTCTTCCCGCCAAATCCTACACCTCCTGATACGACACGACCTGCACCTTTTCTTTTATTTGTACCTTTTCTTTTCTTATCTAAGTTATGTGTTGCAAATAACGTACTTAAGTATGTTACGACACACTTACGTTATTTGCAGTTATTTGTACAAACACAAAGTAGGTACTTACTGATCTACCGAACCTGCTTACTGGTCCAAAATACGTTTCTGTATGTAAAATTTAAATATTAGCTGATCATAAATAATTCCGGGATAACTCATAATAAAAGCTAATATTACAGTTACAACATTAACCAAACTTGCACGAGAACATAACATTTTAGCGAAGTGTTCGACCAAGTTTTGAAAATCCATTGAGTTTAATTATGCTATTAATTTCTGAGAACAACGCCACTATCTAAACACCACTTAGGTAAACCCTCTAATTTGAAGCTTTTCATGACACTTTCTGGTGGTATAACTAATCTAAACTAAGATTATAGTTGTAGAGATATTAGATTACGTACACCACTTTAATAAGATTATTTTCTCGAGTCAATCTTATATAGGGTGTTAGTGACACCGTAACGAATACTGAGGGGGACGATTCAGACCATGATTCTGAATTAATATCGAGTGGAATTCCCTGTCAAGAAATTCATGAATTTTTTAAAATTGTTTTCAGTAAGTGCCATAGGGACTGAAAACAAAAACTCCGCTTCAAAAAGAAAAATCATCAATATCGGACCTGTCCCTGGCATGTTAGAAATGAAACCCTTCAGTGACTCCACTATTAATATCAACTCGGAATCATGGCCTGAATCATCGCTCAATTTTTCGTTACAATATCACTAACACGCTGTATTGTATTATAATCGACCATTCATTTCTCATTAGAATGTAAATGACTAGGTGAATGACTTTCCAATTTTCCCGAATTTTATTTTCTTTACGGCTTTTTTCGTATTTTTCTTTCAGATTATAATAAGCATTTAAAACCTACATAATAGCGAAATAAATACTTTTTGAGGAAATAATGAAAATATTTATTGTAATTAATTTACATTTTCACTTCTATTACAGGATACTACGCAGACCTTGAAACTAATTGCCAAGCGTTCCGAGTATGCACCTCAGGATCGACGTACGGCTTTCAGTCCTTCCTCTGCCCCAACGGAACCCTTTTCAACCAGGCAGTCTTCGTCTGCGACTGGTGGATGAACGTCAACTGCCAGAAGTCCCAGGACTTCATCAACAACAATGACAAGTTTGGCAATCTCAAACTTGGACCGCAGCTCATGAAGGATATCAAAAAGATGATCACTCATCCCATGAGAAACCCTTACGACAAAAGCGTCATGAAAAGTAATCTCATCGTAATGCAAGACTACAAGCCTCCCATTGGACAAATGTTTGGAGCTTTACTCTCCGGTCCTAATCCTAATAGCATCTATATCCCAGCCAAACAAGTGCAGGCTTACAATCATAACACATACGCCAATGGCAATGTTTTCGCCGCATCTACACCAAGCCCTACATACGTACCACCACCTGCATCTTTCAATTCCCTGACACCACCACGAGACGCAGAAGTCTTCCAACAACAAAGACAACGTCAAAACGGCCAGTATCAACAAAGTGGCAGGCTTCAGAGCACCCAACCCGCACAAATTCTCAACGGACACGCACAACAATTTACACAAAATCAAAACAGCTTCTCATTTAACAACAATGGTAACACCGCATCAAGGCCAACTCAAATTTACAACAGTCCTGCACAATACAGACAACAACATTTTGGGAACACTCAAACGTTCAACCAAGGAGGGCAACTTAGACAGAGCGGTCAATACACAGACAGTAGAAATCAAGCTCAACTAAATGAAAAACAGTCAGGATTTGGAATATCATTTTCGAAACAACAATACACAAACAATGCACAGCTACCTCTATCCAATGAGAACACTGGACAAATTAATAACGAAGCCAAACAGAACTTGGTAAGTCACGAAACACCCGCTACTATAATAACCAAAACATTAACATTTAACAGGATAGTTGATCCAGAGCCCGGTAAGCCTAAATCACGCATAACCATTAAAACTTGGTTTGTAAAACCGACTAAATCTGCTAAACTAATCGCTGAACCTACATCTTATACTTACGGTAGGCCTACCGGCCCTCAGTCTGAGAAGCAAGTTGCTGAAGCGACCCCTTACATTTATAACCCTCCAACGACACAGCAAAGTGCGAGAATAGTTCAAGGTGAACCTGATGGCCCTTATTCATACAGTAGGCCGACTGTAGCAGCTAAACAAGTTGAAGCTCCATATACCTACAATAGACCGACGATTGCAGCCAAGCAAGTCGAGGGTCCCTATACTTACAATAGACCAACTGTTGCAGCTAAACAGGTTGAGGGCCCGTACGTCTACAATAGACCTACAGTAGCGGCTAAACAAGTAGTAACAACGGTAAGGCAACCTTCACGTTTGTATCTGACACCGACTGCCCCTCCTCCTACTTTATCCCGTTTGTATTTGAATCCAACGACACCAGCCCCAACACTTCCCTCTAGACTGTATCTTGCTCCAACTACATACAAACCAGCAGCGAAACTTTATATACCTCCTGCAACCAACTTGATTCTGTCCAGACAGTATTTAGCCCCCAGTGCTTTACAACAGCCAGCTTATTATACGAATAATATACAAAGCGCAAAACTACAAGCTTCTCCTACATCACCTACACCGGTCTATACGACTGCTCCTCAAGAAAATCCATCATTTTCTCTCACTAAACACTCACGTATTAACGCTAACCATAACAACCTAACCTTTGCAGATATTTTAACAAAAGAAAAACTTGACATTACTGTTAACGATATTGTATCAGACACTAGCAAATATTTGAAGACCGCCACCCCTCCGCAGCAATTTGATCAATACCGACAAGAGAAGGTAGTAGATTATTCGGATGATAATTACTTACAAACTGACGTCAATAGTGAAAGTGACGAAAAGTTGACTTCACAAGCTCCTACACAAGTTTCTACAAGTGCACGCCTCGTTGCTGGTCCATCGCGAGACCTGGAACCCCCGTTAGAAACATTTGATAGTCAAAATATAATAAATGCTAAAAGCATTGCTAATCTACCATTCTACAAAGAACCGGCCACAAATACAATAGAAAGAACTGTTTCTTTGAAAATATCTATACCTGAAAAAGTTGCCTCATATTTATTCAAAAACCGTACTGAAAGTGATTATGATAAATTAGAAATTTTAAACACTGGTAGTAGTAATTATTTGGTTTTAACGAATAACTTACTGAACAAACACAGTGGCGCTAGCTTCATTCCAATTGGCAGATTAATAGCAGATAAATCTTCGAATATTTCTGATTCACAGGCACTGGTGTTTAACTTCTTGGCAGACTCACTCAACGCGGCAAAGGAATACAGCAACATAGCGAAACAAAACATCGTATCACCCACACCCGCACAGTTCCAAAGCGTGAACAGCCAAGAGCTCAGCCGCATCACAAATCAAATTTCACAACTTACAGCATCACAGTATTCCAATAACCAACAGAATAACAATTACAATCACGCCGAGATTGTCCCATCAGTGCAAACATCAACAAACGGAGCTAATCAATACCAAGCCGCCAAGTACACAAGCGGCTTTACACAAAATCAACAACAAATTAATTCCCTGCCTTCTCGGCTGACTAATCAAGGTTATAACTATCAGAACACAAATAACAGACTCACTGGTAATTTTCAGTCAAATCAAAAGCAAATATACAGCGGTCAGTTGTACAACCTTCCCGTTCCGGATGTGACGAGTCAAATTTACAATGCTGGCTCAGCTAATCTTATTCAGAACAGTCAGCAACATTTAGGCACGTCACAGATAGTCAATCAAAACGGTAATGTAGGAAATAACTTGTCGAAGCACTCGAGTACAGAAGTTGAAATAGTCCAATCGCAAACTTTACCACTCCCTGCGGCTAAACTGCAGCAATTTACACCATCTAACGAAGTCGAATCGTTTAATAGCCAGGAACATTCCGCGCAGGCCCTTCTCGGCAACTTTCTTAACAACGGTAATGGGATATCAGCTCAACTGCAGGATAAAATCGTCGGAACAATCCCCCACCCATTAGAAGACAATAAACTTGTTACTTATAAGAAAGATCAGTCTTATTACGTCTACACAAAGTTAAACAATAACGGGAATGGCCAGCAGAATAATGTGCAAAGTGGCCAGAGTGCGAAATTAATTCAAAATGGCTCTCCCAATGTAGTCTTTCAATTTGTTCCTTCTGTAAGCTACCAACTGGACGACGAGAGAGAACAGCAGAAAATTTTAAACGCATTCCAGATTGATGAATACGGTAGTCCGAAGAATACTAATCAGATTCAGGACACACGCAGACAGGACTTGATTTCTGAAGTGGATTACTCGGTGGAACATCCACAGTCTGGTAAACAGGTAGATGGGCAATTTAATGATCTGAATACTCTTTACGCGGGTCCTTCTTCGTACTCCGCTCCTCAAGCATCAGTCGGCAGTTTAGAAGCCACAGAACGAGACCAAAACCTGAACACAAGACTGGAACAACTAGAAGAAAGTAATAACGGATATCGCAAAGAAGTGCCTGCTAGGCAATTTAGTTTTTAAATATTTTATAATAAATTAAAAACAGTTATGTTGAGTGATATGATATCATGTAGATTGATATTGCGTTGTTATCAAAAACCATTTTTGTAAAGAAACTCTTGCATCTCTAAACTCTTCTTTTTGTATTTAAGTTATTATCCGTTAATAAATTATTTGATTCCTAAGCGGCGTACCTCAAAAATTCTAAAATAAAAGTAAAAATTGCGTTTGGGAAAAAAGACTTTTAGTTTAGATTTAAATTAGTTAGTCTATCTTAAGTAAAAAATAGAGGCTCTGTAAATAAATTAATTATTCCTGTACTTAGATTTAATATTTGTACCAAATGTGGTTACCATAAATAAACATTCTTTTAATTTAAGCGTTGTAATTTTATTATTGACATTAGCGAGTAATAGTCACAAGTACCCAATCAAACAAAAGACAACAGGTAAGTACTTTGAATACACATTCGTCTGATGCACTGTATGATGGGTTAATGATGTTAATTATAAAATATGATAAACGTAACTTACCTCTCATAAAAAAAATTAACATCTCGCTAGTTCCGGCCAAATCTACAATTAGTCTCGTCATAAAAAACTAGTTTATATTTTAAAATAAAATTATTAATAAAAAAAATATTTATACGTATATTAAAATTATTTTTATTTTAAAATAAAAATTATGAAAAATAAAGTAAAGAAAAATTTAAAATTAAAATTAATGGCATTTACAAAATTTCTAGTTCTTAATATTAACGTTCTAAATTCAAATTTAAAATTTTATTACACTCGTTTTTTATTGAACAACCATACGTAAGAGTTTCGATTTTTAAATACCTATATGTTTTAAATACCGTTAGAAAGGACATAATTACGACATGCCCCGGAAGATAAGCAGTTGAAAGCGATCTACGCTCCCAGTCCAGCAGATGTAAGTATTATGTAAGTATGATAATAGTACGATAATGAAATGGAAAAATTGTCTTATTTATTCCAGTATCACCCGAGACACGTATCTTATTCTACTTTTATTATCAATGTTTACAATAAACAAAACCTTGATAAAAAGTTCAAGGTAAGACCAAAAATTTACTTTAACGATATAATAGGTATTAATATTATTCTTTTTTTTCTTTTATTTTTTTCTTTTATTATTTTTTTCTTGTGGGCGTCATACGGCTGATGATGATGATGATTATTCTTTAACATACAACATAATCGAAACAAAAATATTTATTTTCCTGAATCATTTTTTTTGACTTGACTTATTTGTAGGTATGGCATTTACTACTTTATCGATATTAATGTTACAGCGAAAAACCCGTAAATGCCTTTTTGGAAATCGCATTCTAATAAAGAGAAAATTACATCGAAAAAAAATCCTGCGAGCTCTTGTCAAATTTCACCAGGTCTTCCTCCGGGTAAGAATTTCGCATGAACAGGAGGAGATCCCGGTAGGTTTGTGAATTTTCTTAAGCAAAGGTAACTGCTATAAAAACAAAAATCGCATTCTGATATTATTCTCTTCTATAAAACCTCGTATTCAGTTATTTTAATTCTGGGTAAGTATTCAGAGGACAGGAGTCCTAGTACGGCTTTGAAATAAGACTACTCTGGGCGCCATCCCACTTGCGTCAGATAGAGTACTGCGGGGTGGAAGGCAAGAGGGAAACCACTGCCCTATTTTCCCCTAAAAAAGTAGCATGGAGAGTTAGGAGAATGCTACACCGACAAGAGCGTGGCTCTTAAATTGGTGATGATGAAGAATTCAGATTTTTTTACTTGAATTGAAACTAAATTTAAACCTTCTATCTTCCCTTCTGTGATGTTTTTAATAAATTCGTCATGTCTTATTAAGTGTCCTATCATTTTACCTCAATAACTCTCAATATTTGTCTCCTTTCTTTTACTCTTACTAGCACTTCTTTATTAGTAACCCTTTCAGTCCAACTTATTCTTTCCATCCTCCTCCAACAACATATATTTCAAAGGCGAGTCTCTCTCTCTCTCTGTCTTTCAGTACCAGTGTTCAAGTTTCACCTCCACTACATACAAACGACCTCCGCGGTCCAGTGGTTGAGTATTCGGCTCACGATCCGGAGGTCCTGGCTTCGATTCCCGGTGGGGACATATCACAAAAATTACTTGGTGGTCCCTAGTTTGATTAGGACATTACAGGCTGATAACCTGATTGTCCGAAAGTAAGATGAGCAGTGCTTCGGAAGGCACGGTAAACCGTTGATCCCGTTTATTACTTACTTGTTGTAAGTAAGTAGTCGTTACATGAGCATCAGGTGCCTTTGGCGGCTCAATAGTAATCCTGACACCAGAGTTGATGAGGTTGGTACTCCACCTCACAACCCACACGACAGAAGACTATATACAATACCTATATATTATGATTTCCATATTATACATAAACAACAGCAAACCCGGTCATACCTAATATGTGCCAATTGTGTCCCCTTATCACCCAACTGAATGTTTGCCTGTACTCATGGTATAACAACACATCCATTCTCAAATTTCTGAGAACTACTGGAATAACGCGTATATTTACAGATCTTACCAATAATAAGGATAATTTTCATGTTATTTAAACTATTATGTATATTATATACCTACTTAACTAACCTACTTAACTACTACTTCTATGCTGTTCTGGGAGCAAATAAAAAACATAGAACGCGTTCAGCTGCTTGTCTTCCCGGGTATGTCGTAAAAACTGACAGAGAGATTGTGTGCTCTAACATGATGGACTAATGTTATGGGCGATAAGCTGATCCCTTATCACCATAAGGTTCATCATATCCAGCTTACGACATCGTATCAACAGTGGCTGCAAGTTGTCTTTGATTACTTGTGGCTCTGCCCACCCCATTGGGGTATACTGGCATGAGTTTATGTATGTATGTATGTACCTACTTAACTAATAATTAATTATACGAGTATATAGGTGTTTTTTTTAATAGACCGCGACACTGCTCACCTCCTATCTCGTTTAGAATTGGTAGATGTCCGGCTTTAACTGGACATGTTTGGCGTTTTGCTGTCGTATCCGGCCAAATATGTACATGTTAGGCTTGTCCTTTTTGTTAGATTTGCGATACCTACGACGACGGGCCGGGCATAGACCCGAGAGGGCACAGGCGAGCGGGGAGCGATCTGCATGTGACTACACTTACTTTTCTTCATCAGCCCAGCTGTAAAACAATGTCTGGCGTTTAGGGCAAATTGTCCGGCCTTATCCGTCCTTTATATTTTAAATCTGGCAACCCAAATCACGTTAGTCTATCAGCTCGGTGATCTTGCGATGGATGTACCAACCCCAAATGAGATATAGTCGTGAGCTTATTTATGTTATGTTATGTTGTTATACCTTTTGCATTGACGAACCGTGGTAGCCCAGTTTGACTCTGACTGTGAGGTGTCATGTGCGAATCCCCGATTTTTTGGGTTCGTTTTCATCATCGGATCATAAACAATTATCACGCGCTCAGCGGTGAAGGAAAACATCGTGAGAAAACCCAAGCCGATGTCAAACATACCCGAAAAGTGCTAACCTAACCTGTATTAGGATGGTTTTCCCTTCGCAGGATAGAATATTAGGCAGACAGAAGCTTCTGTAAAAAAAATCGGATCTGTCATATGTCAAACAGACCTGTCACGCTATATAAATAGAAATCAGTAGTGTCTCCGTGGTCGACGATTTCCCTCATTCAGCGCTTATCGACCCTCTAGGGTCGATTAATTCTTTCAAATATTTTTCCTCTCAGACGACGCTATTGAGCCGAGGTTCGCGCCCAACTGGGCAGCCCCAGGCTGTTGTCTTAAACATTGTACCGGGTGAGAGCCTTCAGCTCTCCCCATTTGTCCGGCCAAGTAGTTAATGCCATCTGCGGCAAATCTACAATAAGTTACATAAAAAAAAAACGCTCCACTCGCTTAACGTTAACGTGCTGAAAAACGTTCAAAAGTTGACAAACTTGTTTAGTCTTAAATCAACGAGCAACCTGCGTATATTTTATAAGTAATAATAAATAATTTAAAGCAGTCAATGACCAACCGCAATCTTGTATCAAAACTGGCTTGTATATATAACGTTTATAATTAACAGGAATCTTCCAAAACCAAATTAAAAATAAGTATAGACAAACCCATGCAGGGTGTTAGTGATATCGTAACGAATACCGAGGGGGATGATTCAGACTATAATTTTATTCTGAGTTGATATCAAGTGGATTTTCTGTCGGCTTACCTACTAATAAACACCGGGTAAAAGCCCTCAGCACTCCCCATTTGTCCGGTCAAGTAGTTAATGCCATATGCGGTATATATCAACTATAAAAAAGCTCATTGGTATCGAGGCGGCGTCCCAACGAAATCGAAGCATGGGGGCTCGCCGCAATTTTGTGATTTCGTTACGTTTCGATCTGCAACGCCTCGAATACGCGCGTGCGACTGTCGAGTGAACGACGCGCCTAAAAGTTCTAAAAGCTCGATACACTAAGCAACAACAAAACAGGACCAACACAAAACATTCGCGGTTGTTAAACCAAAACGCAAATTATTTGGAATGACTGCCAATAAAACATATTCTAATCAACCTAATAGTCACTTAAATAATTAGATACAGTCTACGGAATATTCTACTGCTCAGTTTTGCTATTTCGCAGTTGATGCAAAAACAGATCTTGAATGAAAATTAGGTTCCTACTTTCATACAATATAATAAAGTCACGTTCGCCTTTTGCGGCAAATCTACATTAAGTCACGTCGAAAATAAAGCGACGCTCATATGACTGTCGGGGTGAACAGAGCCGCAATTCGTCTATAAAACAATATCCAACCACTAAGTCTTCTAACTTCTGATTACACGTGGCTCTGCTTACCCCATTAGCGATTGTGAACGTGATTTTATGTTACGTACCTACCCTTATATTACTAGGTTCAGTAAAATAGTAAGTATATTAATGAGAGAGCACAGTTCAGCAAAAAAATATATTAATAAGTACAGATTAACTTTTGCCACAACTTCAACACGTGGAACTGATGATGTAACTAGACACTGAACTAGTATTTTCGCCCCAATTCCTGCAGACACCTCCTAATTTTATTTTAAGTTATACCCGTCATTTTCTTATCCGCCTGAAAGGAAGGGAACGAATGATTTACATTTGTTAATTTTAAAATGAATGAGTATTAGAATGAATAACCCGAGGGAATAAAATAGGCATCTCGCTTATATGCCCGTTTGACGCGTGCTGTCGTCATCTTAATTCTGACAGGTTATTGGCCAATTTAAAATTTTGGAAAGGATTTTAAATTTCTGCCAAAAATTTACGTGTGTTCCATAAATTTTATGCCTGTCGATTACTCGTCCCTTTTCGGTGAATTAAAAAAATACAGGTATACTTAACTTAAAATAAAATTAGATTACTGGAATCGACACCCATATCTAAATGAAATAATAACTAATTGCGAACAGCAAAATGTTCCGGTGACGTGAGTTAACTATTCATCTAATAAAATTGACTAAAAAGACCTCTTGAACTATGACACGATAAGTGATATGAGCGTGATAAACTAGAGCAAATTATAATTAAAATACGTATAAGCCAGCGGACTTATGCCTGCCTGTTTTCCGGCCATGTCACATTAAAAAAGTAGTTTAGGCAGAGACCAAAGAGTTCCACTTACTACAATCTTCACAGACAACTTTTGCTTCTTCCACTCTCATCAAAGACTTCATGCACTCATTTAATAAATAATTTAAATTTAAAAATACTAGACAAAATGCAAATTTGATTTGGACCTTTTTTTTGTTGTTGTTGTTGGATATTAACCTCACAACCAACACCAGGGAAGACTGTCAAAGAGAACTTTTTTTTTGACGTGACTTATTGTAGATTTGCCGCAGATGGCATTAACTACTTGGCCGGACAAATGGGGAGCGCTGAAGGCTCTCACCCGGTACAACGTTCAAGACAACAGGCCTGCGGGTGCCCAGTTGGGCGCGAACCTCGGCTCAGGGCGTCGTCTGAGAGGAAAAATATTTAAAAGAACTAATCGACCCTAGTGGATCGATAGCGATAAGCGCTGAATGAGGGAGATGATTTGGACCAAAGACAATTGATATCAAGAAAGAAAGAAATGGCAATAGGTATACATGACGTCACATGTTCCTAATGAGATACAAGTTACAATCAGCTACATACAAACGTCGTTTTGCTAAAACGGGACAGAGCATTTCCCCTCCACTGACTTTTATCTATTATTAATATCTCCGGCGTTAGATGAGATATTGAAAAATGGATTTTATAATAATATTTAGCCTGTTCATGTAAGTAGATAGATGAGAAGAAAAATAACAGTTACCTAACTACCCTATTCTCACTGACGACGACGCCCTCCTCAGCTGGGCCTTCAGCGCTTCTCATTTGTCCGGCCAAGTAGTAAATTTCAGCTAAGGCAACTCCACAATTCGCACAAAGCGCTTCGCATCGTCCTTCATTATGCGCACTGAGGAGTGGAATTCTCTGCCGAATTCTGCATTTCCGAATGCATATAACCAGGGTGCTTTCAACGCCAAAGTGAACAGATTGATGATGCCTTCGGGCAAGCCAGGGGCCAATAGCAAACCCATCAAAGTTCAAAAAAAGAATATACCACGACAAAAAAAAAGCTTAACCAAACTTAATGCCGCCGACTATACTCGGATGCTCATCTCAAAAACACAATGTTTAGGTATAGGTAGTATTTTGTAAATAGTTTGTAAACATGCGCATGAGGTCACTCGATTAATGGATTGATAACGAATAGTATATAAACGATATATTCCACATCTGAGACATATTCCTCCGAAGTTTCTTGCTGAAAACACGATCAAAATGGCATTCAAAGTAAGTTCATCATTTTTGAATTCTTATCTTCTCTAGCATGTCGTAAAAACCGACAGATAGTTAGACTGTGTGGTTTCTAACGTGATGGACCATTATTATAATTGTGAGCGATGGTCTAATCAAAAGCCACCATACAGTTACATCCATAATATCATGTCCATCATCATGTTATCATTGTGTTTCGTATCAAGATTGTCTGCCTACCCCATTGGGGATTACTGGCATGATTTTATGTATGTAGGTATATTCTAAAATCCTAATTAATTTAATATCCGTGCGTTTGGTAGCCTCCTTGGTGTCCGTGTCCATGTCGAGCATTTTAGCTCTAAATATACATATTCATATTATATTCTTTATTTTGTTACAATTAGGTACCAGCTTTTTTCACCTTTCAGTCTGACACGGCAATGTTTTAAAAAAATAAGACAATTTCTTAAAAAATGTTTAAGTTTTCATAAGTCTTTCGCCGCTTGGTGGTACTCCATACCCCCACCGAAAGCTATTTATTTTCATGTTTTATGGAAGTCCTTTTTAGTGTATACATATGAATACTTTACAGTAATGTTTATTTTTTCAAAGAGAAAATTGAATCGCAAATAAAATTACTCAGACGGGACTTGAACCCGCAGCTCTTGTCAAGCCGGGACGAGCGTGTTAACCATTACACCACCGGGTCCTTCTCCTAAATTCTTTCGATCTTATGTATCTGACGGCTGTCTTTTTTTTAATTTATTTTTTTCTGTGTGAGTTTGTCTAAACACGGGTGAATAAGAACAAAAATCATGTTTATTTTTTTGTTTTAGATCGCTTGTTTGGTCTTGGCACTGTCTGTGGCTTGTCACGGTAAGTCAAAGTAACATTAACTCTTTCCTAATATTTTTTTTTGCTTTTTTAGTTACTAAAATTCAAAATTACTTACAAATTTTCCGCGTTGCTGCAGATTTTTTTTGACGTGACTTATTGTAGATTTGCCTCAGATGGCATTAACTACTTGGCCGGACAAATGGGGAGCGCTGAAGGCTCTCATCCGGTACAACGTTTAAGACAACAGGCCTGAGGGTGCCCAGTTGGGGTTGCTGCAGACGCGCGACATAATTTGTACGGCAAAATGCAACGGCTAATTTGAAAGCGCTTCGAATTATTCCGTTCTACTGTCGTAGAAACCGATAAGGTTTGTCTGGTAGCCTTTTATTACAACCACCAATACACGCCAATTCACGCCAACGCACACTAAAAAAGTCCTGTCGTGGCTCTACGCACCGCTATAGGAATTTAAGTCTCCGGACCATTGAAAATCTATTGCCAAAGTTTACTTCTTTTATTTCGCAAAAAAAAATAACAAACTATAATTATCTTACAGCCTATCCTTACGGCTACGGCGGCGGAAGCCAAGATGGATTTGGAGGAGGCCATGGAAGCCATGGTAGCCAAGGAGATTTTGGCGGCGGACACGGTCATGGAAGCGATAGCGGATTCGGCGGGGGTCACGGAAGCCAAGGCGGATTCGGCGGGGGTCACGGAAGCCAAGGCGGATTCGGCGGGGGTCACGGAAGCCAAGGCGGTTTTGGCGGTGGCCATGGAAGCCAAGGCGGATTCGGTAACCAAGGCAGTCAAGGCGGATTTGGCGGTGGACATGGTCATGGAAGCGACAGCGGATTCGGCGGGGGTCACGGAAGCCAAGGTGGTTATGGTGGCGGTCACGGAAGCCAAGGCGGTTTTGGCCAGGACAGCGGCTTCGGCGGCGGCCACGGACATGGACACGGACACCAAGGAGGCTACCAAACGCACGGATATTAAATTAATTAGGATTTTAGAATATTTTAAGTCAAATAAACATTATTTGTAAAAAGTTTTCCTGTCATTTATCCACCATCCATCACGACCATCTAAAACTATCTTTTTTTTACATGACTTTTGTGGATTTGCCGCAAACGGCATTAACTACTTGGCCGAACAAATGAGGAGCATTGAGGGCTCCCGCCTGAAATTGAATCTAAAATCCTTAGGTTTAAAGCCTTAGGTTTGCTCTCATGATATGCCCAGAGTAGGTATGTGCCTGACCTGTCATAGTAACACCTTATTTACCTTGATAAGTAAATAAAGCTGTCCACATTGTCTTCGTAGGCGATTTAACTTGACAGGATAATTATGTTTGGCACGCTAATGCAAAAAGTTAAATTACCTATGATATTAATTATAATGTACTTAAAGTCTAGAAACTATTGCAGAGTATTTACGATCATCTATAAAAAACAACTACTTCTTCTGATGTGGGGATATTTAGAGCGCTAATGTGTGTCACTATTTCAGAGGAGAGACCGGACATGTATTGGGCTAAAATAAAAATTCGTGTTAACATCAAAAACCTAGATCGATCAGTCTGTGAACTATTTAAATCATAATAAATATATAAACATATACCTAAGTGCAATAATATTGTTAAAATATAGTACGTATGATAAATATAAATTGCATCACTGAGTAATAATTAAGTATGTTGTCCTCTCTACCAGTTGCAGTGCCCTTACCGAGTCCATGTTGATACTATAATACTTACTTCTGTATTTTTATAACACCACAATTTGTACAAACACATGGTCGCAATAAAACATTTATATTCTATTCTATTATATTTCGTCGTAGTATGGTATTTAAAAAAAACTGATGAGGTCAGGGGGGCTAAAATGGCTAAGAAAGCAATATTGCTATTTGACATTTGTTTGCATTGCGCACTTACTTTTATATGCGCAAATGTCAAATTGCAATATTGCTTACTTATATGAATTGCTTCCATGTGGCCATTTTAACGCCTCAGTGAAATCTAATAGATGAACCCCGACTGACGCACACACCCAATTAATTTACTTACGCCATGTAATTAATTAGAAGAAATTAATTACAATTACAACAATGTAGATTATACTTTTTATATTTTCCGTGGGAGGATCCTACAGCTAAACCCATGTACACACCCCGGACACTTCATACAAACAACCTCGTTTTACACAGATACTACACATTGACATTATCAACACGCGCAACTGTGTGACGTTTGATTTTGTTGTTGTTTTTTTTGTTTTGGTTTTCCCCGGAGGGTAAGGCAAAGGGAACTATGCCCATACAGCGATGTCTGACGTATTTTTTTTCTTGATGATTAATGAAATGATGAAAGGTGATGATGATGAAACCTAAGCCCCCACCCTCGGAGTAGACTCCTACTCCGAACCCCAAACGAATTAACTCAAAAGTCCGCATAAACTTTTGAGTTATGAAGCGGCTTCCTGGCACGAAGCGAAAATAGGCAGATACACTTTGTTTATTGAATACTCCAATATAATAACACTCGCGAATGTCTTCCGACTAACTTAATGCGATCATTAACCACAAAACACCACTTCGTATTAATTATTTCGATTATTCAATGAAGAAAGCAACTGTCCCGTTCCCGTCTCCCGCCAAAAAGCCGTGACGTTTGAGGGCTGACAATTACAATACTTAACTTAGATAGATAGTACTACTTGGGTGAATATCAAAATGTGCCAAGTTGGTGGCGGACTTTCATATTATTTTTTCGTGAAAAATAGGGTTCCGACATGAAAAAGGATAGTTCTAGCTACGAGGTAACTTGTTGTTGTTGGTGTCTTTTTGTCTTGTTGTTTGTTGTTGTGTTTGTGTAATATGAAAATTCGCCACCAAACTTGACATTTTGATATTTACCCACTTACGAGAGATGCTTTTATAACAATCAGTTAATATATATTTATTTATTTACCACACAAATCACAAACATGAAATTTTGAACAATTAAGGTTCACAATATAAATAAATAGGGTACTTGACTTAAAAAATCACTGAACTTATAAATTGCATTCAAATTACATAGCATAGGTTAAATTTTATTGCAAATTATAAGCATGTTTTGATGAACAATCACCATGGAAAATAAGTATTTAAAAAAGTAGGCGTTGCGCAAGCAAGCCAGCGCGGGCAATAGGCTAGTTTTTTACTAAACGTCAAAACACGAAATTACTATGACTTTTGTATGAAAAAGCACGCTGTGACGTCATAGAAAAACAAGATAAAATATCCGACTTTTAATTGTCTTGTTTTTCTATTCTATTCTTAGGGAAACTCACAAGGAGAATATTTACCTAAAACGAAAAAAAAATCTGACTCGGACGGAATTTAAACCCGCAACCCTTGTCGTTTGTTGTTGTTGAGTGTTGTTGCCCGGTGGTGTAACGGTTAACACGCTCGTCCCGGTTTGACAAGAGCTGCGAGTTCAAAATTCAAGTACCGTCCGAGTCAGAACTTTTTCGATTTAAATTTCTTCTTTGTGTAATCGTGTTTGCCTGCAAATAAAGACATTAATTTAATAATATATATATGAAGTTAAGCAACTTTCGCAAAGGCCGGTCATAGGATGGGTGACCACAAAAAGAAAGTATTCATCTCGAGCTCCTCCGTGCTTCGGAAGACACGTTAAGCCGTTGGTCCCGGCTGCATTAGCAGTCGTTAATAACCATCAATCCGCACTGGGCCCGCGTGATGGTTTAAGGCCCGATCTCCCTATCCATCCATAGGGAAGGCCCGTGCGCCCCAGCAGTGGGGACGTTAATGGGCTGATGATGATATTTTTAATTTAATTTCAAAGTTATCTAGTGGATACATTGGTTTAATGCAATTCAATCCGATAATAGCAGACTGCCCTGTTACGTAGGAAGTGTCATTATAGGATAATGATTTTCCTGTTAATGATTTCAATCATTATTTCCATCACGCTTGTCTTATGAGAGTATAAAGGATGGGAGGTCCTGTGGTGGCGCGAGTCAAAGTGAATCACTCAACCTGGTTCCACAGCACACGAGCTTGTAAGAAAAATGGCTAAATTAGCGGTAAGAATTAAATAATGATGTTATTTCTGGCTACTTTTTAAACATGGTCACAATGCATTACTTATTAAAATCATGCCTGGTTCTCTCTCGGAGTATAAAGCCAAAAGTCATCAATAAGTCAACCCTCAGCCACTCTTGGTATTCGTCCTAAGGTGCAATGTGGAGAATATTGGATATTATGATTAATGGCATTAAATTTAAGACAACAGGCCTGAGGGTGCCCAGTTGGGCGCAAACCTTGGCTCAGGGCGTCGTCGGAGAAGATTATATTGACCCTAGTGGGCCGTGGGCCGTAACGCATAGCCTAGCTTGGCGTAGCGTGGTGTGGACCTAGTGGGTGGGTACATAGTGGGTAGCGATAAAAGCTTAATGAGGTTAATCGTCGACCATGCCGGCAGGGCCGGGGTTCTGAAGTAAGTACGTACGTAACTAGGTATATGCATGTACTTATGTAGGTACATAAAATAGAACAACAACAATTATAGGTACTTATATTTTCCTGTAATTGACAAACAACAAAAGAATTGGATGTTTCGCCATTTTCCTCTCGAGAAAAGTTGCAGTGCCGTTTTCCTGGAATAAAAAGATGAAAGAGGAAAAGAAAAGAAAAATATTCGGCAAATAAAATACATGTTGACACATTGTTTAGTGATGGTACTTAACAATTTAATTGTAAATAATACCGAAACGGTTACACCTCAGCAAAAGCCACAGCCTAGCTGCAGCTAGATTACGGCGCTGATTTGCAGCTGCAGCCGATTTAAAACGAAAAAAAATGTATTTTTTGTTTAAAAACTCTATTAAATCCGAAGCTATTTGGAATGGAAGTGTTCGATCTCCATTATTCTAGTTTATAGAGAAAGGGCTCATCACTAATTTCAGAGCCACGCTCTTGTCGGTGTAGCATTTTCCATTCTTGTCTATCAAAGGCCAATTTCTTCACTTCCAGAGAAAGGTCTACTTATTTTTTTTATTTGTTATGGAACCTGAATGTGGACGTGTGAACGCAATGTTTTGTTATAAAATGTAATGATTGATGTGTTTGTCTACACTGTACACCATCATACCTAAATCGATATCCACATTCTAATGTGATTTTCTTCATTAAAACCTTGATTTCTTTCAATATGTTTTACATAGTTTGAGACAACCTTGTCTGTTGCGATTTGTTAGCAAAAAATATACCATGTGATATTTCAAAGAGGCGCTTACTTGGGATTCACCAAGTTTTCACTTAAAGTGTCAATATTGGAATATCAACAATGCAGCTACGGATCTCCTTATTCAGATAAGGATAAAGAAGAGAATCATCATCCAAAATCCAAGTAATCATCCAATAATGAAAAATAACTATTTTTAACTATTTTTCATTATTGGATGATTCTAGTTTCTACACTCTGCCCTAGCTCTGATCTTGACAAAACGTTTCGAAAGGGTATAGCCGTGAAAAATAACTATTTTTCATTATTGGATGATTCTAGTTTCTACACTCTGCCCTAGCTCTGATCTTGACAAGACATTTCGAAAGGGTATAGCCGTTGATTCTTTTTTATATTTCTGTATAAAATATCCTTTTCTTACTCTGTTCCTGCTTCTCTAATTCCAGATCATCCTAGTTCTTTGCCTGCTGGTTGCCATGGCGACGGCTGGTGACGACACGAAGGAGACCACGACAACTGTCGCTCCCCTCAACAACGACACATCCCCGGACGCCCCCGACGCTCCTTCCAATGACAACTCTTCAACCAAGCCCAGTGCTGACCGGAGAAGATGAGGACATCCGATTGGTCGACCGCTTTGAACACTATTAGACCTACAGCATGTTTGAAATTATCTACATCCTTACCTAACCTGAAGATTTGACAGGTCCGGTTTTTACACAAGCGACTGCCTGTCTGATCTTTCAACCCGCGAAGGAAAAGCCAGCTCAATATAGTCAAAAAAACAGCGGTCAAAGACTTAAAGACCATTTACTTATTTATAACTTCACAGAGTAGACTTTTCTTAAATATTCGAAGGTTCTGATATACACAAACAATTTCGTAGAAAGAAACCAATTTTACTCAAATGAGGAACTGATGAATCAGCAAAGACTCCTTCCGCAAAGCATTTTTATAAACGAGCGATCGACGAATTAGCAAAGACTTCGAGCGAAATGTAACGGTAATACCTTGATGTTAAGGTTACAAAGGGTCCAGAAAGTGTAACCTACAATGCAACTAGGTAGCCAAAATCACTGAACCTACTACGGAAATAATGTGTCGTGGGTTTATCACAACCAAAGGGTTTTCGTATGATCGTGAATCATATAAATATTTAAAGGAACGTGATGGACGTCAGGGTGCAGGAATGGAAAGTTAGTCAGACAACAGAATAAGAAATGGCAAGAAATGACTCGATGATGTAAAGACTTGAGTCATTTCGGTTTAGCCAATATTGTTTGTGTATTTATTTCATTGTGTTAAGTGCCATAAAAATACGAAGTAGAATTGATTTCTTTAATCATAATAAATTTAATAATATTTTATATATTTTTACCCTCTAACTGCCACGTAATTCCAATTTATCCAACTGCGAAAAAGAGGGTAGTGCGTAAACTAAGATGGTAAAGCGGGTAGTTTTATAAGCGGTCGACGAAATGTTTCGAATGTATTAATAAATGCTTAGCCATTTTAGCAAATATTGTGACTTTCATTCTGTTTTTTCTTCGTCTAAACGATTTATTTTCTTTCTTTCACACTCTTCTTCTTCTTCTACTTCTTATCGTGTGGGTTGTGAGGTGAATTACCAACCTCATTAACCCTGGTGTCAGGGTTATTATTGAGCCGCCAAAGGCCCCTGACATGGCTCATGTAACGATTACTCACTTACGTTAGTAAGTAGTAACCAGGACCAACGGCTTAACGTGCCTTCCGAAGCACGGATCATCTTACTTTCGGACAATCAGGTGATCAGCCTGTAATGTCCTAGCCAAACTAGGGATTACTAAGTGATTGTTGTGATATGTCCCTACCGGGATTCGAACCTGGGACCACCAGATCGGATGAAATATTATCTTTTAAAATTTGGAACTAGCAGATCAAATTCTATAAAATCACCAATTTTCAAGACTCGCGGAAAACTTTCCAGGTAGAACTGCCGTTTGAATCAGACTAGTATAAAATTATTAGGTATAAAATATTAACATTATGTTTTCGTTTTATAGAACAATATCCTTAGTAATTTTCCTTAGATTTCCTTCAAAACAATTTTATGAATAGACTTTTTTCCATAGAAAATTAAGTTATTTGACCAAGTCTTCAAATATTCAAACAATTTAAAACAAAGACTACTTATACAAACACAAAATTAATTGTCACCTATAGACTAACCAAATACTATTAAAAAGATATTGTTTTTTAAATTTTGGATGTTTACACAGACAGCTGGCGGTAAGTAATGAAAACTTGTTATTGTAATTCATCGCCAACGCTGTTACCATTGGCAACAAAATAGGTTTGGAAGTAAGTAAACGCATCAATCCGCACTGGGCCCGCGTGATGGTTTAAGGCCCGATCTCCCTATCCATCCATAGGGAAGGCCCGTGCCCCAGCAGTGGGGACGTTAATGGGCTAATGATGATGATGAGTAAATGCATATTTGCAAGACGTTCATGCTTCACCTTAAATCGTGGTTCACGCCGCGACTTTTGCTGAGTGAGGCCCTTTTATTTCAGGACGTCCACCACCACCTTATGACCATTTCGACGAACATCCTTTTGGAGTGTGATACCTAAAGGCGATAAACAAAACTGCAATGATCTTCAGTGCGACTGTTCATCAAATTCAAATTCAAATTCAAAAATATCTTTATTCAGTAGGTAACGTAGTTACACTTTGAATCGTCAATTTTTACATAACGAACGTCTCATCCGCCTAAAACTACTGCAGCTTCTCACAACCTGTATAGCCGGGGAAAAGAAGCTGCAAGAAAAACCTCGGCACAGGGCCCTAGACGTTCTTTAAAAAAATAAAAATAAACATAAAATATTGATATACAATTGATTAATTTAGCTGCCTAATATCAGTTCTCAGACAGTTAATCCCATGCATTCATATCTTCTAAATAATCACTAACTTTATAATAACCTTTTTTGTAAAGTTTTTGTTTAACTAGTGTCTTAAAGCAGTTGAAAGGCAAATTCTGAATGTCAATGGGAATCTTATTGTAAAAACGTATACATTGCCCCTTAAAAGATTTAGTAATCTTATGTAATCGACTGACTTGTAAAGCAAGTTTATTTTTATTCCGGGTATTAACAATGTGCCGATCGCTATTTTTTGCAAATAATCCTATATGTTTCACGTTACAGCGAAGAAATAAATCATCGTACACTCTGCTTCGACGTATCCTCTTGCGATGTGTTAACATCGCGAAAATACTAAACTGCGATGCAGGATATTGCAATAGATTAAAACTTTAGTACCTACACTGTACGGTCACGAGCATTAATATGTATACACTTTGGTACCATGTCACATTAACTTTTTTGACAAATTCAACTGTAAGTCTCACTAAATGTCAAATATGTTAGTGCGACAGAGTCCTAAAGTGGGTACATTATATTGCTCATGACTGTATACGTTTATCGCCTTTGGGTAGGTATTACAGTCTCTTTATTGCTTTGTTTTAACTGATTTGTGAGAAAGTGATGTTATTGTCTCGTTTTTGTTTGTAGATCTTTTGTGGAAACACATTAATTGCAGAATGTAAAATAAGGAACAAAACAAATATGAAAAGGAAAAAGATGAAGGAAAGGAAAACTCCTAACCACTTGCGCTTGCGCCCTACACACCTGAAAATAGCCCAGCTTAAAGAAAAAAGGGAAACACGTCCCTTTATAATAACAATTTTTTTTTTATATTCTATTTTACTCTTTAGTTGTAATAGTACTTTTGGAAGTAGTAGTACTAGTTTTAGTAAGCTGTAAAGATTTAACTTCGGCTTCATAATTGTCATCCCACATCGCAGTTGATTGAGGGACTGTGTTCTTTTCGACATAATAGAGTCCATCCATAAGGGAAATATAGATATGCTCATGTAAAGTTTACTTTATATAAAAAAGCTATTATAAGATTAATGATTACCTAAATAATAAAAATGTCTGGTATTGTATGTGTTCCTCTAGTTATTAAATAACTTGTAATGTTTATCATTGCAGTTTCTTGTCATTTCTTCTCCTCAGCCATAACACCTTGCGAAATGACGTAAATTAAAAAATGTTACATTGACCTTCAACAAGTTTACATGATAATTACGTTGAATAAATGATTCTGATTTCCGAATGAACGAAGGGTGAGGGACGGAGAGGTTCTAAAAAGGCAATTCATCTAAACGCTTTATTACAATTTGACATTTGTGCATATACCTTTAAATGTAAGTGAGCAATTTCATTTTTATATTATCATTATTTTATTCAAAATAAGTGATTAATTACTTAATTATATTTTTCATAACATACCTACAATAATGCTTTTGTTAATTATTAATTGTTATTACTTCAGTTGACCACAAAACGGAACAAACAGGAAACCAAAATCTATTTGAATATGTGGAAATACTCGTAAGTATGTATGGTATCAACACGTGTAAAAAATACCTTAGGTAAATACTAATTTAACATAAAATTTACTGCACATAATGTAATTATTATTAATAGGTACTTAGCTACTTATACTTACGTACGGTAAATATTATTGCATAATATGCAGATCTTAATATGTGTATGTATCTGAACTACATATTATATAATAAAAAAAATATATAAATCTCAGTTTTTACCCGGAATTCATCGCGTACAAGGTTCTCACTATAAGGAGAAGTTAAGTATATAGAATCTAATATAGATTGTATACAGGGTGTTAATGACATACATACATAAACTCACGCCCGTAATCCCTAATGGGGTGGGTATAGCCACAAGTAATCAAAGACAACTTGCAGCCACTGTTGACAATGAACGACAAAATGATGAATGACGATCTGTTATTAATGACATCGTAACGAAAACTTTGATGGGTGATCCAGACCATGATTCCGAGTTGATATCAAGTGAAATTTTCCGTCGCGAAAGTATGGAACTGAAAATAATTTTAAAAAGAATCATCGGAGGAAATATCCCCAAAATTTTCGTTAAGATGTCACTAAGACCTCTATATAATCTATATTACATTCTATATAACGTCTCCTCTGACTATGATGATAAAACTATGAAGGCCAGATACCAACCATACATATTGGCGAAGAGTCTCATTTCATCAGAATAGGTATTACGCAAAGTCAAACAATATGATAGTAAAGTAAAAAAAATACAGTAAAAATATAGATAGATAGGTCAACAGTGGGTATGGTAGTCATCTCATATACAGCTCGTGGTTTCAGCTTCCCTCTGGTTACCTGGAAATAATCGCTTGAAGCGATAAGGCCGCCAATTTTCCTTTTAATTACATTTCTTTTGCATGCTGACAATTACATTTTCTTTTGTGCAGTAAAGCAGGTGTCGATTATAATTGATAGATGCTAAAGTTTCCCTGAAAGAAATTGCTACCTTAACAATAAGGCCGCGTTTTGTACGATTGTTTAATTTGTATCCCTGTGTTATATTATATGTTCCGTTTATGTAATAAACAATTGTGTATTTATAGAGAACAGTTGCTTAAAATGAACACAACTGCACCAGTAGACAATGATTATTTATCTAATGACATATCATTTGTTGGTATACGAAGACAAAAAGAAATTAGTTCGTGTTTTGAATCGAATGAGAGTAAGGCGATTCTCATAAAATGGCGCGCACTAACGCGATTGGCGGTAAACCGGTTTCAGAGTCGCCTAAAAAGACTAATTTATTTTCCCATGGTGGAATTAAAACGACAAATATCAGCTGCAGCCGTTTTATTATGCTTCATTAACAGTTAATTGTTATCTTAATCTATAATTTGCCGTGATTGCTTTGGTTTTAGTTGGATACTTCAATGCGTGTACCATTGCATACCCATCGTGTCGATACCTAGACGGCTCCCTTATGGCAAACTATCAATCCGATATCAAATCGTACCAAGAATCGGTATGCAATGGTGTACGTATAGGAATCTTCAATTACTCCTGATATATGATGCGTCATGAACAAGTATTTGCCAAACCCTCATCTTAAGGTTCTCTTGATATTTGTATCAATATCTCGACAAAGGCTCTTGTCAATACTACAAACTAACAAGCATTTCATTTACGGATCTGTGGTCTAAGTCCTTATCCAGCGATATATAAAGCCTATACTTTCCCCGTTTTATAGTCCTATTACCTAAAACGCCCTAAACCTATGGTCCTTACAACAATATGGCTCCACCTATTTCGACCACATTGGCAATGCCAAATCACAAAAACAACATCGATACTCTTATAACTATAATCTCAATTCGGTTGTCATGCAAATTACCATCTTTACCCGTATCTACATTTTACTCGAGCCATATTAGCACCATCTGTGCAAAACAAATAAAAGCCATGTCACACAAAGATGATAAATCAAAGTGACAATAATAACTTGGTAAAATTCAGATAGACTTAATCCTTTACTTGACAAGTTTTTCAGAGAACCTCGTGCGCCTTGGGAGGATTAAAAAGGCGACATCGAAGCAACTTATCTAAAAAGCAATATTGCAATTTGACATTTGCGCATATAAAAGTAAGCGCGCAATGCCAACAAATATCAAAAAGCAATATTTTTAAATATTGCATGTAGCCTTTTTAACCATCTGTACACAATTGGCGTTTGCAGACGAGCAGAATCGTGTAGAGGCATACTCGGCTGTATTCGCCGTGTATCGTCTATGATCGCTTACAATCGGATGTGATCGTGCGCATCCATAATCGCCAATAGTGAGGGGGAATTAGATGGAAACATTCAAGAACATCAACTATTCTTGAAAAGATTTTCATTTATATATCAGTCAGGATCATATGCAACGCATCATCATAATCAGAAGTAAAATATCGTTCGTTGGGGTTACTTTCTCCCTAAATTTGGGAGGTCCTTGGTGTCGGGAACTTTAGGGGTGTCCGCCAGTTTGGAGGAGTCTGGCGTTTTGGGCAGGTCAACTGGGGGCTTCAGTCCCCCAGGCAGGTCCAGGGAGACCACCGCGCTCGCCAGCATCAGCAGGCATACCAGAAACTGTGAAAACGATAACTTCATTTGTAACTCATTTGTTCACGTAGCCATGTCACAGTTGAATAAAAAAAATAAGTAAAATAAATATTTATTTCCTCTACAAATAACATTGTTCTTATAGTAATTAATAATTATTTTATAACATGAACATTAATAATAGGAATGAATGAATGAACAATTTATTGTACAGCATTATAGGTATTTAAAGGAAAAAGCTTAGGAAAGCCGACCTAATCGTTTAAAGCAGTCTCTTCCAGGCAACCTTTGATAAAGGGTAATAAATAATATACAGACTGCAATATAGTATAAAGTGACGTATGTTGGTTGAATAAAAGGAACACTCTCCTGTTAAATTTGTATCAAATGACTCAAGAACAAACTTAAAAACGTTGCCAATGCAAAAAAGATTCAATAAGTATGTTTAGCTTCATCATAATCGGATAAAACTCTCACCTTCTGGTTTCATTTCTTTTGCTGTGTATGAAGAATATGAGATAAAGTCACCGCATTTGTTTAATTCTGATAAGTGTTTTAGAAGTAAGGAGGAAACAGACGTACATACATAACCGTAAGACGTACACAAAACCCTCCGTTTAGCTTCGTCATAATCGGTTAAAACTCTTATCTTCTTGTTTCTAGAGGTACTTATATGAGATAGTCTAAAAGATACTCACCACAACTCGAGACATGTTGAAATCTTCCTCAAAATCCTTAGAATAGTGCGTTTGATTCCTGCTCTAACTTATATACGATTTTTCTGAATAATTTCCTATGTTAATTAGTAGTAATTACGGTGGAAAACAATGCGTCAATTATAAATCAATATAATGGCCACGTGCGGTGACAGAAGATTAGATGCTTGTCAATCAGGATTCCTCGTGTATATGTCGCAGTCGGATTGTATAATCCGCTGTATTACATTACGGCTAGCTGTTTTCAAAAACAGGGCCATTTTGTATTGCGGCGGTTTTGTATTGCGACATATACACATGGTCAGCGCACATCTAACGTTGTTGTTGTTGTGTTGTGTTGTTGACAGCTTTTGTTGTCTAGTGGTTAGAGCGCTGGGCTCACGATCTGGAGGTCCGGGTTCGATTCCCGAGGGGGACATTGTTGAAATCACTTAAGACTGGACTTTTTTGGGTAAGGACATTGCAAGGTTGAATGAAATTATACCGTGCTGCGAAGGGCTCTGCGCGGCGCGTCGCGTCGCCGAAGCGCTAGTTCGACTTTTTTTGCGAACAAGTGCACATCACAATCCACTGTTATGGGTATCTTGATATTTTATGTCGTTCTCTTATTGCTGTCTCGGATGTCATTGACTACTAGGGCGGACAAATGAGGAGCGAAAGTTTGTATGAAACCGCAATTTTTTGTGTCATTGTGTGTAGGTAGGAACATAAAGTCTTATATATCCTCCTGTCCCTATCCCACTCTACTAAGCGGGGTCGGCACAATATGTACTACTCTTCTATCCCTCTCTGTCACTCGTCATCTTTGTATTGAATCCTTTCACACAATCCTCCACAATCGGCTAGTTTCCAACTAAGTAGGCAAATGAAATGAGTATGGAATTTCTATGAAAAAGCACACTGTGACGTCATAGAAAAATGTCGGACTTATTAAATGTTGGATGGCATTGCTGTGAGAGACATCTCTCTGTGCCCGTGCCGGAAAGGGGTTCTCATTTTAATAATTATCATCATCATCATCATCAGGCCATTAACGTCCCCAATGCTGGGGCACGGGCCTTCCCTATGGTTCATTTTAATCATTTTGATTTTAATTTTAAGTACATTTAGTTATGATTTTAATAATTTTTAACTTTACTTATTTTATTCTTTTCAGGGCTCTGCTCAGGGCGTCGTCTGAGAGGAAAATATTTTAAAGAAATAATCGACCCTAGTAGGTCGATAGCGATAACCCTCAATCAGTATTGAGGGAAATCGTCGACCACGCCGGCGGGGCTGGTATCGGGGTCCTGAAGTGTTTGGTGCCCCGAGTTTGGCTGCCTCTATGGTAATCGGGTCGTCGGGAAAAGGTCACCTACCAGGACAGCCAAAGTTGATGTTAAAAAGTGTAAAAATAAATAAAAGTCAATGTAGAATTTAAGTACTTTTATTATGTATTTTAATTGAAGGTCGCACTTTTATCGTCAGTGACTGTATGTCCTTACTTGCCGCTGCGTTCGTAGGGGTTGTTCACTGAAATCAAAAAAAGACACGTTAATACTTACATAATGATTTCGGGAACCGCTGAATGAATTTGCACGTGATTTTTTAGATATGAAAAAGTGAAATTTTTATATGAGGTGTCCGGCCACACTTCACTCACTTTTTCAGTGTCAGAAATGAGTTTAAGCTTACCAGCTTAAACCTTCCCCCCCCCCCCCCTGTACGATACCCGACCCACCCGGGTGTCCCGACCGTGATGGAGACGACTCCCGTATTCTAAGATATTAACTCGACTCAATCTCCTCTCGACTCGGCCTCAGCTAAGAATTTTGGTATTTTTAGTTGACATTTCCGTCCTCGACTTTACTCACTGGAGTCGAGCATATCATCATCATCATCAATTTAAGTGACCCATCATATGAGTAGGTACTTCAGTCTTTTAAATACAATTATTGGACGTGACGAAGTTACGTATGTTTCTGATTATGTGACAGATTGTATTATCTTAAGTATTATTGAAATAATTAAAAAAAATCTTACGTGGTCTGTGTGGGTATGGTCGCAATTGTTGGCCTGAAAAATAAAATATCATTATTGATACTTCTTCTTCTATCGTGTAGGTTGTGAGGTAGATGACCAACTCAGCCACCCTGGTGAGAGGGTTATTATTGAGCTGCCAAAGGCTCCTGACATGGCTCATGTAACGACTGCGTACTACTTACATAAGTAAGTAACAGGGATCGACTTAACATGCCTCCCGATGAGCGATGGGCCTGCATGAAGTGATTTTATGATATTTCCCCACCGGAATTCGAACCCGGGACCTCCGGATCATTCAACATTAATGATTTATTGTATCTATGTACCTAAATAATAATGATCTTTGTACTTGGCTCTTGCATTGACAATTAATTGCAATCTCAAAAATTATACAGCCGTGGCTGACAACCCTATTGAGGATTACAAAAGTGAGTAGGTTGTATGTGAGCAACTCACCTCCAGGGTTGCCTCCGTAGTAGAAGGAATCAGGGTTTTGAATGACTCCAGCTATAGATAAAAAAACATCGTTATTAATTATTATAATTATACGTAAGTAGTATGAATACCTACTGGTGACGATATCATATCAGTGGTTCCCAACCTTCCTTGACGAGGGCACCCTTTGATTTCATTTTTATTATCAGAACCTAACCACAAGGCTAAAAAATAAACTTTAACAAGAATCTTTATTGTAAATAATCGTCTTTATTCAGAAAACTTTCCTGAATCATTACAGCTCTCATGGACCACCAGTGATTCGCGGGCCACTGTTTGGGAACCACTGTATTACATAATTAATTGCATTAATGAACCACACTCCATCGGCTTTTCGAAAAGCGTAGGAAAAAGGATGTAAAAATGTAAGAAACATGCTTTATTTTCATGCATAAAAATAAATTAACATTTTATATCAAGTTTTCGTAAAAATATTTTTTTAGAGAATAATTTTACACAAAAAAATATAATAAACAAACAAATGATAACAGAATCTGACACAGAAATGACACCATGGAAAGAAATCATTCAGAATCGAGACAGATATGGATGAAAGAGGGCCTTCACCCAGCAGGGGGACAAGCCTGCATCTGACACAGAATGGACACCATGCACTGAAAAGGTGGAAACAGATCACAAATCGGGACAGACACGGATGAAACAGAGCCTTCACCTAGCAGTGGGACATACCTATGAAAAAAAAGGAGTATTATAAACAAAAACCTTTTAAATATTTTAAACGAAGACACTGAGAGACGATCACGTAAACCTATCCACTGAAAGCCCATTTTGACCCAAGTCACATGCATTTGATGGTATAAGTTTTACCTCCCAAATTTCCGCCTTGATAATACCCGGGGTCTGGGTTTTCTACCACTATTACTATAAGTAAAAAAGAAACATGCATAAATAACCAAACTACTTGCGAAGACTATGTATTCGTGTTTTTAATTTTGATTTAATAAATTTTATTCTATAAATCTTATTTATTTGATATTGACTTTTAGATTGGTAATTAATTATTTTTAAAGTAAAATAAATTATTGGATTTTATTACTATTTTGCAGTAAAGGGCATTTAAAAATATAGTCCATAAAAATTATATATTTTTTTTTTATACTAAATCTATTTTCTGTTTCAAAATCAACATTGTTTTCTATTAAAGAGAGACCGAAATCAAATTTACCTCCGTTGCTTCCGCCTTGATAAAACCCGGGGTCGGGATTTATTACATTCACTATAAATCAAAATAGTTAAATTAGGTACAGTTATGTTTAAATTTTGAAAGTTATATTTATTTGTCATACTTTATCTAGGTATTTTAGCTTCACAAAATTTATAAACGAGCATGCAAAAGCTTTTTATTTAGATTTTCTAATTTCGTTTTAAAATTGTCAATAATGTGAATTCTAAGCAAAAGTGTCATCATTTCATGATTTAATAACAGATATTTTAAATTTCTTCCAAAATGAATATTAACTCTATTACTTTATATTTAAATCTATTTATGGACCATAATATCTATTTAATCTATTTAATCATAGAAAATAATTATGATCCTGGCTGGACTGAAATGAAAACAATTTGATTACCTCCGTTGCTGCCGCCTTGATAATAACCGGGGTCTGGGTTGTCTACCACAATTACTATAAGTGAAAAAAACCATGCATGAATAACCAAACGCCATGCATGCTTTTATCAGGTCATTTTCTCAAGACAGACGCATGACCATGCATTTGCCCTCCATGCCTCACGCTTTATCGATACCTTTTTGTAATTTAGTGTCAGACGACATTTTACTACTTGAGCAGAGCAGAGAAAAATGGGAAGCATTTAGGGCTGTCACCCGGTAAAAAAATAATAAAATAAAAATAAATAAATGGTCAAACGGGCGTCATGTCTGAATATATCTGAGGTACCCTAATGCAGAGTTTACTTTATGGTAAGTACATTTTTTAAAATACACTCATGCAGCGGGCAAGTTTCAAACCAAAAAAATATGAACGTTTAAATATTAATCCCAAAAAAAATTTACTGCTTCGAAATAGGTACCTACTCAGTACGAACTCTATAAATAAATTAAATAAAGTTTATTGTAAATATATAATTTAATTACCTCCGTTATTTCCTCCTTGTGGACCATCAACGACATGAACTATCAAACGAAATAATAACATTAAAATAATCCAATCAAAATCTGATTATGACTCCACTTCATAATTTACTTATCTACTTCAAATAAAATATCGAAAAAAAATGTAATCAATCTCCTATGCGGGGTAGGGACGAAAATAAGAAGGTAGAATATTCCAGACTCCTTAATAATCGATGTCGAATCGATGTCGATGAAATATAATTTTACCTACCTATTGATGACCCCGTGTGACCTCTCTAATGTGACCTGACTTGCACAGATAATAATTAAAGGTCATCCGTCATGCTTTTACTAATTAGATACAAATAACTATCATACAGATGACTTTTGTTTGTCCCAATAGCTTTTACAGACATGTGTTTGGTACTACATGAATTGAAATTTAACTGTTTTTTTTTTTCTTGTATGTACACCTAGCTTTTTTCTTAAATTTTAATTATCATATTACCTCCATTGTTGCCGCCTTGGTAAAATCCGGGGTCTGGGTTATCAATCACACTCACTATAAAACAAAAAAATATTTAAAAAAGAAAAATGACAATGAAATTATTATTTAGGTGGGCTTTTTGGCGGGAAACGGGAACGGGACAGTTGCTTTCTTCATTGAATAATCTAAATAATTAATACGAAGTGGTGTTTTGTGGTTGATGATCGCATTAAGTTAGTCGGAAGACATTCGCGAGTGTTATTATATTGGAGTATTCAATAAACAAAGTGTATCTGCCTATTTTCGCTTCGTGTCAAGAAGCCGCTTCATAACTCGAAAGTTTATGCGGACTTTTGAGTTAATTCGTTTGGGGTTCGGAGTAGGAGTCTACTCCGAGGGTGGGGGCTTAGGTTTCATCATCATCACCTTTCATCATTTCATTAATCATCAAGAAAAAAAATACGTAAGATATGGCTGTATGGGCATAGTTCCCTTTGCCTTACCCTTCGGGGAAAACCAAAACAAAAAAAAAATATTATTTAGGTTAATTTAAAAAAAAACATAGCATTCTGGCCGCGTATTAGTCTGCGTGGACTTCAGTTAACACGTTTTTTTTATGGCTCTACGAAGTATCTATGTTCGTATCTGGACAACTTGCAGTCTTTTTTTTGTTTCAATTTTATTTATTTTTATTTCTGATAAGAATATTTTTATTTTATATTTTTACCTCCATTATTGTTGCCGCCTTGATAAAAGCCAGGGTCTGGGTTATCAACCACATTCACTATAAACAAAAAAATTAAATAATATACAATATAATAATAAATAAATAAATAACATAATAAAATAATATCCGTAAAAATAATATTTATATAAAAAGCAATATCAATGGTTGAAGAAAAGTATAAGTATTAGTAGTAAATGAAAAAATATACGAAAATGACCTGTATTGTATTTTAGTTACAAAAGTAATCACAAATTGATAAGAGCTGTCATTACACTTAATACAGAATTTTACTAAATTTACTACAAACAAATCATAATAAAAAAAGTTAAACGAATTAAAAAAAAACTAACCTCCGTTGGTATTACCGCCCTGGTAGTAGCCTGGGTCGACGACTTGAACTGAAAAATAAAAACATTAAATATATCATAAGCTAACTATGCAGCTGCAGGCCTTTGGTTTTAGTTTTATACAAGACCATTAACCCGGCCCCAGGGGACAGAGTCATCTTCTGAGCCCTCCATTAGGGCAATTCCTGTTCGACTCGTTCTTGCCGCGGGGGTGGGCGCCTCGTACTTCAGTAGGCCAAAGTGAGATGGTGGCTGAGTTCAGATAGGGACCCAGACCTACGAGGTATAACGGTGGAGAGGTGGAGATGGTAGCCATTGCAGGACGGAAGGGGCAAGTCACAGAGACTGTAACCTGGAACCTGACAGAGGGCAGCAGTAGATACTATTCATAGGCGGAGTACAGGAGTCCTAGTAGGGCTTTGAAATAGACTACTCTGGGCGCCATCCTACTCGTGTCAGACTAAATACTGCGGAGCGGAAGACAAAAAGGAAACTACTGCCCTATTTTTCCCTAAAAAGTAGCATGGAGAATGCTATACTGATAAGAGCGTGGCTCTTAAAATAGTGATGAGCCCCTACATACTTCTTCTTCTATGGTGTGGGGTGTGAGGTGGATTACCAACCTCTTCATCTCTGGTGTAAGTGTTTCTATTGGGCGGCCAAAGACCCTTGACATGGCCCATGTAACGACTAGGTACGTACTTACATCAGCAAGTAGTAACTGCATCAACGACTACGGGGTTGAGGTACAGTGATACCAGGGTTGGTAAGATCACTTCGTTTGGGTAAGATCGACCTTAGAACCCAAGCTGAAAAGTTTTAGAAATACTGGAAACTTACCTTTTTCTTGTGGTTTAGCCATTACAACCACCAGGGCCACACAAAGTATCTGAAAAGATACGTAATTCATTTTAAGTCTTATTTACTTTGTATAGAAAAACTAAAACAATTTACTTATAATTTTTTTCGGATGAAAGTGAATACATTATTATCTGGTTCTGATTCACTGTGCACCTACCTACGCAGACAGATAATGCTGTAAAAACACTGACATCCTATAACCAAAAAGGCTCACATTCGCTAAGGAGTTTTACTAAAAAACACGTCTGAATCGTGTTGTAAATACAAATGTAGAAAGTATACAGGGTGTTAGTGACATCGTAACGAATACTGAGGGGGATGATTCAGACCATGATTCTGAGTTGATATCAAGTGAAGTTTTAGTTTTTTCAATTATTTTCAATTCTAAACTTTTGCGATGGAAAATTCCACTTGATATTAACTCAGAATAATGTGCTGAATCATCCATCTCAGTATTCGTTACGACGTCACTTACACCCCATATGAGTACATACAGGTAGCCATACAAGTAGGTATGGGTGTTAGTGACACCGTAACGAATACTGAGGGGGATGGTTCAGACCATGATTCTGAGTTGATATCAAGTGAATTTTCCTGTCGAAAAATTCATGAAAATTTTAGTGTATTGTTAAATTATTTTCCGTTCCATACTTTTGCGACGGAAAATTCCACTTGTTATCAACTCAGAATCATGGTTTGAATCGTCCCTCAAAGTATTCGTTACGATGTGACTAACAACCTGTATAAGTTCATTCCCTCAAATTAAGATGCTTAAGCCTGTTCAAATAAAGTGCAATACTCGTATCAGCTGTACAGTGTCGTTACACGCCGTCGCTTGTGCCAAGATGCGCCGACACTTTTTTACAGAGACTGGTTGTCTATTTATTATATGAGGTCTATGTGTAAAAAAGATAAGTCAGAAATCACATGCTACGATAAAAGATAAAAAATAATCTATATTGACACTCTCTTCGTGTTTTTAATTTTGTGTACTTTCTTATCTGTCAAACATAATCTCACGCCCATAAATTCAAGGGGGGATTTTAGCGCGTTGCGTTGTAAAGATTTTCCTTCGTTTAACCTTCTGATTTTATGGATAACAGCATAGAATAAGGAATAATACTTGATAACCAGGCACAATTACATCTTTCACCCATTATTATTGTAATCATAATAAAAAGAAGCAGTATACGTAGCAACATAATTCTTTATATAATGTAATCCAAATATCAAGCAACAATTATATTTATATGCTTCTGCCATTAAGTAGATTGTATTTCGGTATAATGATGTACCCGAGTAGTGATGGGCAGGGAAAGAAAAAATATTGGGAAAATAAAATAAACACCCGAAAAATTCCCAAATTAGGCATACATTATTTAAATGGTCTTTGTTGAAAAACCTTACTTTTAATAAAAAAATATGCAATAAAAATATTTTCCTTTGAAATGGGGATTCGGGTTTTTTCCCTCAGAATTGGGAAAATTTCCAAAACGCGGGAATTTTCCGGGTAAGAACCTAACACTATACTCGAGTAATGAGAAATTTGTACAACACCATCTGTTTCCATCAAAAGTAAAAAAAAAAAATTATAAAAATAACATCAGAATGTGATTTTTAAAAAGTAAATATCGGCGCCATTAATGCAGACACCATTGCCATGTTTCGCTATTTACCTATTAAAAAAAAACAAGTCATTGTATTTGCTTTTCACATGAACAGGAAATCCGATGACATCATTTCAAACCTCCGCCGTTTACTTTAAATTCGGTTATTAAATGAGGAATAATACATTCGGTTTAAGGCCAAGTTCTCCAGACACAACAGATAAACAATTTGGTTTGGATTTTAAAAGGACATTTGGTCGCATGACTTTAAAAACATTTTAATATGCTTCAATTTTTTTATAAAATAATCATGTTTAAATCATGTACGCGCTTACATTTTAAACTTAAAGACATCCTCCAAACATCTAAAATATTAATCTGCTCACATTGTTATCAGAGTAAATAATTTATTCAAAATTTATTCCATAAGGGTAAGAAATAACCTACCTAATTCAATTCCAGACCCTATTTCGCGAGCATTAAGTTTACTTTTGATTCTTTCTTTACCGAAAGTTTGGAATAGTAGAGCAACTTCAGGTATAGCGACGTCAGCGGGGGTGCTCCCCAAGAAGGGAGAAAATATTCAAATTTTGAATTCTGCAACCGGAGACTGGGCGCTAATAATTATGTATAGACTTTGAAACCATGTCACATTAACTTTTTTCACAAATTAAACCGTAAGTCTCATTAAATCTCAAATATGATAGTGCGACAGGGTTCTAAAGTGGGTACAAAGATATTGCTCATGATTTAAATTGTGTACGTAATACACAGTTTATTTTTAGTTACTACTTCAATGAGATAATAAGTAGGTACATATAAGTTTATTTTGATGATACTTATCAGTTGCTGTGTACACTGGAACCTTGTTTTAAAATACGTGATGAATTCCTGTACAAATACGTTTTGTTTTAATAAGATAACTTTGTTTAATATAGCCATATTAGGAAGGAAATACAACGACTTTGAGTTGACCACGTTATAATATTTATTAATTAGGCACACACAATTTTTCATTTTTTTCGTTTCTTACAGTTGGTTGATCGTAGAAGAAGAAGAGACAATATGTATTAAAAAGTAAAAAATATATATTTTTTTGGATGTTGCCAACACAACAACTAGAAAACATTTTTGATTCTTCTTTTAAAATTACGATATAGGATGCGATAAAATTTTTCGCGCTTGGTTCTTACGCACTTACCTAACAATTTTTTTGACTTGACTAACTATCACTTGGCCGGCACACTTAACAAAACACAATAGGTATTCTTACCAATTCAACTATTAAAACACAGAAGCTCGCACAAAGTTTTCCAGAACAAAGTATACTTGAAAATACCTAATAAAGAAAACACACAATTAAAAATCTATTAGTTGATTAGTCCTGAAAACAATGGCGTAATGACAGTAATGGACTGAATAGGCATTCTGACTGGTTTATCGCGTGTTAATCGTCCACGTAGAATATAATGCAGATAACATGATAGCAAACAATCGATTAAAAAACAACCGTAATTCTAAGTAGATAAGTACGAGAGTTAGAGTAATTAGAATGCATTAAGTATAGAAAACCGAGGAGCTCGGTGGCGCAGCGGTTAACGCGCTCGGTCTGCGATTGTTGAAGTTAAGCAACTTTCGCAAAGGCCGGTCATAGGATGGGTGACCACAAAAAAAAAGTTTTCATCTCGAACTCCTCCGTGCTTCGGAAGGCACGTTAAGCCGTTGGTCCCTGCCGCATTAGCAGTCGTTAATAACCACCAATCAGCACTGGGCCCGCGTGGTGGTTTAAGGCCCGATCTCTATCCATCCATAGGGAAGGCCCCAGCAGTGGGGACGTTAATGGGCTGGTGATGATGATGAAGTATAGAAAAATAAAACGCATGTCGTGAAATCCGACAGAGGGATTGTGTCCTTTCTAACATGACGGATCCCTTATCATCACCATAAGGTTCATCACATCCAGCTTAGGACATCGTACCAACAGTGACTGTAAGTTGTCTTTGACTACTTGTGGCTCTGCCTACCCCATTAGGGATTAAGGCGTGAGTTTATGTATGTATGTAATGTGATTTTTTAAAAAGGTGCTTACGAGGTTTTTTTTAACTATAAGGCTACAAGTTTCCATCAAGTCAAATCAGTTACTTTTTACTAAACGTCCAAACACGAAATTGGGCAATAGGCTGATCGCTTATCACCACAGATAATGTTCATCTTGTCTCAGATGGCATTTAGTACTTGACCGGACAAATGGGAGGCGCTGAGGGCTCTCACGCGGTACAAAACCCCTGAAGGGCGCGAATCTCGGCTCAGAGCGTCTGCGAGGATTGTATTTAAAATAAATACGGTCGAATTGCGAAGCTCCTCCTTTTTTGAAATCGGTAAAAAGAATGAATATTTTTAATAGTTATAATTTTTCATAGTGCTCTGTATTCTGTCCGCGTGTCCATTTTGTAAGTCCTAACATACGAAATTGTAATCTGGCCCCTGCGATACAAGCTGAGCTTAGCGCAGGGAACGCCGCATATCTAGAGTAATTGGTCATATTAATAGTTGTCTGTATTTTTATTAATGTAAAATTACTTATTGACTTATTGTTGAAACACAATGTATAAGAAAACTCTGAACAGTAAAATGTAGGAAAGGAAGATTATTTCCCCGAAATAAATATAAGTTAAAGTAATGTAAGGTAAAGTTAATATAAGTATAAGTAGGTAAGTCCGTCTTTATCACAGCAAGTCGTTATTTCTTCTTCTTATAAAGACTTATGAGAAGAATAATATAGACATATTCAATAAAAAAAAATTAATGAAAGAATAGGCCCGTGCTGAGATTCGAAGCTGCGACCTCACATTGCGAGTCAAGGGCTACCAGCACTGAAATATAGAACTAATAGCTTTTGCCCGCGACTTCGTCCGCGTGGCGAGTTATAAAAGAGAGATCTTTGTGTGTGTGTTAATGCATATCAAATTTCAAGCATCTAACTTATGCAGTTTAGACGTTTTCATACAATTTTTATTTTCCCGCTAACTCCCATTTTCCAAAATACAGCCATAACTAAACTTTATATGTACTAAGGTATGCATGCATGCTAGATTGAAAACATATCTTACGCGATTTCGATTTTTTCATACAAATGTTTTTCCCGCTCACTCCCGTTCCCGTGAAAATTCCGGGAATTCCTTTCTTAGTGCACCTCTACAGTACCTAAGCTACGTCCCTTCCAAATTTCAAGTGCCTACGTTTAGCCGTTGAGGCTGTGCGTTGATATGTCAGTCAGTCAGTTTCTCCTTTTATATATTTAGATTTTATAGTGTAAAAACTGTTGGCAATTCATCAGTAGGTATTAAAAGGCAGGATGCATTTCATTCATTTAACGTGAAAGCTAGTGGACGTTGATTCATTGCTTCGATCATTAGTGGCTTCTGTACAATGGAATCACTGATGATCTGTTTACATTATCGCATTATTCGTATGCCTCGTTCTCTTGCGTCATACAAAGTTAGATAGGTACCTACTTTTTTTTTCACTTTAACATGGACTACCACATTATCCACTTTCAGTAAGTTCAAATGTTAAGTAATTTAAAAACAAGTATTACAAACACGAGTACAACAACACAACAACAAACACAAGTGTTTTAGTGTTATACAAGTATTTTTCAAAATGGCGTTTACATGGTTTTCAGTATAAGGCTTACTTTATTAAAATAAAAGTAAGATATTGATTTATTTTCCAAAAAGTCAAGTAAGTAATCCAAACTTACCACAACAGTCTTCATATTTCGTAGTACAAAAAAAAACTAAGTACTCAATATTACACGCACGATAACCAACCTCGGACAGTGCCAAATATACAAATGTGAACACTTATATACTCGCGCAAGTTAACGATAACCTCAGCCAGCCGTTGAGCACACAGATTGTTTACATAGCGCAAATAAACACTAATTTTCCTGTACATATTCTCGCTAATCCATTGTTTTTCCATCGCAAAAACAATGGATTAGCGGACTTTGTGGACTTTTTTGTTCGTAACTATAACAGCATCACGCCTGTATCCCAGAAAGGGTGGGCAGAGGTGTATAGCACCTACACCCAGTCGTCACCAGCTATGTAAGCAAGTATTCATGGTAGGTAATGTATTAATAGTATGTAAGTATTAACATTTTAATTAACCTATAGTGATAAGTATGAAAGATAGGAAAGGCATTTCATCTGCCAATAAATTATAATTTTATTATCAAAAGTAGGTTTGTGAGACTGTCCTTTGTTTAGTAAGGACTTTTCAGGCTTGAATCACCTGATTGTCCGAAAAAGTAAGATGATTCCGTGCTTCGAAGGGCACGTTAAGCCGTTGGTCCCGGCTATTAGCCGTAAAAACACCTCCACCAACCCGCATTGGAGCAGCGTGGTGGAGTATGCTCCATACCCCCTCCGGTTGATTGAGGGGGAGGCTTGTGCCCAGCAGTGGGACGTATATAGGTTGTTTATGTATGTATGTATTAAAAGTAGCTACCTATTAGAACCTTACCCGATACAGCTCAAAATATATACCTACCCTTAAAGAATCAGTTAAACAAACAGACGGTTCGCATAGGCTTAGTAAAGGGCCCTGTCACGATATGGTGTTGTATGAAACATCATCATCATCATCAATTTAAGAGCCACGCTCTTGTTGGTGCAGCATTTTCCATGCTACTTTTTTAGGGATAAATAGGGCAGTGGTTTCCCTCTTGCCTTCCGCCCACTAATGAAACATAAATAACCTAATGATGCCTGCTGTGCTGCATCTCTACATTTCGTTTTTCCTTTTGTTTATCTTGCTTGGGAGGTCACGTTAAGCCGTTGGTATAAGCACAGATCATATAATACTAACGTATAAGTATATTAATGTAAGTACGTAGTCGTTACATGAGCCATGTCGGGAGTCTATGGCGGCTCAATAATAACCCTGACACAAACGGTTGATGAGGTCGTTTATTGATCTCATTATTGAACTCACACGATAGAAGAAGAATCGTATTTTATCGGTTAACCAGGTCCACAGGTTCAGGTTCTGAGTGTATCATGGCAAGGGCGGGTTATAAATAGACAATTATTAATAATCCGTCATAATGGACGTCATTCTTCTCGTCAGGGTCTTCTCGTCCCTGACCAAAAATACGGAACATTGGTAATCGCACAATAAATATAACTGAATAATTTAAGAAATGATTTATATTTGTTGTTGTTAGTCGACCGCATCCATAGTAGGTAAATCCCCACGGCCAATGCTTGTTTGTTATATACAAATTACTACGAAGACTTTGACAATATTAAAACAATAAAAACTTTCCTGGAACTTTGCGCTGAGGTCAGTAGGTATTTTAAAAATAATGAGAATATCACTGTTTAAAATAGAGAGTTCCTTTCTTACCTATTCACATTAATATTTTGTCTTTTCTGCCATCATAAATAGATTATATAAATTTTACATCCTTCATTTTATTTAGGGGCGAAAAGCCAACCTCTTGAAAACATAGAGAGACAGTGGCCTCCAGCAAATCAAAGCCTAAAAGTTGATTACAGTAATGTCAATAATGTTATATTATTATTTAATTATCGAAACAAAAAGGCGCCATATAAATATTTTCAATTATGTCTTAATAGTCTTAAGTATCCATAGCCACGAAAAACATAGCGATTTTTATTTAAAAAAAAAAATGTCACTCGGTTTGTTGACAAACGTACACGAAGTAGGTTTTTTTGGCGGGAAACGGGAACGGGACAGTTGCTTTCTTCATTGAATAATCTAAATAATTAATACGAAGTGGTGTTTTGTGATTAATGATCGCATTAAGTTAGTCGGAAGACATTCGCGAGTGTTATTATATAGAAGTATTCAATAAACAAAGTGTATCTGCCTATTTTCGCTTCGTGGCAGGAAGCCGCTTCATAACTCGAAAGTTTATGCGGACTTTTGAGTTAATTCGTTTGGGGTTCGGAGTAGGAGTCTACTCCGAGGGTGGGGGCTTAGGTTTCATCATCATCATCTTTCATCATTTCATCAATCATCAAGAAAAAAAATACGTAAGACATGGCTGTATGGGCATAGTTCCCTTTGCCTTACCCTTCGGGGAAAACAAAAACAAAAAAAAAAAAAAAAAAAGTACACGAAGTAGTTGATTTGGGAAATTCTCCTGGTAAAGCATTTCTAGTTTGTGGCGATTATGAATATTATCATTACTTATGTGATGGTTTTGATGATAGGGTTAGTATAAATAAACTTTTGTGTACTTACAAACGTTGTCGTGTAGGTTATGTTACGTTAACCTAGTAAAACTTTTTTCTTATTTATTTCAGGGTTGGGGCTGCGGTTACAGAACATTACAAACAATATGTTCCTGGATGAAGCATAATTATAAAGAACAAAATGTTCCTTCGATAAGAGAACTACAGAAAATCTTAGTGGATCTAGAGGATAAGCCACAAAGTTTTGTTGGCTCAAGGCAGTGGATAGGCAGCTTTGAGGTAAAAAATAAATTGCATCTATCATCTAAATACATTACATACTTACATAGACTCATTATTATTAGTAGGACACAGGGATATGCAGAGGCCCATCATTTTTCTTTTTTGATGCAAGTTATTGTAGATTTGCTACAAATGGCATTAACTTATTAGCCGGACAAATGAGGAGCGCTGAGCGCTCGCACCAGATACAAAACTTAAGAGCCCATCATATCTAACTGAACCTCTGCCCATCATCATTGTCAGTAAATAAATTTGAATCTCATGTGAAGCTTACTTTATGTAAAAAACTAATTAATGACTACCTAATGTGTTCCTCTAGTTGGTTTTTAAAAGATGTGTTGCTGTTGCAGTTTCTTGTCATTTCTTCTCCTCAGCCATAACATCTTGTGAAATGACGTAAATTCAAAAATGTTATATTGACCTTCAGCAAGTTTATCCATGATAATTACGTTGAATAAATGATTCTGATTCATCCCTATGTGCTTCATTTGATAATTATTAATCTAACATTCAGAGTTCTTTGTTACTAATTATCTATCTATAAATCCCACCATAACCTGCTTATTTCAGGTCTGCCTAGTAATAGACAAATTATTCGACATACCGTGCAAGATGCTCCATGTAAACAAGGGTGATGAGCTGAAAAACATAGTGGAGCAGTTGAAGACACATTTTGACAAGTTTGGCAGCCCTGTGATGATGGGTGGTGACGTAGACTGTTCGTCTAAAGGAGTCATGGGTATCAGAGTTGACGGAAATAATGCAAGCTTACTTATTGTGGTAAGAATTATTTTAAACTGTTTGTGACTTGGTCCATATTATGGAGTTTCAGTAGGTAAGTCAGGAACTGTGCAATTTTTATCCCAGAAAAAACATATTGCAGATAAATTGCATGGTTTCTGGATGAAATATATATACAAAAACTCCAAAATATGGACGAAGTGTTAAAAAAGTATAATAGCTCAATCTACTATGCCTATACCTCAATCATAATCAAGTTGTGAAAGTGAAACAAATCTTACATACTTGTGTCTAAAATTACCAAATAATGTTCATCAACTACAGGAGTTATATGATATTGAACACAATAAATAAATTGATATTCTTTATTTTTCAGGATCCTCATTACGTAGGCAAAGAACACACTAAAGAATTCCTTCACCATAAGGGCTGGATCAAGTGGCAACCGTTAAATGAATTCCTAACTTCATCCTTCTACAACTTATGTTTACCACAAATTAAGGCAAGAAGTAAAAATTAATAATAAAACAAGATATTACTATTCAGTCTTTATTTCAAAATTAAATGTCTACAATTCACCTTAAAATTGATAGTTATTAACAACATAATTATTTTAAAATAAGGTAATATTGAGAATACAATAAAGACTAGAATTATGTTAAATTGTTGAGATCAAGTTTTAACACTTCCAAATGCCTATAAAAATTGTGGTCAAAATAGCCAAAGCTAACAATAAGTATTATCTTTGCAAATAACAGATAAGGGAGTTGTGAAAGGGTTATGTAACAATTCAAAAATGGATATCTATCGTTCAAGTAGATTTACGGCTTCAGGTCTATAGGCCGACAAGGATTTTTGGCAAGCGGATTGACATTGACGGAGGTGTGCTGCATCTCCATTTACAACAACTGCCGATGCCAACATGTTCATAGGATACGGCGTGAGTTCCGATTATGGCCAGGTCCCAAAAGATTCTTATTCTCTCTATATGAGTGTTAATAGTGCCACAGAATAAATAATAAGTAGATAGTGCCGATTCTGGCAGATACAAACTAAGTTTATTAGTTCCATAACTAGCGCTATCTCTTTCTTGCAAGTATTGTAAGGGACAGCGCTATTTTTAGTTTGCCAGTTCCAAAACTATCGCTATCTCTTTCTTGCACTTATTGTAAGTAAAGGACAGCGCCATTTTTAGTTTGCCAGTTCCAAACCTAGCGCTATCTCTTTCTTTTACGTATTATAAGTAAAGGACAGCGCCATTTTTAGTTTGCCAGTTCCAAACCTAGCGCTATCTCTTTCTTGCACTTATTGCAAGTAAGGGACCGCACTAGTTTCAAAACGGTCAAAGTAAATTAACCTCTCATATGCCGAGATACCAGACACAATAGATTTTACATTGTGTCTGGTCGAGATCCGCGTTCCGGCGTTCGAAAGATTAAAAGATTAGTTCGCAGAATCATCACCTATGCAATGTTAGGGTAGCTCAGTCAGTGTTCATAATGAGACAGACTCCTTGTAGTACCCAGTGGCTGCTGTGTTCTGTCGTGAACAAGTTGGACTGGAAGACCAGCCCAACACCCATGGCGTTGCGGCGCTGCGAAGTAGTATACACGGGGGTAGGCAGCGTATTCTGTTCAACAGACAAAAATAGGTTAGTTTGCAACTAGTCAAACCAGTAACTTATAACGTAACGTCAAAACACGAAATTACTATAGAATTTGTATGAAAAAGTGATGTCATAGAAAAACGTGATAAAATGTCGGACTACGTTTTCCTTGACGACTTCGGCCCCACACACGCCTTAACAGCGGTTAATAATTTCCATTTTCAAACGCGCTTCAAACGAATAAAAAAGGGAGGTTCGCAATTCGTCTCGTATATTTATAAATGTATTTATTTATTTATAAAACTTCCAAACTGCAAGGCCGACTTGAATCATTCTTTTTAGCAGGTAAATGTAGAAAATACAAACCTGAAGTTTGAGCTTGTGGAACTCGATAGGGATGATGTACATAATGGGCAGTTCTGTGACGAGGACTTTGGGATGAGATCTTCTCAAGCACCCGTCGTCAATGTCCCATCGCGCGCCTTCCAAGTATAGTCCTCGGACGTAACATCCCTGCACACATTGGATTACTTAGTTACTATTCGATATTGCTTTTTTTCTCCTAGCTAGTGACATCGTAACTAATACTAAAGGGGATGATTCAGACCTTGCTATTCCTTGATATTCTGAGATAATATCAAATGGAATTTTCCGTCACAAAATTAATGTTTTCTTTTAGTTTCTTCGATGGAAAATTGATATTAACTCAGAATAATGACATGAATCATCCCTCTCAGTATTCGTACGATGTCACTTACACCCCGTACAAGTACTTACAGGTAGCCACACAAGTAGGTGTGGGTGTCAGTGACACCGTAACGAATACTGAGGGGGATGATTCAGATCGTGATTCTCAGTTGATATCAAATGGAATTTTCTGTCGGAAAATTCATGATAATTTAAGTTTTTTGTCATGTGCTTTTATGAACGCGTTTTTCCGCTTTTCCGTTTTTAAAATTTTAGTTCAAAAAAGGAACAGTAGAAAAGTAGAAGATTACGATTATTTTGCTACTGTGAGTGTGTTTTATTTTGAGTGACTTTTTGCGCAATAATCAACTGCAGCGAGTATGAAGAGACTGCTTCTAGGTTTTTTCCGGTCACCAGATTTTTCTAATGAAACAAGGTAGTGACTTAGGCCGTTAGGAGACAAATTACATCTACTTACTTACAGTAAATTTACTATTACTCACAACTGTAGGTCGTTCTTCAATCTCGTCGACATGGACATAGTGTGTGACCTTGGTAAACTGCGTGGACCTGTCCAGGGGCCAGGTGTAGAGGCGGCAGGCCATCTGGATGTGTGCGATGAGGTACGACTCGGGTATGTGGAGTCCTGACAGCCAGATCACTACTGGCTCTTCATTCGTCTGTAAAGTGAAGTAGTTTGTTTTAATCACACTGGCAATGCGGATCTTTAGAGTTGTCATTAGAAAACCTTCAGTTTTTTTTTTCAGATGGACAGGGACCTTATATATCAGACATACACCTCTCTACGCTCAGGCTCTATGCCATTAGATTGTACTCTACTTGTCCTTTTTTGGGCCCTACGCTTCTCTTTATTTCCAATTCTCTCTATGGTGATACCAGGGGCCTGTTTAATAAAACTTACAATTGTAAATTACAATGACAATTTGGTGTTCATTACGTAGCTAATTTGAAACTGCAAAATATTTGTGATCACACACTCCGCAATGTACATCAAATTGTCACTGAAATTTACAATTGTAAGTTTTATTAAACAGGCCCCTGTTCTCGCTTTCATGCCTCGCGCACTTTCGTTCATCATCTTTCATTCTTGTCATTCCTAGTCTATCCTACTCTACGTTCTTAATCTTTTAGGGATTTACTGTTACACGGGTTATTTATTTAATAGGGATTGGCTTTTATTTCTTATTCTTTACATTTTATCTTACAAGCTAACAATTTGTTCCTTACGTCTAATCGAAGACCTTCAGTTACAATATAGATAGTCGACTTGAGTATTGTATTAATAGGTCTGAGACAGCCATAGCTATGGACAACACAGTAACTATCGTGGCTCAATTTTAGTATTAGTAGCCTGACCAATATTTGATTGACAATGTAGGATGAATCATCCGATTAATTTCCATGTTATTGTTGTTTGTTTGTTTCCTTCCTGGTAGTGGTTGCCTGGAAGAAATTGCTCTAGAGCAATAAGGCCGCCCAAATTGTGCTGTATTCATGTGTTATGTCTGATTGTTGAAATTTAGTTCTGTGCAATAAAGTACGTTTGATTTGATTAATCGAAAAATCTCCTTCGGAAGTCTTAACCAAACTAGGGAGCACAAAGTATTTTTTTGTAATATGGCTCCACTAGGATTCGAACCCACGACCATCGGATCGTGAGCTCAACGCTCAACCACTGGACCACGGAGGCCGTTAGAAGGTAGATACGTAGTAGTTGCTAACTTGGAAGATGTCCTCCGCGAGTTGGAAGGTCAGATTTGCAATGAATACCTTTTGCAAGCTACGCTAGGACAGTGATATGCTTACCCAGTCAATGTACTGCTTGGCCCGTCCAAGGAAGTGGTCCATCCACCCCCCGAGCCCCTTGCACGTGGCCGGGGCCAGCCCGCGCCACGTGGCCGGGATCTGTCCATTGAACAGGCAGTACGAAACGTTGTCCAGCACCGCGTCCATGCCTACTTCCCCAGCCAACGCCTTGCGGAGCAGCGTGAGGGTCTGCCGCATCCTCTTTATTAGCTTGTTGAACCTGAAAAGGATAACTTTATTATTATTATGTATGCAAACTGCTTACCTGCTCACCGTCCTGGGGGTTAAAAAACACATCAAAGCAGTTCATCTATAAAACAAACATTGCAATTAGACATTTGCGCATATAAAAGTGCCCAATGTCAATAAATTTCAAATATTGCAATATTGCTTTCTTAGATGAATTACAACAATGACCTGCTGGCCATGTTGTAAAGTCCAAGAGTGGCTTTGTCCGCATTAAGAGAATGAAGCTAACGCTTAGGATGTAAAAAGTACTAACAAAAGAAAATTGCCCAATTCAATTTTCTTTTAAAAGACGCGAAAAGCAGACCCCAAATCATGTGGGAATAATGCAATGAAGAGAGAAAGTATTAGGCAACTTAGGTACCTACCCATATTTCAAGGAAGAAAATGTACTATACTAACCTCTCCAGCTCCTGCAGCAGTACAACGAGTGATGGCGTGATGTTCATCTCGTTGGCCTTGCGCACGCGCCAGATCTCGAACTCGGCCGGCAGCTTGTCCAGCACGTCTGTCGCCACGTTGTCCACGAAGTCATCGCGAGACATGCCTCCCGCCGCCTCGCCTATGATACGCCAAAATCAAAAGCCGATCAAAATTCGAAGTCATCGTTTATCGCAGAATAATCATCTTAAAGAGAAAGGTAAATCTAGCGTAGAATGGTCCTCAGGATTTGAACCCACTGCTCTTATAAAACCGGAACGGACGAGATCATCTCATCAATAATCCTGCAGGCATCCGTTTAAAAATAATAATAATAAAAAATAATAATATAATATCCTAAGTAATACAGTTCATTCAAATATTTGTGTGGGGTTTTATTATACGTAATTACCAGCGCTCCCTACACCGTTCCATTAACCATTTAATCGGAGTTTACTCAATGCAGGAGATAGTTCCAAACCATTTGCCACAGATTTAGTTTCTCCATAACTGGCCATTTGTGTCGAGGTTTCTTCTACTCAATTGTCCAATTTGGCCAGCATATAATGTCTGATCGCGAGGTTTGTGAGAAGACTAAACGCCCGAACCGTACATTTGCTATTACCGCCATTGTTGGCTTCAAGAGCCTGTAATATACCTTGAAATATTGTCTAACTGGACTTACCATAATTCGCTAGCAGCACAGAGTGGAATTTAATAAATTATTAGATAAGAAATACACTTCAAAAATAACGTTATGATAATTAAGTACCTACTTAGATACCCAAAACCATACATAAAGAAAAACACAATGACTAAAGACTTACCGCCCAATACAGGTGCTAAGCAGCAGTGAAAAACAAATATACATGAGATTTTCAACATTATGAGGAAACACTTACCATGGCTCTACATAAAATACACACAGAGGCGATACCGCGAGAACTGCAGGCCGGGGAGTGGGAGTCTGTATAAAAAGGTACCGGGGCTCTGCGAAGGATTTCCGTGTGATTGCGTATTTAACTTTAAACATTTTAAAATATCGTTTGGCCTAACAGAAAGATCGGTGACGTGTGGCTACTTAATTCATCTTGCGATGGATGTACTTACAATCAAAGAGCAAAAGTTCAGTCACTTAGCCCAGGGAATTATTTGTAAACAGTGGTGATATTATGAACCACTAGTTGTCATAATTATACAATAGGTGTTTTTGGTCTATTACAGAAACGCCATGTCACCAGGAGGTCTTAAGTGCAACCAGTTAATTTATTACTTTGCAAGAAACTGATTGCACTTTTGCAGCTTATAGTACCTCTACTAACCCAAGGATATAGTCGTGAGTTTATGTTATGTTATTTCAAAATGTTCCCGGCCCGCCGTCGGTATCGCTTCATAGTGCACTAAGCTTTATACTAGGCTGATAATGATGATCTTCTCACTAGTTTGCGGCTGTAGTTCGATGAGGTGTCCCCATATGGACCTGACGGCTTGACTGAAGTAACCAATCTCAGCGTTTGGATGGAGTCCGAACACTTCTGGCGTGTTCACTAGAGGCAGCGTGTCGATGTATTCTGTTCAAAAAATAGTAGTTTCATCCGTATTTTAAGATAGACAGATTCAGATTCATTCAAGAAAGGAGTAAGTAGGTATGATCCACCTATCACGAGATATCTCCGACCATTATGTTGGTCTACAGAATGCTCGGTAAGATACGTAGTTCATCTTGCGATGGATGTACTTCTTCTGACTACCCTTCTTGGATATAGTCGTGTCGTGAGCGTATGTTAATGTTATATTTATCTACAAGTAGGTATGGGTATTAGTGACACCGTAACGAATACTGACGGGGATGATTCAGACCATGATTCTGAGTTGATATCAAGTAGAATTTCCTGTCGGAAAATTCATGAAAATTTACCATAGTTTTGCGACGAAACATTCCACTTGATATCAACTCAGAATAATGGTCTGACTCATCCCTCAAAGTTTTGAGTATGCAAGTGAGTTTAGTTCGAGTGTCTTACCAATGTACTCTTCCCGCTCGCCATCAGGTGGGATGACGTAATCAAAGATGGCGTCTTTGTAGAAGTGGAACGGCTGGAACTTGTCGAAGAGGAACTCTCCCAAATACTCCTCCATGTAGGTGTTGACCACTCGGCGGTCGTAGTCATCGATCACGCGGCCACCGTACATCACCTGTTTGGATACAGGATTTCCATTTTTTGAGTTGAGCGACATGTGCCCAACACACACACACACATGACATGACATGATGTGTGACATGTGTGTGTCCTGGAAATATCCAGGAGTCTTTAGAACCATCCCATTCAACTACGTTCAAAAAATTTTGCGCCAATATTAGGAACTTTACGAGGGAGTCTTTGATTTGGGTATTGGACAATCAAAATTCTTTTGGGAAACGGAAGTTTCATCAAATGCCTCTTTAAATTCGAATTTGACATCAAATGCATCTATCGTGTGGGTTGGGAAATGGATGACCAACCTCAGCAACCCTGGTGTTAAGGTTATTACTGAGCCGCCATACTCCACACACATAGCTCATGCAACGGACAGATTTCGGTCGATCAGGTGTTTAGCCTGTAATGTCCTAACCAAACTATGGATCACAAAAAGAAAATGTTTTTGTGATATGTCCCTAGCAAGATTCGAACCCGGTACCTCCGGATCGTGAGCCTAACGGTCAATCACTGGACCAAGGAAGTCGTTGACACCAAATAGTACATGTTAATACAACTGGGAGAAAGTCTTCCATACTTTTATTTCTAATCCCGTAAAAATCTTCAAGTAAGTAGATATACGCGCTAATTACCTCTCCGAAGAGATATTTCAGTGTGGCCCAAGGCACAGGGCCCTTAGCAATCAAACAGCGGTCCAGGTACGTGTTCAAGATTTGCATGCATACAGTGAAGTCTGACTCACTGAAGTCGTATGATATATTCCACCCAATTTTGTCATACTTTCTCCTCTCCTGTCATAAACATACAAACAATTCATATAAAAAGAGTTTTTACCGAGAGAAGTTGTTTTAAAATAATAATTATGATAAACTTTATTACACGCAATAAAAAGAAATACAAAAATGTTCACTAACAACTAAAAATGTGCTTATATTCTAGGATAGTGGGAGTTGCACAGGGATTCCCAAACTAGGCAAAGCTGGTGAATCTCCAGTTTTAAACTGGTGAGTCTCCAAAAGCACGTACAGAAATGGAAACACACCCCTTCCGCAGAATCGGAACAATAAGCCGAACACATAGCAATATCTGGAGCGGTTTGTTGATCTAGTAAATGTAGTCCTATAGGAATCTACAAAGAAACTCCGTATCAATTATGGTCACGTAGACGTGCAGCTTAAAAATATCGGGATAACCAAACTGTGGGTTTATTAAACTGTGATCAAAGTAGGTTTCAGAATGACAATGTTATTAATGTTGATAATAACCTGAACAACAGCATGGAAGAATGCAAGCACGTAGACCAGCTTGCGGAACGAGGGATGGATACACTCCTCCAGGGCGTGCGGCCGCATCTTGAAGTATGTATTGCGCAGGTTCAACTTCAGACCGTTTGGAGGCTCTGTTACCACTGTACAAGGAAGAAGAAGGTCATATCTGATCTCAAGCATAACAGTGATCGTACCTGGAAGTCCTAATTTCACTGCTACCCACTGTCTTAGACACAGGGGATAGAAAGAAGGGATATATGCCCTCAGCAATAAATTACACGAGTCCGTATGTCCAAGCGGCCGCACTCAGACATTTCTGACTGAACCGCTTCATCGATTTACCCGCCGTTCGTTGCGTAGTAACAAAAACGGTAGTTGTGGGTGCACGATACCAAACAAGCAATGAAAAACGTGGAAAGTTATGATACGATTGTTGTCTCACCGGCTATGGTTCCGCGGCATATCTCGTGGTCTTAGAGAAATAGGAGACTCCTGAAAAATACTACATACTTAGGTATTACGAGGAAGATCCAGCTGCCGCCAGACCTTCGCTATTTTACTGCAAAGTGCCCAATGCAATCAGCAATTCAGCACCTATGAAGTTTGAGGCTTACCTTTCAGCGAACGTTGTAGGATACCAATAGGGAAGGTGGGCGTGGGATCGGTGGTGAGCCACAGCCGGTACTCGGGGTTGGGTTTGGTCATCATCTCCAGCTGCTTCTCTAGCTCGCGCAGGAATGAAACCAACAGGTGGCAGTTCTGCAGGATCAACCACTGCCCGTGCGATATCGCGCCTTCCAGGAGTGTCAAGGCAGCCTGAGATATGCAAATAAAAATGACGACATAATCAAGTCGTACTTTAAGTTTTTTGACTTAGAAGTTTGATATTTTCACAGCTTTACAGGACCGGAGACGTAGGTAAGTATTAGGTATTAAATTTAGATACATCCACGCATTCCTGAGAAAAAGTTTTGCTTGACATCTGTCAACAAAGTGATCCTATAAGGATTCCGTTTCTCCTTTTAAGGTTCGGAACCCTAAAAGAGCAGTTATACGATTTGAGCAGTTATAGTAGAAATCTCTCCTGAAAATGGTACATGTGATGATGTTATGTATATTGCATGTTGTACGAAACTTGCCTTTTCCTGCCCTTGTCCAAGCGACAGGTACTTAAACTTGCCGCCGCCGAAGCCGCAGCGATCTGCCAACTTCATCAGATCAGCTGTGGGATCCGAACCCGGACTCAAGATGAACACCACCGGAGTGAACGGAGTCGTTTGCTCGAATATCATATCAAGACTGGAAAAAAGTAAGGTATTTTAAGATTTTAACTCCAACCTTCCTTACCAACCTATCTCAAGGTCTTCCTCAAACTCAGCTCAAAATCAGTAAACTTAGACGGTGCCTCAACCTTAACTCAAGTTTACTCCAGTAAGATATCATGTTATTACCTAATTATTTTCGTTGGCAGTATGATATGCTCGACTCCAGTGAGTAAAGTCTCCAAGTCGAGGCCGTAAATGTCAACTGACCAAAATGCACAGCTGAGACCAAAGGCCGAGTCAAGTGGAGGAAGAGTCGAGTGAATATCTTAGAATAAGGATGTTAGTTGTGATCAAATTGTGATCGCAAACCAAATTTGAATTCTTCTTCTATCGTGGGGGCTCACCTCGCCAACCCTGTGTCAGTCAGGGTTATTATTGATACTTATTTTGGCATTTTATTCAAAAAAATGTAGGCATAATAAGGATACTACCTAATGACCGGCGGCGTAATATACTCCTCGCCCATGGTAACAGTGATGTAGTCGGTGAGAGCGCGGTAAATACGGTCCACGCGGAAGCAGCGTATCAACATCAGCAACTCGAAGGGCTTCATATTGTCGCGGTACCCATCAGGGATATCGCTCGCCTCAGGAGTATCGCTGTCGAACCACTGCAACATGACAAATATAGAAGGGATTCAATAGCAATAACAAATTGCAAACATATCGCGCGCGACAGGATAAATGAGCCAATAGAATAAGTTTATTTATCGCGTAGCCAATAGCGTCAGTTCATTAGCCGCGTCGTGTGCGATATTATGCAGGCGACTTGCTACAGGGACAGGAAAGTTTGAATATGTACCTAGTCGATACATGAGCCAAGTCAGGAGCCTTTCGCGGCTCCATAGTAACCCTAACGCTAGAGTTCATGAGGTCGGTTATTAAACTCAGAACCAAAAAGAAGAAGTCGTAGTTTTTCCATCTGTTTTCCATCTATACGTATATTAGGGTTAGCACGTGAGTGCTATGGAAACAAAGTCCTCTATTGAGATTAATTTCCAACTTATTGAAGTATCGGCTGATGCATTACGAAAACCCACTTTTCCAACATGACAACTATAGACGATATGACTTAAAAAGTATTTAAAACTCACGATCTGCCAGTTGTCACCGTTTCTGGCGATGTGGTCAGGCAGTGCGATGAACGGATCCGGAAAGTCGATGCTCAGCTTTATTATATCTTGCCAACCCTGTAATAGGTACATGATTCATATAAAACCATCACTTGCCCAAGTTAGATAAAATAATAATACTAAATACCTAACATATGCTAACAATCGTCATAACGTTACCCCGATATTTACAGTGTCGCTTGCCTGCCTTGCAGATATATGACAGGTCCGGTTTTTTACGGACCAATCTGACCTCCAAAAGCACATTTCTTGGGTAAGCCCGTTTCCTCACGATGTTTTTGTTCACCGTTCATAACATCATATCAACTATTTTCGTTTGGATAAACATTAGAATTCCAAAATACAAAACGTAAGTATTTAGTGGTTTAGATAAAACTCGACCAGAGATTCAATGCTATGATCTTACGGTTTAAGTCTCGGGTTCGTGTACACATTGTAGTAAATAGATCAAAAACTAAAGCCATAAGTACCTGCGCAGGTAACCAAGAGACGGGATTGGCTCGGGCCACCTTTTCGAGAGCGACGTTACCCTTGATGAAGAAGTCCAATTGCGCCTGCGACACATTGTCCTCACTCTGCTCCAACTTGATGTCCATTTGGAATGAGAACAGCAGCTTGTGACGCTCGAATATACCTATGCATATCATCACCTTTTTACGCAATACGAAACAATTACTTAGGTCCTACGTTATAAATTTATAGTTGGCACATCCAAAAAGAGCTCAAGGTCACTCAAAGAGCGATGGAAAGGGCTATGATCGGAGTTTCTCTGCGTGAACGAATCAAGAACGTCACCGACATGGCCCAAACGATTGCTAAACTGAAGTGGTAGTGAGCGGGGCACATCGCTCGTACTTAGAACGGGCGACAAAGGATCGGCCGTTGTGGCGAGCCTTGGGGAGACTTATGTCCAACAGTGTACTATTTCCCGTTGATAATGATGATGAGTTGGCACATCCGAAAGAACCTCAGGACAGAAAAATATATGTGGGAAGAACAGACTCGTGAGACTTCAAAAACTGAAGTATGCCTGAAATGTTTCCGAATAATTTTGTATATAGAAATAATGTAAACATTACGCTTCGTTTGATAATACTAAGTCACTAGACACTTAAAAAGTACATTCTGACTTTGTTCTTCCGGATGTAGCGATTTGTGAATGACGTTAGCGTAGGACCAAAAATAATGATGCAAGATGGAGGAGAACTTTAACCAAGAAGTTGAGATGATGCAGTGGTGATGTAAATAATATAAATGTAATCTCACTAACATAATTATTTTAAGTATAATACCCAAATCATTTTACTAACCTGTGCATCCATAATCATAGACATTTTTAGTGAGCATGTCAATGATGTTGCGCAGACGCTTCGCCAGAATCACATTCGGCATTGCTTTGCGTAGTGAGAATGAGAATACCTGAAAACGGTAACTAATGTGATTTAATCGTATTTTCCGTAAGTACCCACGCATCGTGTACAGTTGGAATATTCAACCCCAGTGACCCAAATAGAAAGAAAGTTGGTCCCCAGTTTAACACACGAGTAAATATTCAATTGGAGTCTCTTACGGTTGTTTGTCGGGTTTTTTTACCCAAGCACCGTGTTCGTTCAAATCCCAATGTATTGCACTTGCACATCGATTGTTAAAGAACTTAATTAACTTGATGACTACAAATCTGAATCAAATCTCACATTATTACCCAAAGATATGTTACTGTACTGCTAAATTGCTAATGCTCTATTCATCATAAGCGAAAATCCTAAAAACATCTCTTCAGGTAACCTATTGCAACAACAACCATCTATAAAAACTATAGCAGTAGCCAATGAGGAACCATTGAACTGGTACTCACGTCAAGGTAAGAAGACAAAGAGTACTGATACATGGAATTGACTCCGGCCATGTCCGACAGCACGAAGAAGAGGATGGACCCACGCTTGGCCACAGGTCGGTATCCATCGCGAAGCTTCTCTATGTCTGCAGTCGTCCGCTCTGCTAGTTCCAGTTTCTCCATAACCTAAAGTGACGCGAATGATGCAATGTTGGTCACAAAAGTATAGCGTTATTCAGATAAGGTTGATTGTGTACAAAGAATCAGAGCCAAAGGGTACTTCAATAAAACTCAAGATTTTACGGATTAAATATTGAGCTCAGCGATTATTCCCAGTTGATTTTGGACTGTGATGCTTTAGCTTGTGAAAGATCACGATGTAAGTCGTGCTGTGCGGCCACCTAATGGCCTTGATACATAATGTATTTTTATTACCTAGTGAGATACAGTGTTCCAATAAATATACAATTTCTGAAATTCTTCTTCTTCCACTTCTCTGTTAAACATAACATGACACCTGTGTCCCTGAAAGCAGAGGTGCATAGTACTTCTCTTTTACTACGAAATTAAATGCAAAAGTACCCACCTCAGCAGCTTTAGACTTGGTATTCTCAAGCGTGTTAACGAGCTCCACATTGTCCAACATGTTTCCAGTAGACGTGGCCAACTCTCGGAGCAATGAGTCCTCAAGTCCTTGCAGCAGACTCTTGTTGGCACTGGTCTCCATAATAAGGAACTCTCGTTGTTCTTCCAAGTCCGCGCGCTCTGCACGGACCACTACGCTGAGCAGCTGATCTTCTAAACCCTAGAAATCGTAAGGAAGAAATCGTACAATATATAATTAGTAAGAGAAACTAAATGTCTACCAATTCTAAAATAAACTAGTTAATAAACTGCCTGATATCTTTCGGATAAGTGTCTGATAACAGTACTACTATCTGGCAGAAAAGTTCTAGACTAGACTGTTAAGACACTTATTTATCAACACGTGTTGAAATAGACTCTTTCCATACTACTAATAAGAATAAATTTTATGAAAATTATTAACATTGGGTTGGGTATCATACATACACTTAAGTTGTTTTACGCTTCAAAAAAGTCATATTATTTTTCCTATAAAAATGATTTTTCAGCTCTCCCTTAATGAGGATTTATCCTTTAAACCCTTTCGCATTTCCACCATCGATATAAGTGACACACACATACCTGCACGGTAACAGTATAGTTGATAACGACTGCCTTAGCATAAGCCGCAGGGTTGAACTGCGGGTTAGCAAGCTTGGTGGTAAGATACATGCGGAAATTGGGATCGTAATCCACTTCAGAACTGCCTAGCATCACAAACGAACGCCCGCTTTCAGCTGTAAGGTAAAAAATACTTAGAAACCTTAAAAAACACAATTCAATGGATGGTTGTCAACAGCAATAGATGACATAATTATTTTATCAGTCATGTCCACTCTAGTCCACTGCAGTACTGAATCTGATTGTTAGTTCAACTGGTCGGCATTCAGTCAATGTCTTTTTCCAAATAAAATCATACCTACCTATACTTCTATTACTTACCTATCTATTTACATCAACCCTTGTGTATTTAGCATGACGCTGAATGACAGCTGTCAAAATAAGCTTTTTGTTACCTACGTCTCTTTCACTACGGCTTTAGTATATTTGTCCTGAGTCCACAAAAGATAAAAAGTCTCATTGAAGCCATTCATTTTAAAAAACAATATTGCTATTTAACTTTAATTCTCATTACGCACTTACTATTATACGCGCAAATGATAAGGTTTTGATTTTTTTAGACTCAATGTGGTCTTGTCAGACCCCCCAATGTGATGCTGTCTGCAACTTTTTTTACACTTATTCTAGATTTGCCACAAATGGCATTACTTGGCCGGACAAATGGCCAAGAGCGCTAAGGGCTCTCACTCGGTACAAAATTTAATCATGATGCAACGCAATGAGTAACATACTTTTGATGTTCTTCTCGAGCACGTTATCGACTACAGGATCGATGTATTCGTTGACGTCTTGGAAAAGCACGGGCATCCCATACTTGATGGCCATCTCCAACTGTCGCAGGAATTGTGCGTCGTTGAATGATAACACCTGTGGCGGGGAAACAAATATCTTATCATCATCACTGTGGCTACATACCCTCTTTGGTTGAGGGGAGGCATGTGATCAGCAGGACATATATAGGCGAGAGAAGCATCTACCAATTGGACCTTTCAATTCGAAGGGAAAATCAGCTGAATTACAGGTTAGGTCATAATGACCTAAAATGTAAAAATGGCATGTTGACCAAGCCCAAACCGCTGGATCTAAAAGGTAAAAAAAAATTGCATAATAGTCTTTTATAAAATAGCAAATGAGCGCTAAAAGCTAGCATATTTTAAAATACGCTTTTAGTACTTATGGGTTACTTATACAAATAACAAAATCCAAAAACTAATTCCAGAACTAAAACTTGTAATCTACTTCTATCAACGATTCACCGCCTATTAAGTAAATAATTACTTTGCTAATACTTATCAGTTACCTTGAGGTTATTCTTAGCTTCTTTCTTCTTGATCCAGTTGAGAGCTTGCGTCTGAGGGTCGATACACAGAGGGAATCGAGAAGCGCGGATAGTGAGGATACCGTTTTGTACCGACAATTCATCTGGTGGCAACCCTTGAGAATTCCACCTGGTAAACGATTATTGTGGTTGATTTATTTTTAGGTTCATCAGTATCGTGCACGAAACTCATCATCATCTCCCTAGCATTATTCCGTTTTTCACAGGGTCCGCTTACCTATCCTGAAGATTTGACAGGTCCGGTTTGTAACAGAAGCGACGGCCTGTCTGACCTTCCAACCAGCGAAGGGAAAACCAACCGAATACAGGTTAGGTCACATACTTCCGAAAATGCATACGAATCGTGTACGAAACTGATATTATCAAATGGCCGACTTCGATCAAACATAGTATAAAGTTACTACGAAGTTTTATTACGATTGTATTTGTAAACAACACTCTGGAAACTTACCCGCTGACTTCAACCTCATTGGTCAAATTCTTTTCAATAGTAAACGGCGTCGTCAACGGAATCCCTCTTTCCAATATATCACCCATCCAATCTTCGTAAATCATAGTCTGCCGGAAGGAAAATGAGAATGGGCCGGAGTAACTGAGGAATGACCCTGACAGAAGACAGTTGCCGATCAATCGTGATTGCTCAGCATACAACGCTGCAAGATCATTGGTCCATCGCATCTGCTCACTCGCTAACCCGGACATGAGCTTGTCAGCAGCAATCAAACGTCGCATCATCAAGTCCGTTTCTTCCTGCAACTCCTGCCTTCTCAACATGGCTGTATCATACTTCGCATTGAGCTTTTCCAAAGTTTTTTGTATGCGAGCGAGCTCACGATTCAGAGACTCCAAGTAGTTGATTGCCTCTGTAAACTCTTTCTCAAGTGCCTCCACCTTTTCCTTTTTAGGCTTCACTTCCCTATACACGGCGCAGTACGCCAGCACGGCTTGAACAAATTTCAGTAAACCGTATCTGGGAAATAAGAAATTTGACTTAGCTGCTGCTATTGGTGTAGAATATCATCATCCAAAACATAATTCAAGTAAGTAAATGCTTACCCAGCTTTACTGATAGTCTGCATAGCCTCAAGTTTCTTGCTTTTCTTCATGTGTGCCTTGACAGCTTTGACTTGTGTCCAGGTAATAAGATCGCAGTTCATTTCCTGCAAGTTTTTCAGGAAATTTGGATCTGCCATCATGCCTTTGGCACCTTTCCAGCTGACATCCTTGATACCACGGATGATCACCACACATTCACATACCACCTGCAGTCAGAACACTAAGCTGTGAATATTTGATAAATTAAGTTACTTGTATAATTTTGAGTCTACTCAACTCTCTTACTGTATATATTTCAACGGGCTTAGCACCGTAAGTGCGCGACTCTTTCTCGCCGCGACATACGTCACCCGTCACTCTCTCGCAGTACTATACAGAGAGAGACAGATGATCTATGTCGCGGCGAGAAAGAGTCGCGTGCTTACGGTGCTAGGCCCGCTAGAGTAAAACAATTGACTTACAATTATTATATCTACTTACTTATAAGATATATTTCATTATATACGGGTACACACAGGTTTATTATATATTTTTTTTCATGACATTGGATTATACATAATTATAGTAGGAACACTTACTAATCTTCTTCAATTTGCTGGTAGCAACGATAACTAACCTGTACGGCTTCTGGAGGCGTGGCAAAAGACCGGATCTCAGTGATGTCGTTCTTCTCCAAGTCGGCGAGGGCGAGTCTCGCAGCCTCGAGCGCGGGCATCGCCGCTTGCAGCACCTCTTCAGCTTCTGCCTTCTCTACTTCAATGACTGCCTTCTTCTCCGTAATCTCCACCTGCTTTACTTCTGCCACTTCTTGCTTCTTAGTGGCCGTGTCGGTGGCTGGATAGTATAACAAAAAAGGGACATTTAATGAGCATCTTTAATGTTGAGTAGGTTATAAAAATTGTACCATAGAAATTATGTATCACCTACTTTCAAAAATCCACCCATTCAACGCACTTGCATTCTACAGTATTATCGTTAACGTTAATGGAAAGCACCTTCTAACTAAAGTGATTTTTATTAACAATCTTTTTAATAATTTTTAAAATACTTAAATAAATTGTCTGTGTGTCATTTAACTTTTTTATGAGCATCGCCTGAAACAAAAATCTACTGTCTAAGGTACACAGCGTGACCTCCTAAACCCCATATTTGCCACCACACATGCTGGAAGAGGTCTCTGTTAGAGATAAGCCCACCTTTTGTTTTATGATTTCATTGTTCAATTTTTCTTTGTTATGTGTGAGAAAATTTAAATCAAAAAAAATCTGACACGGACGGGAATTGAACCTGCAGCTCTTATCCCTCCTCCTGTCCATGCGAAATTCTTTCGATCTATGCATCGTCATTAAGCCGACGCCGGCGCCAAACTAAAATTGTTTATATTTCTTATTTATTTGAATAAGGACTTTAGCCACCCACCTTTAGAGATCTCTTTGAGTAACTGCTCGCACTCTTTGGTTTGCTCAGCAACGATCACCTTCTGTATAGCCAGCTTCTCATTCAACTCTTCCAATTGCACGTTGGCTTCCTCGATCTTCGCCAAGCCGCCTTTCAAACGCTCACACTACAACATACATTGGTATTGAGCTTTATTTAAAATCTTAAGCTTTCTTTTCATACGGTAACTATTTGCGCTACACGTGATGCTTCACATATTCAGCAATATTGCGAATTAATGAAATTTATCTAAAAATAATATAGGACAAAAACTGTGCCTACTCGAAGCCAGGTCAAGTCGCTCAGCCGTGATAAATTACAGTCAACATAAGCTATTTGATCCTTCTAGCATTGTAATAATAAAGTTAACACGTTCATTGACACAACTTGTAGACGAGGCCTAATCAGAAATGTCATAGACCTGTGAGCCCTGAAAGTGTTAAAAATACTACGCTACTTTTGTACCTGGGCAACAATAAAAGCATCCTTCTCGTTTAGAAGAGAGATGTAGTTGGTGAGGAAGTCCATGTAGTGCTTGGGCGTCACGTAGTTGTTTCTGCGCAAGCGCAACAGGAACTCGTGCGAGTACCGCGCGACTGACATGTGCACGTGGACCACATGCTCCACTATGATTGGCCGGAACTCATCAGGGATTTTATCCACCTGTATTTTTATAGGGTTTTTGATTTCTAACATAACTTTGTTTTCGTACGAATTCAACCTTCGACTTGGTCGTCGTGAACCAGTGCTGTTCGTAGTGCACGAGTCGAATTCGACGACGAGGATTGTAAAGACTTTAAGACTAGATTGATAATTGGATTCATTCGATTATTAGACATTTTTTTCACTTAACTCGACCATTAAAGACGGCGATACGGCTACCTATCACGTTGGTCTAACAGAAAGCTCGCTAAAGTGTGAGTACTTAGTTGGATCGATGGATGTACCTCTGACTACCCCATACGGTTCCAACCGTCTGATATCTGATGTATGATCTGAAATCAACCAAGATCAACCGTATGATCTGAACCGTTTGATATATATATATCATACGGTCGGTTCGGTTGGATCTATAGATCCATTGTCAGGATAGCTACAAAAATCATACAAACCTATCTATCTAAGACTTTTTGTCATCACCGAAATGTTTATGAATCTTTGCCAAACAATAAGAATAAAATAAATTTATTGCCAGTGAAATTTTTTTTCGTATTTGAAGTATACCTTACATATTCTTAAACGCTACCACACCTCGGACACTTCATACTAACAACCTCGTTTTACACAGACACTACACATTGACATTATCGGACACGCGCATCTGTGTTTGTGACGTCTGACACCATACAATTCAAGTCTAAACTATCTTCGAGGGGGGGTGAGGTAAACTTAGCTCAGACGCTGGTGGGGAGCGGAGAGTTGCCGTTCTATATTCCTTATTCTATGACGCTACTATGTAAGTATGTAAATCAAAATTTTTTTACGTCAGCGAGAAACACGTTGGCGACGGCAAGCAGGGCCTGCTTCGGCCACGGGAACTGCCAGTCGATGGTCGTGTTGTTCACAAGGCCCGGGAAACTTCGGCATCTATACACAAACAATCGCAATAACCATATAATTACTGAACGTCTACATATATGATTGTACTAAAATAAAAACGATGGGAGTTGTTTTTCTTGTCGGAAATGTTTAATTAATATTTCTAGTTTTTGCTGCGCCGCAATGTAAATCGAAGAACGCGAATAGTAGCGACGTAATTTTGAGTAGTTCCCATTTGTTCTATAGAACTGTCGTCACTAGAACACAATTGATAATTTTTTTTCTTATTCTTTTCCATAGAACTACATACAAGCGTCTCCATCGTGTCTTCATCTCCATTCACTCAAAATTTTCCAAATGGTTATATGTACAATAGGTAGTAATATGTAAATCATTTCAAGTGACTAGTTGATAATAATCAAATCACTAAGAAGTCTTGTTATCTTGTTCTATATAACTATTTGAGAAAGCAAGATATTAATAGTTCTATGGAAAACTTGAGAAATGTTTTTCCTATTTCTCCCAGTGACGTCAGTTCTATAGAACAAATGGGAACTACTCGTAATTTTAAATAGTTTGTCATTATTATGTTAAATTTGGATTATATGCATTTCAAAGATTGCATCTGAAAATTGACTGAAAAAAAACACTAGGACTGAACAAAAAAAGACAGGAAATTCTCCTTGATATCAACTCAAAAATATCCCACAAAGTTTTCATTGCGGTATCACGTATTTTTTTTTCTTTTTGTTAACCAAGTCAACCACTGACCTGTTCCTTAAAATATCCCCACTGGGCGACATCGACAGCACAACGTGAAGGTTATTGCCACACTTACTGCAGAAATAATTCCACACAGCGTCCCTAAAACAAAGTATCTCGTGAACCTCCCATCCTAAAGGAAACGAAACGTCTCTCAAAAATATTGCATTAATCGAAAGGAAAAAAGCTTGTGTAAAGTGTTAAATCAGGTTTGAAGATAGTTCGGGAAGAGAAAAACTCAAAGGATAGTTTTTATCCGTCAAACCACCCCCTAAGGGGATGAAAAGAATATGAAAAAACGTGTCGCACACGATAGACAATATAAGTCCGCGTGGTCAAAGTTGTGAGCAGAAAGCCAGTAAGAAGATAAAACGGTAATACTTGGCGACGCCGAAGCCAGCTTCATTGGACTCATTGCGCACTGAGTTGATGATAGCATCCTTATCATCATCACCAAACAGCGCCGGAATCATACCAATCATCAGGATGTTGTTGATGAACTCCAGAAAACCTTCCTCGAGGATCTAAAAATCAACAATATTTTTTATTAACTATAATTGTTTATTTTGTAATCTCTAATGAATAACAAAGATACATAATACGTAATAAGAAGATAACACATATCACACTAACGTAAATAACGATCTCTGTAGCCGTAGCATGAATCCCGCATATTGCGCGTGATGCTATTACGACAAAAGCACGCAGCTTATCCATGGGGATTACGTTAGGTTAGGTTAAATAAACCAATTCTACTAGTTCAAATATCTACGGAGATATACGGGATTCATGTTACGGCTACTGATTGCATTCTAGGGTCGTTCTCTTTTTTATCGACAATGATCTGTCCTTCGCTCTGCTATAACATAGCATGTTTTAGAATTTTATTTAATCTTTCCATTGTCCAAAAATATAGTTATCTTATTATACTTAAAATACTAGCGAAATACTAATCGGTTCCTCGATTAGTGATTAACGTAGCTTGGTTGTTTTTCACAAAATTCTGTGACAGAGTGGTAAATCGAAATGCTGTCTCCGATGAAAAGGGCCACTCTGTCACAATATATTTTGCAATGCGCCTGCAAGGAACAGTATATTACCAAGATAAAGAGAAACACTAAATACTCCTCTACAGACACATCTCTATATGATGTTTTTTAAATATTTATTGCCGTTATAATGAAAGATGTTAAATCCGATATAACGAGAAAATGACTTCTTATTGTCGATAAAAAAGAAGAATGACCCTCTACCCATTTCTTTAGCTACGGCTTCCCTCCGGTCCGTCGGAGGCCCATATTGCTCTGTGGTCCCGAGTCAACAGATAATTTGGCACTGCAGTAGCTTAGCTCATAACGATACCTGCCTGTGATGCTGTGAACAGGAAAACGGTAGGCTTCCCGTCGACGCCCAGCTGATTGTACATACGTTTCATGTCGTCCTTGAACGTGTTCTCGTTGTAATTTCGCGTTATAACAATCTCGAAAACTTCGCATCCTGGAATAGGGTCGTGTACTAGGTTCAAGATAAATTATGAAATTCTGATTACTAAATAAAGACACATCTAAAACTAACGAAAAACATTTTCTTTTTTCTATTAAACTTATTTATGAATTTTAATCAAGAAAAACGTAATAATAAGTCCGACATTTTGTCACGTTTTTCTATGACGTCACAGAGTGCTTTTTCATACAAATTCCATAGTAATTTCGTGTTTTGACGTTTAGTAAAAAGTAACTGATTTGACTAGTTGGAAACTAGCCTATTCGACCGTTTTATTACTGAAGTGCTGTCAAGGTTGACCTTTTTCTTATACACCTATTCATACATATTGTTGTATGATACTCTGGAAGCGAACAAAAACAGAAGACATTCAGCTGCATGTGTTCCCCGGAATATCGTAAAATCTGACAAAGAGATTTTGTCCTTCCTAACATTATGCAGAATTGCGATAGGCGCTGGGCTCTCTGTGCCCTCTGTATGTATATTTGAAATATCCATTGGTAACTAGGATTTCATTTTTTTATCGTGTGGGTTGTGAGATGGATAACCAACCCCATCAACCCTGGTGTCAGGGTTACTATTGGATTTGTTTTGATTACCTGCAGCAAACGCAGCGAGACGACAGATAGATTTCTTGCCGGAGCCACCGACGCCGATGATCATGGCGTGACTGCGATCCATGCGCAGGATTCGATGCGTGCGAGTCAAATGCTCGAGGCAGTCTTCGAACAGCACAACCGACATCTTGCCCACACGTTCGTTGAACTCGTCGAGTATCTGTATAAATTCAATACTCGATTTTTTATTCTTCTATTAAAATGTGTTTGTCTGTTAGGTGACTTGATACGCCTTGATTAAAACCAATGATATGGCGTGGGAACACCAAAATCAAACTCTATCGGTTGGTAAAAAAAATCTCCAGAAATAAGTGTCCCTCTAGTGACAGTTTGTCGTACCATTACGAACACTTTGGCAGTTAGTACAAATGCTCGGCACCGGTGCATTATTTGCCCTCTTGGATAGCGAGGGAAGAGAGGGTTCTGTTCGACGTAGCAAATTAGTTACTCCGTGATCCCACATTCTAAAGCATGCTTTAGTCAACAGATTATTAAAAATATATTGGTAAATACCTCTTGGAACAGGAAATATACAGCTTCGTAATCAAGAAGATCTTCGTAGTAACGAATTTCCTCCTCGTCGAGAGCATTGCGGTAGTCTCCAAAGAGAATTGGGTCCCGTAACACGTATTCTTCAAGCTGGCAACACCAAAGAAAGTTTAACAGTCAAAGCATAAAGTAAAAAAACCTGACCACACAGAAGCCATTCATCAAGAATTGAATTGAATAGTAAAAAAACCTCTATGGTTTTAAAAAAATATTAATGAATTGGTAATAATACTGGCATACTGTGCCGAACCACAGTTGTGTCGTATTTTGTTTGTTGCAAACACCAAATACCAAAATAAATAAAATGGCAGCTTAATCGATTATAGTGGGCATCCCAAAAAAAAACTTCATTCAGCATAAACCTCGGCGTGAACCATGGCTCTGGTATTCTGAGAGGATATCTGAATGTCGCGCTTTGTAAACATAATTTTACTTACATTTATAAATAAATTATATACATCCTAAATGAAATACTTAATAAATAAATCTTAACGTTTTGCTAAAATGTGACTAAGTACAATGGAGTAACGTTTACTGACTGTGAGTTCCTTTTCAACTTCTTCCTCTTCGATCTCCTCTTCCTCTTCAACCTGCTCCTCGGCAGCATCGCCTTTCTTTTTCTTCTTCTTTTTTTTCTTTTCTCCTGGCTCTTCTACAATAACATTCATGTAATTGTCAATGTGGAAATTTAAATTCAATTGGTTAGCGGAATGCGTAGAGAAGAACTACTGTCATAGAATAGGTACCTATTAGTTTATATAAACTGAAACTTGTAATCAACCCTAATACAGTAACGGGAAAAACCAGACCATATCGTTGGTTCACATATATTTTTTAGTTTCGCAATGCAGCATGCTACGGGCGGCTGGTATTCTTATCAAAAAGTCTATAAAAAACTATAAGACTACAGACTATTTACCATTCGCTAAAAATAACCTATCATTTTAGCCAGAGCGTAATATTATAAGCACGAACGGAATGAGTACGAAAACGCGTCCAAAATGTACAGTACAGATCTGACACTTTTAAGACTCAAGCGCGGAACATTAACCGTTAATTATAATAGTACGACGCTGAATTGAGATATCGCCTGTACACGATCTGTCGTTGTTCACATCGCCTATATACGTTATGGTCTCACCCTCTCCTTCAGCAGCCGCCACCTCCTCCTCTTCAACGACTTCTTCCTCCTCAGGGATAACAATCTCCTCGAGAACCACCGGCTCTGCCTCGGGGAAGTACTTCACGATGTGTGTGTGGATGTGTTCGCGCATCAGGTCGTTGTCCTGTTGTAATATCAGGCATCACGATATTTAAAAATTGCAACTTTGCATACGTACGTCACGCTATGCAAACCTCGTTAGCGCGTTCTAGGGAATTTCAATGTAGATTGATGTGCGCGCCATCTGTTGGTTATGAGCGGAACTAGCTAGTCAACTAGTTACGTCTGTCACAGGAGCTTCTATCCTAAACTGGGAGCAAATAAAAACATAGAGCTGCATATATTATGTAGAAACATGCACAGAAGCATAAGTTGCACATAAATATAGTAAATGAAACCCACACCCACCAGAAAGAAGGAAGTCCTAAGAGATATGATGAGCCGTTAATATGCTGGATGACAGATCACCAGACTACCGCTCATACAGATTGTCAATCACATCGTTGTCACGTACAATCAATTCCTTATATCAGTTTCCTCGCCATTTCCTAATATTTTTCTTTACTCCCATGCCAGCAGAAAAGTAAAACGACACATTTACCCAACGAAATTCTCGATGACTTAAAATAAACAGTAACCTACCGTGGTACTGATGAGCCTATCACAGATGACTCTGACGAACTCGTTACGCCAGCACCTGACGACTGCTCGTTTGTCGCTGAAGAAGTTAGGGTGCGTCATACAGAGGCCGGCCGCGATGCGGGACAGGTCGCGCAGGTTAAAAATGTAGTGGAACTTGGCTGGAGTAGGCGGCAACTCCACCACTATTATCTAGAACCCGGGGTAAACAAATTAGAAGGTATCCAATATCTCGGGCAACAAATGTTAAATGGTAAAATGACTAAGCAAAGCCATCTTTAGTAACAAAGTGTTCTTCATCGGTTTCTTAACTTTTAAAACCATGGAATTCACAATTTTAAACTCATACAGCCTCGGAATGCTCAATAAATACCTTGTTATGTTACTCCCATAAGTTACATAATCGTCAACCAAAATCAGTTCCTTGGAACCTACTTTAGCGGGTTACTGACATACCTTATACAAGTCCAAAGTCATCTGGACCAGCTTTTCTACTATCTCCTGGATCTCCTCGGGGAACGTGCTAAAATGTCCGGCCAGGATGGACAGGTATATGTGACGCAGTGTCGACTCCGGTGGAAACTGCAGGTTGTACACTGAGAACATTGATATGAACCGAGGATCCACCTGGGAAACAATTAGGTATATTGGGTGACATGCAACAGGTACATACTTTGCTCGCAGCAGCAATGTGCGGAGTGGATCTATGCTGGAGTGGAAGCGAATGAAAAACAAAACGCGATGTACTATCCATATAAATATACAAAGCGATATAAAATGATCGTGGGTCGTTTACAAAACATCTCAGGACTTCGTATCAAAAGTGCACAAAATTAACGCAGAGAGTATCTTGGTGGATATACTCTTCTAGATCAAGACAGAAAGCGTGTAGTGGTGTAAGACGTTTTTTTTTAGTTGGTCTATCTTTATATCTATGTCAGCTGCTTTAAACAGCGTTCTTGTGACAACTTGAATGGCTGTAAAGTCCAATGCAAGAGAGACAGTAGCGGCCGCAGGACTGGCTTTTTAAGTTGAGGGTCGTTAGATGGCGAAGCGACCCTTTAATTTCTGTCTTTTGTCGCATTTGTCTGCTAAAATCCGGAACCAACAAGATTTGTTCCAGATTTTAGCGTGTGCTTTGCAACCGTCAACCGAAGCCGTCCTGTACCAGTTTCGTCACTGGCTAAGTCCTCACTTGGGGGCATTTATTTTTTAGTTGGTAACATTCCCAGCAATACTTACATCGTTTCTTCCACCGCCAGCCTTGCCCATGGCTGCCAGGAACCCAACATCCTTAATATTCTTCCAGTTTAAGTCCTTGCCTCTGTCATAGAAGCCCTTCCTTTCAAATAGAAGTTTGAGAAGGGCGATAGGCTGTTGCGTGCCGTATGTGTCCACCTAAATAAATAAATTAAATCGTGATTTTTTAAATTCATTTTGCTATCCATTAATTATTTGAACTCTATTGTTATATATTATAGATGAAAAAATGATTACTATACCTACGTTTAGAACAGTAACTCTCCGCCCAGCACCATTTCATAGCAAGATTTACCTCACCCACTCTGGGTCTTAATTTTGTCACACCCCGGCTACTTTATACCAACAACCCCATTTACACAGACACCACACATTGACGTTATCGTACTCACGCATCTGTGTGTGTGACATCTGACGCCTTACGATTTAGGCTAAACTGTGTTACAGGGGGGGTGAGGAAAACCTAGCTCAGACGCTGGTAGGGAGCGGAAAGTTGCCGTTCTATACCATAAGCCGTTAAGGAATAAAGGGAAGCGCACGCGACTGTCTGTCTCGCTCGAGCTTACGTGTTAAACGGCTAATGGTACATGAGATTTTGGTACGGAATGTCCGAAGTTTACGCACGGGCATGTAGCTATGGTTACAAAGTAACATACGATAGGCATGTTCATATCGTCAATGAAGACCAGCATTCTCTTGCCCACTGGTGGGCCGAAGGTGTCCTTAGTTCTCTTCTCCACAACAGACTCCATGTTTCTCTGCACGTCCATTGACGAGGTTCGCGACGAGAAATTCATTTGTTGGACCAACTGTAATGGGGAATGAAAATAGGTAAATTGTGAAGAAAAATTAATGTCTGTTCTGTCCACCGCTCTTGTGTACAATTCATAATTTATGTTAAGTACGTAAGTACGGTCACGAGAATTAATATGTATACATTTTGGTACCATGTCACATTAACTTTTTTGATAAATTGAACTGTAAGTCTCACTAAATATCAAATATGTTAGTGCGACAGAGTCCTAAACTGGGTACATTATATTGCTCATGACTGTACCTACCTACATTTACGAGTTATACGCTAGTTTCCAACTAGTCAAATCACTTTTTAATAAACGCCAATGTTTTATTATACTTTCTAATATCATTTTCGAAATTACTATGCAATTTGTGTGAAAAACATTGACGTCATAGAAAACGTGACAAAATGTCGAGTTAAATAGAAAAAAAGAAAATGCTTTTTGTAAATTTTTAGATCTGTCTGTCTATATTTAAGTAAATCAATAAATTTCTTAATTCTTGGACCCAATTCATGAGACAAGCTTGGACTATCCGAGCGCTCTATTTTTTTTAAATTGATGAAAGTTCACGATAGTTCAAAATGAAAATAAAATTAAAATTATTAGTACGGTAAGTACATAAAAACAAAAAGACACTATAAAAACCAAAAAGCTATCATCGTTTGGAGGCGCCGGGTATCGATCCCGGTACCTCTCGCATGCTAAGCGAGCGCTCTACCATCTGAGCTACGCCCCCGATAAACAGTTACTCGAAATTTGCAATCACATAGTAGCAACGTGCCTTGACCTACATTTTATCCGGTTATATCTATTTTAAAATCAACATAGTCACAACGCGGAACGATTACCGTCTGCGCATGATTTAATAGTCAACTTGTTAAACATGATCTAAACATTGCATATTATGTAAAGATTTAAATTTGTCTAGATCCATTCTGATACAGTTTACTATGAAAGAAAATTAAATCCTTAATAATCCTAGTTTCTTTGCATGCTTCATAACATCTTCTATAGTGTGGGTTGTGAGATGGATTACCAAACCCATCAACCCTGGTGTCAGGGTTACTATTGAGCCGCCAAAGTCCCCTAACATGACTCATGTAACGACTACTTACTTACCTCAGTAAGTAGTCACCGGAACCAACAATTTAACGTGCCTTCCGAAGCACGGATCATCTTACTTTCGGACAATCAGGTGATCAGCTTGTAATGTCCTAACCAAACTAAAAAGTGATTTTTGTATGTCTCCACAGGAATTTGAACCGGGGACCACCTTTGAGCCCAACGCTCAAACCACTGGACCACGGAGGCCGTGAAGTCGTAAAGGCGATTTATAACGATACTAATAATACTTAATAAAGTAAGGGTTGATTTTTCAATAAACATATAAATTGTTAGTCAATGGAAAAGGAAAAGTTTAACATAACATAACGCCTATATCCCCGAGGGAATAGGCAGAGGTGTAAAGTATATTATACACCCGCTGCTCGCCAATTAAGTATGTTTAAATTAAAAAATCAGCAAAGAAAAAAGAAAATACAAATAATGCGTTCAGCTGTCTATCTTCCCGTGCATGTCGTACTCGTAAAATGCGACAAAGGGACAGCATCTTGTCGAACATGATGGATCATCTGTAAGAGCGATAGGCTGATCCCCTATTATCATACGGTTTATCATTATCCACCTTATGACTATGTATCAAAAGTGGCTGCAAATAGTTTCTTGATTATTTGTAGTTCTGCCCACCCCTTCGAGAAATACGGGCGTGAGTTTATGTATGTGTATGTATGAATGCAAAAAATCTGCAAAATTTTGTTTGAAAACCGTCTAATTTCAAAGGCTTTATTCCCTGACCATATAAATATGTTTAAAAATATTTAAATATTTCCTCACATATCTCTCGGTAGGAAGTCCATGCAGATAGTTGGTGATGATGGCAGTTTTGGACGTGCCCGTGTCTCCGACAAGCAACACTGGCCTTTCCACCTGAATAAAAACAAAATAAACATTTAATTGCTAACCAATACAGTAGGTAAGCGTGTAATATCTCAGGCTTTATCTTCACTTAACATCAAGGGAGATTCTTCTTCTTATTGTGTGGGTTGTGAGGTGGAATACCAGCCTCATCAACCCTGGTGTCAGAGTTATGATTGAGCCACCAAAGGCCCCTGACATGACTCATGTAATAATTACTCACTTACATCAGTAAATAGGAACCGGGACCAACAGCTTAACGTGCCTTCCGAAGCACGGATCATCATTCTTTCGGACAATCAGGTGATCAGCCTGTAATGTCCTAACCAAACTAGGGATCACAAAGTAATTTTTGTTATATGTCCACACCGGGATTCGAACCCGGGGCCTCCGGATCGTGAGTCCAACGCTCAACCACTAGACCACGGAGGCCGTAAAAAAACATTCGTTAGAATAAAGGTACTGTTAGGACAATTGGTTGCTTATGTTATATATGAACTAGACGAGATCTCGAAAATTTCGGGATCTCGCGGAATTGATATTTCCAATCCCGCGGGATCTCGAATTTGCTATCTCGAGTCAGGATTGCATTCCCTAGACCCTCCTGTTAAGTGACTGCGTAAAAAAAACAGTTTTGTACGATGCCTCCGGGTGTGCTATCATCATAGAGCCTTCATCATCATTTTAAGAGCCACGCTCTTGTCGGTGTAGTATTAATGCTACTTTTTAGGGAAAATAGGGCAGTGGTTTCCCTCTTGCCTTCCGCCTCGCAGTACACTCAGTACACAGACAGACACTCAGTCACTCAGTCTCAGTTGTAAAGAGCCTTACACTCTCCATAATCATGATCAGCCAGGTCATGCGCAGCGTGTCGACCGTGGGCACCAATATCTGTGAGAACTTCATGTCTCGGTCGTGGATGTACTCGGGCACCAGCCAGTCCCACGCCTCCCAGGTCTTCGTCTCCAATTCCAGGCAGTAGTCGTATAAGGTCGGGAAACCCATCGGGAAATGTTCTGATGACCAAGTATAAATATTACATAATTACCTATAAGGAGCCGTGGTAACCCAGTTGGTAGAACCTCAAAGTGATAGGCAAGCGCCTATCTATAGAATTTGTTTTTCGAATTCATGATTATCACGCGCTCAGCGGTGAAGGAAAACATCGTGAGGAAACCCACATTCCTCAAAAATGCATTTTCGTAGGTATAATCTAACCTGTATTAGGCTGGTTTTCCCTTCACAAGTTGGAAGGTCAGACAGACAGTCGCTTCTGTACTAAACAGGACCTGTCAAATCTTCAGATTAGGTGAGCGGACCCTGTCATAAACGGGATAATTCTAGGGAGATGGCGATGACCTATAAGCAAGCCAGTGATTGGACGAATCGTTGACGCTTACGAGTAATTTCCTAGGAGTTAGGGAACTCCTTTTAGTTTTATGGAACTATGACGTCATACAATAACTGTCTTATTCCATATGTCCTTAACTCCTATTTCAACACTCGGATATAACCAAAATACATTTCTCATCAAATAAATCGCAACACCTCGCAAGTTTGTTTCGTAAGGATTACCAGAAAATTTCATTTTAAAGCGTGTATAAGGTTTCAAATTTAAAAATTAATTAAACTCTCGTGTTTTGTTGAACGTAAATTCCAAAGTGTTTTGTTTTTTCTGTATAGCCAGCAGGGCTAACCTGCGCAACGTGATAAAATTATCGATCGATTAAATAAATTTTGTCGAAATCGATAAGTTTTATCTCTGCCACGTGATTTTTTCGTATTTTGACAGAACGACATGACTTATTTGGGTTCACATTATTAGCAACAATCGACAATACAGCATAATTATATCGTCAGAATCGATACAGTGACCTTGAGCTTTAGGCAGAATGTCGGCTAAATGAATAGGAAATGTAAAAGTAGTAAGAAATGGAAAACAACCTCAAAGATTGGCAAAATATAATTCTTTGAGATACCTAGTTACTTAAATCTGGATATTGAAACTGAAGATAATTTCAGGTAAATTATCTACGACCGTCAGACTACCGCAGGATGTCTAACATTGCTAGAGGAGAAAACGCAGAAAGAAGGTAGTGATTAATTTAATTATATCGTCAGAATCGATAAAATGGCTGTGACAAAATTTTATCAAGTTGGCATGTTACCCAGGTCCTTTGCCGACATTTAAAAAGCTGTTCTTAGTAAAACAGCAGCAGTACTGACTAGTGGTAGCCTTCTTCTCCGGCACATCCTCAACCAGCATCATTGGGCAGGCTTTCTTGATGTACACGTCGAAATCGAACCGCCCACTGTCCACAATCGTCGCCCCCAGGCTGTTGTACATCGACTGCCAAATATAATTCAAATTCAAATTCAAAAATATCTTTATTCAGTAGGTAACATAGTTACACTTTGAATCGTCAATTTTTACATAACGAACGTCTCGTCCGCCTAAAACTACTGCAGCTAGCTTCTCACAACCTGTATAGCCGGGGAAAAGAAGCTGCAAGAAAAACCTCGGCACAGGGCCCTAGACGTTCTTTATAAATGTCATATCATCAAATACACTGAGAGAACCCCCCGACTGAACCGGTATAGGACCAACCATGTAAAGTCAAACCATCACCTACATAAATGGGGCTTAAAGGAGTCGCCATACTGTGAATGTGGTCACCCGGATCAAACCATATCTCACATAGTGAACGAGTGCCCTCTGCACCGGTTCCCAGTTGGCATAGCCGAGCTGCATTATGTGATGGATGCGGCAGAGACTTGGTTAGGGGAGCTTAAGCTGGATATATGATCCACGCAGGATATTTTATTTCTGTCTGCCATACGCAATAATAATACACTGAGAGAAAGCTCTGTGAAGCGTGGGTATTTAGTTCATCTTGCGATACATGTCTGACTGCCCCAATTGGGATATAGGCGTGAGATTATGTAATATGAAGAGCAAGTGTCAATTTACGCATTGCGATAATCTGAAGCGATACCCAAATTAAATGGTCCTTTTTGTAGCCAATTATTTAACAAAAAAATGTCATTTATACTTACCACCATAAAGACACACTCCACCACGGTTTTGTCTATCTCTTCGTTGGTATCTTCCCTGTTGGGCATCAACCCACTGATCATGTAACACAGTTGCACCACCTGAATATATAAAAAAAACTATACAGAAGATACGTATGTAATATTATACTTACAAAGGAGGAACTGATTGACAAACCAGCAGACAGCCCAAGCCGCGTTGATGTCCAAGGCATCAATACTAAAAACGGATATCCAATGAATACCAGCCGGGTCTGCATGACAACCGCGCCGCGCGCGGCGTGAATTATATTAATCGCTTCGACCAATAAACGATACGAATGCTATCTACGTAGATAAATGGACGCCAAACGGCTATTGGTCGAAGGCCTCGATATAATTCGCGCCGCGCGCGGCGCGTTTGTCATGCACACCCTACAGCTGATACTGAGGCTGGTATTCCGCCTCATAACCCACACGATTAGAAGAAGAAGACCCATTCGAATAAACAAGATACCTCGCTGCAACGGGTCACATATTCTAGATGTCTCTTTAATTCGCAAGCGCTACATTTACCAAGTTGAGCGGCGACTGCGGCACGATGGTCCTAAGCGGCGTCTGCTGCTGCAGTCCAAACATGCCGTATACGATGTAGTTGATGGCACCGGCCACATAATGGTCGAACAACTCGCCCAGCTGTTCGCGTTCCTCTGGGTGATTACGAGCATTTAGCCATCTGTGAAACGTGCATCATTAAATTTTGTCGCAACACCTAAGTATTTTTAACGTGGCAACCGAGTTGGAAGGACTGTGAAGCAGCACAGGCTGACCAATGATTTTCTGATGATAATGATAATGAATTTGTTTTCATGTTTGGATCATTAAATGATCATCACGTGATCAGCAATGAAAGAAACCATCGTGAGGATACCCGCATTCCCGAGAAAATGTATATGACCATTGTCACCTGTCATATACCTTCGAAACGCATTTCTGGGGACATTGTCATAATAATAATAATCTTTATTGCACAAACTTACAACGACACAATGACAATAGTTAGACAATAAAAACAATTTAAGGTGCAATTACAAAAATACAGATAACAACAAAGGTTAAATAAACAGGGATCCCCAAACTAGGCTAAGCCTGTGCCTTGGGGAACCAACCAATCATCTTACCATCACTTTTATTACATTTGTATTCTACTATCTCAAAGTCATGGTATTAAACGTAGCCAGGGCAACGTTTGGCAGTCGGAATTGAAGCAGTCGCCGTAGCCGAAATCGCATCATTATCGTCATAATCATACAATCATGCTTACTTTTTCCAATACGGCTCATATCCTAAGTTCTTGGGATCGACGTAGACCATGCCAGCTCGGGAGACAGTAGCCGGCGACGCATAGTTCAGGTCTCCAACTTCGAAGAGCAGTGCGCAGTAGGGCGCCAGGCGGATCCTCTCGCCGTTCGCAAGAGTCAGGAGTTTGTTGTCGTCCATAACAGAGTTCATGTTCTCAATCCAAAGGGCGTCGACGTCACCATCGAAGAGGGAGTAGCGTCGCTCGTCGCGTTCTGCCGGCCTGGATCAAGACAGGATCATTTGGGTATAGTAGATGTATTCTCAATGAGGGGATTTCCAGGACTTTTTCTACATACATACATACATACATAAACTCACGCCCGTTATCCCTAATGGGGTGGGCAGAGCCACAAGTAATCAAAGACAACTTGCAGCCACTGTTGGTTGTCTGGAAGAAATCGCTTTAAGCGATAAGGCCGCCATTTGCCATGTACTTAGTTAAGAGACTTTTTTGTAATTATTTCTTTTTATTTTGGTGCAATAAAGTGTATTTGTATTGTATTGTATTGTATTGATACGATGTCGTAAGCTGGATATGATGAACCATATGGTGATAAGGGATCAGCCTATCGCCCATAACATTAGTCCATCATGTTAGAGGACACAATCCCTCTGTCGGTTTTTACGACATGCCCGGGAAGACAAGCAGCTGAACGTGTTCTATGTTTTTTTATTTGCTCCCAGAACAGCATAGAAGCTTTTCTACGTTTCCAAAAAAAATAGTTGGCGCTGTATACATTTAACGTATTATTTACCTAGATAGCTCCCGGTGGCGGCATCAACTCAAGTATTTCACTTTATACTTACAGTACTTACTTCAAGTAGCACCTTTAGGTGCTTGAACACAACATGCTTCTCTTTCTCTTTCTCTCTTCATCGTAAACACCGTTCTTAGACTGAATAGTAACTGTTACCTGTTCATCTCACGAAAGATCTTGGAGTACAAGCCATCAGTCCAATCTCGCGTTACGGGATCTAATATTCCGTACAGCTCTATCACAGAACAAGCCTGAAAATGAGGAACAAGTTGTTAAAAAAAAATAGATAAGCATAAGTAGTAATGCGATCTTGACAAATCATGTGATTCGTACATACGAATATATGGTACATCTCCTTAATCCCAAGTCTTGCTTCACTTGGAACATTTTCCTATAAAAGAAAGTTCCTACCCTTTAAAGTATACATACCCCATACATACACACATAAACTCACGCCTATTTCCCACCGGGGTAAGCAGAGACTATGGAATTCCATTTGCGTAGATCCTGACACACTTCTCTTGCTTCCTTCAATCGTTTCATACAAGCACGCCGGTTTTACTGATGTAGGTAAATAGTCGTTACGTGAGCCATGTCAGGGGCTTTGACGGCTCAATAACAACCCTTACACCAGGGTTGATGCGGTTGGAAATTCACGTCACAAGCCAGACGATAGAAGAAGACCGTCGAAATTGTAAAACTTCGAAAATATAACCCGTGCAAATTAAAAAGATTAACTAGACTGGATACATCTCGTCAAGGGTGATACGTTTTTTGATGAGGCTTACCTTTGGATTGAGGATAGTGAGCTTGGTTGGCAGACCGAGGTTGGTCTGCGCCTTAACGATGGTCTGCAAGATGACAGTCTTCCCCCCACCAGTCGGGCCCACCAACATCGAACAATGCCGCGTCATCATCGTCTCGTACAGCTGAACTACTTTGTCCACCTGGGGGGTTAAAAAGGCCACATCGAAGCAATTCATCTAAAAAAAGCCAATATTGCAATTTGACATTTGCGCATATAAAATTAAGTGCGCAATGCAAACAAATGTCTAAATTACTTTTTAAAGATGAATTGAAGGTAATTGTGAGAATGGTATGCTTTGTGCATGGGGTGAATTTTGCGAAAGGTACATTACGCGACTGAAGGTTACTTCGATGTGAACCCCCCTGTTCATATCAAATCAGCTTTGTAACAGATGCATTATCATCACTTATTTAAGAGCCACACTCTTGTCGTGTCGTGCCACACTCGTGTCGGTGTGGTTCTCCATGCAAATTTTAGGGAAAAATAGGGCAGTGGGTTTCCTCTTGCCTTCCATTGACGCGAGTGGAATGGCGCCCAGTGTAGTCTATTTCAAAGCCATAATAGAACTCCTGTCCTCCGCCTCTGAATAGTAACTGACAGTTACTGCTGCCCTCTGTCGAGTGTGCGTGTATAACAGTTACATATGACAATACTTAGCATCCAGCCAGTAAGTACTTAGTCGATATTGAGGTGAAAAGTATATCATGACAATCAAGGCTTCAGTGTACATTTTCGAAGATTTTCTATGCGGTTCCGTCGATCCATTTGCCTCATAAAGGCGATCAATCAACTCGGTAAGTACAAAAAATATACTCGAACCCCAAAACCGACCCTGCGTGCGTGGTCAATGTTTTCCTTCATTTCGACCCACATTATATTATATCTTCTAAAACATAATTGGGTCGTGTTACTAGGTTCAAGATAAATTATGAAATTCTGATTACTAAATAGGGACAGATATAAAGCTAACGAAAATAATTTTCTCTTTTTTATTTAACTTATTTATGAATTTTAATCAAGAAAAACGTAATAATAAGTCCGACATGTTATCACGTTTTTGTATGACGTCACAGTGTGCTGTTTCATACAATTTAATAATAATAATAATAGTTATTTCTTTAATAATAATAATAATAGTCTTTAGTTATTTCGTGTTTTGACGTTAGGTAAAAAATAACTGATTTGAAAATAACTGAGTTGAAAACTAGCCTAATCTCTCAGACGAAGCCCTGAGCTGAAAAACAGGGGACTTTGTTTAAAGTTTAAATCTATGCATTGATAACAACCTGGTTCTCAAGCACAATAAAGCCGCCCTTCGTCAGCACATCGATAACTGCTGCATTGAAGTCCGGGTAGCCCACGCGTGGACACTGCAACCCCGGGAACAGATCCTTGATCTGCCCTAAGAATAGTGGTTCATCCTCAAACACGAATTTTGGATGGTTCATATCTCTGAAATGTTAATAGAAAACTGTTATTACGCTAGAAATAAAGGACCTGGCTAAACGGAGCAAACAGTACCTAATAATGTTTGCGGATTTTTTATAATTAATAATAAATCTGACTCGGACGGGACTTGAACCCGCAGTTCGTGTCAAGCCGCTAGCCATTACACCACCGGGTCCTCCTCCAGTCCATGCGAAATTGTTTCGATTTATGTATCGTCATTAAGCCGACGCCGGCCCCATCTATCTAGAATATCACATATTTTATCATAAACAGCCTATATACGTCCCACTGCTGAGCACAGGCCTCCCCTCAATCAACCGGAGGGGTATGGAGCATACTCCACCACGCTGCTCCACTGCGGGTTGGTGGAGATGTTTTACGGTTAATAGCCGGGACCAACGGCTTAACGTGCCCTCCGAAGCACGGAATCATCTTACTTTTTCGGACAATCAGGTGATTCAAGCCTGAAAGTCCTTACCAAACAAAGGACAGTCTCACAAAGTGATTTCGACAATGTCCCCATCGGGAATCGAACCCGGACCTCCAGATCGTGAGCCTAACGCTCTAACCACTAGACCACGGAGGCTGTTAATTACTTTAGATCGACAAGTCTAAGCACGGGTAAACGATAAAAAAATCATTAGAGATATAAATTAGATTATTAGTATTCAGTAATGTATTTGTAACAAGCTTCTGAATTGGGAGCGAATAAAAACACAGACCGCGTTCTATTGTCTTCCCAGGCATATTGTGAAAAGTGACATATTAATGTACTGTGTCCTGAGTCCTGCCTACCGGGTGAGAGCCTTCAGCGCTCCCCATTTGTCCGGCCAAGTAGTTAATGCCATCTGCGGCAAATCTACAATAAGTCACGTCAAAAAAAAAAAAAAAAAAATGAGTCCTGCCTAACATGATGGACCATGAGGATTGAACAACATCTGTCAGCACCTCATAGCACGCTATCGTCTCGTTGACTCTGCCGCGAGCGCTCTCTCTCGCTCTAGCAAATTATGGTTCTGAGTAACAGAAAAGGATAGAAGTATAGGGCAGTGCGATGCGTGTTGACAAATGTAGATTAACCCTTAAGAATATTGCAAGAAGAAGCACCTCAAGGCCCTCATTAACACCATGATTTCGCTTAGCTCCGGAGAATCCCGGCGCAGTTTCCCTGCCATACGCAGTACTGCAGTGAGGGCACGTAACCCCCAGTCATAATGAGACTGTTTCGACAGCTGCTCACGAGCTACTTTGTATAACACAGTCATCTTCTTTGCGAGAACCTGAAATGTACAATTGTGTATATATACAGTATGTAGTGGAGAGGCAAGATAGTAGGATAACGAGTTCTGTTAACAAAGTCCAAAAAATAACAGAAAAGTTAACATTATTAAGCATGAACAATTCTTCTTCTATCGTGTGGTTTGTGAGGTGGAGTACCAACCTCATCAACCCTGGTGTCAGGGTTACTATTGCCGGCGCCGGCCGCCAATGGTCCCTGACATGGCTCATGTAACGACTACTTACTTACATCAGTAAGTAGTAATCGGGACCAACGGCTTAACGCGCCTTACACGGATCATCTTACTTTGACAATCAGGTGATTAGCCTGCAATGTCCTAACCAAATTAGGGACCACAAAGTAATTTGCGATTCGAACCCCCTGCTGACCTCCGGATCGTGAGCACAACGCTCAACCACTGGACCACGGAGACAACAATGTTTAATTTCAGTGACAGATATAATTTTAATTGTAAATAGTTTACATAACGAGGTATAAGCTCACGACTATACCTCTATACCAGTTGGGATAGTCAGAGGTACATGTACGAAGCAAGCCGTTGTACTGCTGAACCACAGTGACTATAAAATAGTTTAATATTTGAAGAACTACAAATAAAATATGATTTTGTCCAACCATACCTTGGCTGTAAGGAAACCATCAGAGAAGAGTGAGATCTGACAGATCATCTCAAGATCTGGCAGAATGCAAACGACAGGTCGAAACAGTGCCTTCACAGATTCGGGTAACTCCGTACGCCCAGCGTACCCAGGGTTCATCGTGATGAAGATACCCACTTTACTGTCCATAGCTATTTCTTGACCCTCAAACTGGAATTACAATCACATTTCAATAATCCGAAAGATACATGTATATAAATATACATTAAACAAAATATATCTTAATTCGCGTCTTAAGAACATGACTTTCTGCATCGAACAGCATTTATGCGGTACGAGTAAGTGATTTTCCAGGCAAACAAAGATAGGGTATTCATTCCCAGCCATTACAAAGTCCAAAACTATAAATGAAATTAAGGAAACGCCCTTCCAGATAAACTATAAGAAGCATATCAGACAGAAGAAGGTTACACTTATCAAATCAAATATTATTCTTTATTGCACACACATACACTAAACATTTTCAAAACACACACAAGAAGGCAACAACACAATTTCAGCAGGCAATTTCTTCAAAGGGACCAGATACAGGAAGTACTGATTGTACATTTAGATGAGGGATAGTCTTATATCTAACTACCCGACTGCGGCCGCAAATGAAGCAAAATGGAGGGTGATGTGTTTGACCGCTTTGTACGTGTGTTCCCTCCTAACTTCTAAACAACTTATCAGAAATTCCAAACCCGTGGTAGTATGCCAATCTGTACTAAGAATTTGCTTACCACGGCAATCGATATTCGGAAGAATTTTAGAGAAATATTTTCCTGTTTTATACTTTTTAGAGCGCAATTTTTGCGTAGTCAGATTTTAGTTTTGAAAAATAAGTATGTAACTCACCGTAAACCGCTTGAGCTTCATCAGCAAAGCGCTTCTAATACACTGCAATTGCGAAGATATGACAGAGAGCACTGAAATATCGATGCGGTTGAACTCGTCGAAACACCCCCAAGCACCGCATTGACACAGACCAGCAAGTATCTGACCCACTGCTCGGAAGTCCATACCTTCGCCGCAGTTGGTCACCACACACAGTAGACCCAAAGCTTTGGCTAGATCTTTGGTAGTTTCGGTCTTACCGGTGCCTGCAGGGCCTATAAAGATAATCGCTATTATAATATAACTTAGCTTAGATTATGGTACCGATTCTGTCAGGCACGAACATATTTTTTATTTAGCTCTGCTCTATAATAGTACCGTCCTTTTCATACCATAGGCGCAAGAAAAAGACAGCCAGCCAGTTTTAAAAATGACAAACTATATAAAAATCTGTGGTTTCAAATTTTTAAAGCAACGTTGGTTTTCATACTTTGTTAGTAGCTTCTTAGAGTATTCTTCTGAACTTCCTTCTGCCAAACTAAAAACCTACTGTAAGTAAATATTCTCAAAGAAATTCTGCGAATTTATTTAACTTAATATAACTTACCCGCCGGCGCACCTCCCAGTTGCATGGTCAATGCTTGTGTTATGGTCAGATAAATGCGATCAGTCAGCGGAGTGATCACCAGCCGACCATTCAAACCCATGTACTCGTAACCGTATTCGAACATACCTTTAATGGGAAGACGAAGGTAAAAATATGAACACTCTAATGTAGCACCGATGACGACGCAAGTACCAAATGGAAATACAGTCTCATGCAATACGGGACTTACCAAGCGACGTTACCCAAAAAAAAAATTGAACGGCACCGTACAGAGTTGCCTTAACACTCACAACACAACTTCCACCGATTCTGATCGTAATAAAGAGAAGCAATATAGGTAGGTAGAAACATAATTCTATACCATATCTGATCCAAATGTCAAGCAACAATTATTCCCGATGACGACAATTATTCGATTCCCGATGGGGACACTATCGAAAATCCCTTTGTTTCGCCAGGAAATTGCAGGCTGTCGAAAAAGTAAGATGAACATACACATATACACGCTTCGGAAGGCACGTCAAGCCATTGGTCCCGGGCCCACATACCCCCACCAAACCGCACTGAAGCAGCGTGGTGGAGTATGTTCCAGACTCCCTTCAGTTGATTGGGGGGACCTGTGCCCAGCAGTGGGACGTATATGAGCTGTTTTTATTATGCAGATGACAATGAGCTTGTATTTCTACTTATAAGGTTGCCTGGCAGCAATTGCTGTTTAGCAATAAGGCCGCCTATTGTGCTTATGTTTTTATTCGTATGTTTATGTCCTTTGTTTTTGTCTTTGTCGTTGTGCAATAAATTATTATTGATTGATTGATTGGTTCTACTTATATTTACGCAATTACTACTATCATCTCTCACCAGTACACTGCTTGACCCACAGCCCATCATACTGCTTCAGCCAGTACATCCTTAATTGGCTCTCCCATTCGAACTCCTGCGCATCAGTTACGTTGTCCCTCACGAACCCTTCTATTATATCACGCGCGTGTACATCGATAGTCGTGATCGTGCGGAACTTAAGGCGGTCGTTGGAACTTAGATCTGGATGTGGTAAAAGAGGTTATAAGACTTGACATGTTGATGTGGAATCAGAGACTTGCCAGACTACATTCCCTAAAACAAATACAGATGGCGCTGTTCAGTGTTATCTTCTTTTAACCTTCTCATTTCATGGATAACAGACATTATGCATCTTTTATCTTTGTTTTTGGCTATACGTGATGACCCTTGTTATTACACCCAGACCAACACATCTTCCATTGTTATTTTATTATTCTGATCAAAATAAAGAGAAGCAATATAGGTAGCGACTTATTTTAAACATATCTGATCCAAATATCAAGCAACACATATTTTTATGTATGCCTCTGCCATTACATTACATTTTTGAATAATGTTGAAATGAGGAAATAGGTGATTATCACGTTCAATCTGAACAGCGCCATCTATATTTTTTTAGGGAACGTAGCCTGAAAAGTCCCTCGTTGTCACATATAATAAAAAGAAAATTAATTATAAAAGTCAAATATGTATTATGTCCTTCGGGTAGGTATAGAAATATAGTTACCCAGCCGCACTTTGACGACAAGTCCGTCGAGCTGTTCGTTCTGCTGCATCAGATGCTCCTTCATTGCTCGCTTGTTCCCAAACTTAATGCGTCGGAAGGTCTCCTCGGTTTCAGCCGTCCACCACACACCATTCGCTGCTAGGCATATCATGCCTTGATACTCCATTATCCAATCCGTTCTAGAACACGATGTTTTGACTGTAGGTATTTAAGCTACATTTATATTCAGCCGCTGTTCCTGTTCCCTTTCCTGGCGGGATTAAAAGGCCAGAATAAAGTAATTCAGCTAAACAAGCAATATTGCCACTTGTAAAAGACATTGGACACTTGCTTTTTAAATGAATTGCTTTGATATGGCCTGACCTGCTCATTTTACTTGTCAACGGCAGCAACTGTTTGCCCTAAGAACACCCCGGACAGTCCATACAAAAATCTCGTTTTTACAGTATGCCACCTTATGCGTAAATGCGAGCAGGACAAACAGTTTGCACGCGCTCCCTTACTCTTTCTTTTACACTATAGTGAGATCCAGCAGGGGACAATTGGTGCTGAGCGTAGTTTCCTTCGTCCGTTCTGCACGTAGTAGACATTATTCTGTACTGTAAGTTTAATTACCCGCTTCCACGGAAACCAGCAGGGCGGTGATCAGAGAAGAGTGCAGTAATCACATATCTTTCCACATCCATAGTAAGTATAAATGAATAATTTCAACTAAGTAAACAGGTACCTTGGAACTTTCCAGTTCTTCCCATAGTAAAATATTGCCTTTTTAGTGATGAATTTATTAGTCGATCGCATTTCGTTAAGTACCAAGTTCATCCAATCTTCCACCCGTCCTTCCGTGTACACTACGTAACGGAACTCCATAATCTGATGGGAAAATTACAATTCACTTATTCAATAGGTGATTATGCGTGCTGCATCGCTACTAAACCAGCTTGACCTCATCCGCCTGCCCCGTCTGTGGGCGGTGTCATGTGAGAATCGATTCTTTAATTCTTCACTGGTTAAGAAGTCAGTTTTATTCGATATGTCCCCGTTTTATTTTATGCATCCGATTATGTTGTGTATACTTAAATTTAATTAAAAACTGGATAAAATGGAGTCACATGGGTACAACTGACGTATGGTGGTGTAACCTGTGCGCTGCCTGTGCACGCGACGAAAACATTATAGGCATGTCAAATTATTCCTATTTTTATCTACCCACATTAAAATACTCAATATTCATTTCAAATCTTAAACTCACCTCGCCTTCAGCGGAGATCATTTTGGAGGCGACTGGGCGGTTGGTGTGGTCTACGTACAGTTCCAAGGCTCTGATATTGTCGAACATCTGCAAAATAATAAGAGAAATAAAGACCTTACGATTTAAAACTCTCCCGTTTTCCAAGGAGTTCAAAATGATGGTACGATGTCCTCATTTACACCAGTACCTAAATGTATAATATACTATTTATCATAATCTGAAATAAGCTAATCAACTATACCTTGATCATATGCTCCTGCACGCAGCTACATTCACTGCTGCCGAGTATGGACAGCAATTCATCGGTGGAAATGAAAAAGAACCGTGGGAAGATACGCCTCTTCGAGTCTAAGTAATCGTTCAACGACTTTTGACACCTGAAAACATTATTTTATTTATTACATCTTGGCATCATCGTAATATCCTACAAATATTCCTTTCCTTTCTATGTATGGACTCATCATCATCTCCCTTGCGTTATCTTGATCTTCACGCGGTCCGCTTACCTAACCTGTAGATTTGACAGTTCCGGTTTCCATGTAAGGACTGCTTAGACAAAATAAAACACTGATCTATCACATCTTAATAGGTACTTGTTTCTGTAAAGTGAGTATCTTTGTTTGTCTTAACTTTGATAATCTTGTGCGGGGTGTTTTAGTTGAGTACTCGTTAGTAAAAGATTCAACTTACTTTTGTAAGCCCAATCCTAAATTGATGAACTCTTCCAACCTGCCTGGCATTGTACAACAGTCGACCACGTTGAGACGTTTAGCGGTGTCCAGCATGATCTGATAAAAACGCGTGTATTGGAGAGGAAGTAGAAAACATTTAGCAAGAACTCCTGACGCTCCAGTGAACACACAGCTTCAAAGATGGACGAGCTTACTTAGCACACAACTCCGTTTTTCTGATTAACTTGTAATTTTTAAGTACAGATTTTATATCGTTATTTACCTTTCTAAAAGACCTGTCAATGTCATCGAACTTCTGAGCTTCTTCGGGCAATTGGGTTCGAATATCGCCGCCTACAAAGATACCCTCCAGGTAGAGCCACTTGCGTTGAGTTGCGAACCATTCGTCGATGACCTCTGATATCAGCGACAACCGTCTCTCCCAAGTGTGCACAACGGAGAGGAAGGGTCCGATGAATCTGGTCGTGGAAATAAAATGTTATATTATCTTATAGACTATTTCCAGACACAATAATTAAAGAATTCTAGGTATTATATAAATTTAAATAACCTTACGATCGTACAATCATACTAATCAAATACATCTTTTACTAAATTTGCTGTTGCAGTTTTATGTGTAAGTATACACAAAGATTATGAATTCCCCGCAAAAAGAAATAACAGGCAGAGAAAACTCGATTGTCAAAATAATGGACTAATTCTGAAGAAGAAACTAAAAGAAGAAAAAAGAAAGAGGAAGAGGCTATTCATGTTATTCCAAGTATATAGGCTATTCATGTTATACAATATATAGGAGAAATACAAAGGAAGATTGAAAAGGTTGTTCATAATATCGCAAAATTGATACAAATTGAATAATATACTAACTGCGAAGCGGCCATGCTCTGAAGCGACATGGCGTCGTCGTCCAGTTTGACCGATATCTCGTCGCAAGGATTGAGGGTGTACCCTCGGTCTTCTCCGCGGTTGAAGTGTCGTGCCACCGTGAACTGAATCGCCGCCCATGACTCCTGGACTTCCTTCACTCCGCGCTCTATTGCCAATTCCTATTCAACACAAGTACACTATGAACGATTTGCTCTGGTAATAACCAGTTACTTATCGTCCAAAGATTTAAATTCCTGTACAAATACTGTAAATATTCTTGATTGCGCAGAACATAAGAGACCTTGTTTACCGATATACTCATAGGAGTAAAGTATCTTGTACTTAATGTAGATATGTTTTCAAACCTCAGTTCCCTGAAATCTTCGTATTCTATTTCCAGCATAACTTAGTAAATGTAAACTTCCTAATTCTAGTAAATAGGTTAAGGCAGTTAATGTAAAAGTTTAGCATTTTCTCTTACTTTGATAGCATGGTTCACTATTTGTTCAGCAACTTCTTGATATTTGTGCAACTCCATTGAAAACATGTTATCCAACGTGAAGCGATCAGGAGACATGTCGAACGTTTGACCTAGATATGGAAAAATAGTCGTTAAATAGTCATTTCATTTTTATATTATTATATTTTTTTATACTTTAAATTAAATTTTCCGAAAGGAAAGTTAGCTGAAAAAGATGTCTTTTACAGATAAGCTTACTTTTTGTCATACGTTTAAATTGTTTTGTTGTACTTATCTCACGTTGTGCGTATGACAGCAGGAAAATATAAATAAAGAAAAAAGAAAGATAAAGAAAGAGGCATACAAGGAAAATTTTACTGCTTTGACAGTTAGCCTATGCACAACGCAGTAACGCAAAAGGTATAATATCGAACCGGTTTTTTTCATGAGTTCCTTCCAGTGACGCTCGCGCATCGCCTCGTTCTTGAGCGACACCATGAGCGGCACCACATTCTTGAACTGCTTTAACTTCAAGTCCAGCATCAATCCAGTCGGCGTTGTGCGGATGGCCTTTGGAAGCTTCCTGGAATGGTGAAAGATTTAATCATTTTCAACACTTACCGAATTTTAATTTCGTAGAAAAATCTCATGTATTTTTTTCATAGGGGTTTCACATTTTCTCGAGCTTTCCTGTATTTTTCCACTGTTTCTTTCCACTAAAGCCTAACTTGAGCAATTATAATTCAATTCTGCTTTCAAGCATGCTGAGTAATGCGCTTACCAACGAACAAGCTCTAATTTTATTTTATAGAGTAGATCCATTTTAATCAAAGTACCAAAGGATATAACATGACAACACGACGAAGAAGAGAAAGATGGCTATCAAACCCATAAATCTATTTAAGTTACACAAAAGAGTAAACCAACCTGTACTCCTTAAAGAACGTTTCGATGCCATCGACCAGCGCTTGTGGGTTTAGATTAACCCAAAGCGTCCGCGCCCATATCTCCCGGGCATATTTCTGTGCTTTATATATCTTGTAAATCTGTTCCATTGCTTGGAAGTCACTCTTTGCACGGTTGAAATTTGAGAAGTCAGCTAGTGGATTGTCAAATAGCTGTTCGGCAGCTTGGAGCATCTTCTTCCTGGCTTCAAGCTCGTCAAAGTATTTAGTATATTCCTTTTTGAAAGAGACAGGTTTTATGGTAAATACTTCATATTTTACTTTCTTATTATATCTATTTATACTACTGGTAAACTATTCAACGTTATTACCTCCATAAGCAGCAGTCCTCTGTCCATATCATCGCCGACAGTCGCAGGACCTTCGAGGTCGAACTTTTCAATAAACTCGTCCAGTTCTCTTAGGAAGTTGGATATTTCTATTACGTTTAATTTTGAGAACTTATCCTTGGTCGCCTCCAGGGTCTTTGCTCGGAACATGCAAGTTTGGAACAGTCCCGACCACGATGCTTCTAGGCTTTTGGCGAACTCCATATCTTCATCAGACACCTATAAATACCAAAGGATTTTCATTACGATCCTATGCTGGGAAATGGTTTCGATAGCATATTGTCATGATAAAATTTGACTACCGTACCTCAATGCCATGCTGCCTTAACATCAGAAAGATCTCCAGCATGCCGCGATACTTGACTTCCGCGGTAATAGTCATCGACTGCACCTGCGCTATCGTTGCCATCACCAACTTGAAGTCTTCCAACCCTTTTATGTTCATATTCACTATCGCACGTAGATTCTGTAATGTATTTAGTATTGGACTAAGCCATGAGTCATATCTATCAGAGGCCTATGGTGGCTCAATAATAACCATGACCCCTAGGGTTGATAGGGTTAGTCATTGATCTAACAACCATCACACTACAGAAAAAACAGTGGTTAAAACACAGCTGTGATAGTTGACAAAGGCAATGCTTGCAAAAGTCGTCAAATAGCAAAGTTTATAAGTAACTTACCTCAATTTGGTTCTTCAAGTCGTACATACTCATTCTTGTTTTTGTACATATGCACCTTCCAAGTGTCATTTTCCATTCCAACGCATGTTCCTGCGTTAAATTACAAGTTGTATTAAGTGTTAATAAAGTACAAAAATCCTCTTTGCACAATTTACAGTTATGCAACCTAAAAAGGAAGAAAGGAAACCTTGAGGAAGGCCTAGGCGTACATACCGCGTTCAGACCCAGGATATTTTAAAGGAAGGCCAGGTCAAGAGAACTACTCTAAACCAGCGAACATGTATGAAGTCTTTGATGAGAGTGAGTAAGGCGAAGGTTGTGTGTCAAGATCGTAGTAAGTGGTATTCCGTGGTCTATGCCTACTCCAAGAGAAAACAGGCGAGATCTTATGTATGTATGTAGTAATATTGTTATGCAACCTGTATTTGCTTGATGATATGCCGCAGGTTGACACGAATGGCGCCGAGGTCAACGAACTTGTAGTGTTCCTCCAAATCAGCAATGATGTCTTCAAAAAAGAACAACTTTTCATCGTATTTGTGGATCTGGTCGTTCTTCTGTATGTATTTCTCGCAGGATAAATGCTTGTCGAACGCCCACATGTGCTGGTATTTGTGCCATCTAATAAAAGGTAACAATATCTTAATGTGTTAAATAGTAAAAAAAAGTCCAAAATAAAACAGCATACTCTAACAAGGAATGGGGAAGAAGAAATTGATCACAACAAATACAGAACCACGGGAGATAAAAACGTCACATTGAAGCAATTCATCCAAAAAACAACATTTCTATTTGAAATTGGTTGGCATTTAAGCCCCCAGTTGCCTTCTTAGGGTGGTATTAATAAACGAATCTTAGCTGAGATTGCCCTCAAGATCATGCTCAAGTCTCTGTTTTTATATGAGAACTATCACATTGACATTGATCTTGAGGGCAGTCTCGAAGCTGAGATTAGTTTATTAATACCACCCTTAGACTTACTTCTGCACATAAGTATGTATGTCTTGCGTGAGGCGATAGATAGTGTCCTGAATGAGGATAGTGATATCGTTGATAGAAATAACGCGCAGAATATCCTCGAAGAAGGAAAACACGTAAAACTCGTTGCCGGTCGCTTCAGCGATACGCTGTGGTGGACACGAGAGACAGGTGTCCTTCATCCAGCGGGGGAAGGCTGACAACCTGCAAATACCAACCAACTTTTAGGACTTTTTTCGGAATTGTTAAATAATAATAAAACAGACTACACATGTAAAATGACTGACTGCCTGACTGAAGGTTTAAAAAACGTCACATTAAGCTAATTGCTACAACAGCGCATAGCCAGCGCCTGCCTAACTTTGGATTCGTTGTCAAACCAAACTCGAGCGTATACTTATAAATACAAGAATCGACCAGATTATAGTAGTTACCCTTCTCATTTATAAGCCCAGTAATTAATGCAGTTTGAATGTTAAACTTTTTTCTTTTGAATGTGTAACTTTAGCTTTCAGAAAAGTCAAGAATATCAATCGACTTTAACAAAGTTTATGAGAGCTAAAATGATCCACCTGTTCAAAAAATGCTTGATGTTGTATCCGACTATGTTACAAACTTCATTGGCAGTTGGACGCATGGTGATGTCTGGTGGAACAAGAACGGCATCTACTTGAAATATGGGGTTCTTCCCTGATAACATCTCTTGGAACTCTTCTAGGTTTTCGTAAGTGAATCTGAAAATAAGTTAGTAGTAAGACCAGTACACTTGTTGTAAAAAAATTCAAAACATTATTAAAAGTCTACTCCACTAACATGATAAGCGATTTGAATATCTTCTTCTCCCAAAATGTGTAGTAGGCTGTCATGACCGGCGAATGGCCGGTGCTCACTCCAAGAATCAAATACTCCAGCTTCATGAGGATGGGTCCGATGCGGTCATACAGACGAGACAGCATCGCTACTCGCTGTAGTCGCTCATACTCCAACTCTACGAAGTACGTCTGAAGACGGAAAAAATATCGTAAGAAATGAGCTTAGCAACCAAACACCACACCGAACTGGTTAATCGAAATAGGCATGAGAGCAGACGTGAGTGTATATAAAACTATTTGTACTCTCAAATCGTTTAAAAAAAAAAAAACAAAATAAGCAAAAAGTGGATATAATACAGCAACGGCAATCTTGTGCTCCTAGCCGTTTGCTATTTTTAAAAACATGCTCTGAGATTCTATCTTCCAAAATCTCGCACCTTGCAAGGATGCAGCCATGTGTCATCAGGTAATCCAGTATCAGGGTCTTCGTAGTCCGTAGGTTTCATGACGGGAAACAGATCGAAGATCTCGATTTGGTCGACCATAAAACTTATCTCCCGTTCCACCATCTTCAACTGCTGGTAGACTGAGTTGAGGGAATTGTGGCCTAGAATAAAAGAATCTTAATTTATCACATACTAATCGTGAAAGTATGTACATATTATGTGTAAGTAAGTTTGTACTTAAAAGCTGTAATGGCATCAAATCATCAACCCATGATTTTATTCCCCTAAATTCAAGATCTGATCACGATTGAAGAACTTTTACTAGGCTAGTGAAGTTTTAAAAAAACAGAGAAAGCACAATAAGCACAGATCACAATATATGCAGATTCAAAGTCACCAAGATACTCGTATCGACTTTACTTCACACATTGTACTTACATTTAGTAATGTCAGTGATATAATCTCGAATACCAAGTGCAGTCCAGGTGATACGTGTTAGGCCAGGAAGTATGTGTTTCTCCATATCCAAAAGATGTTTCTTCATGAGATGCGTCTCCGACGGACTTAGAGACGACGCACTGTCATTGTACTTGCCAATAACCACCTCTAGCGCTTCCAGTTCGTAGTATAACCGATCCTTTTGCATAGCAACATCGCGAATATTTGCTGGTATGTCAAAACCTAAAAAAAACCGTTTATTCACAGATTTTACTATCCTGCTTTTTGAAAACGGTTCATGAAAACTAAACGCACATTTCGAGCTGTTTTAGTACATGGTATGGTCACGATGACTGTCTCATATTTCGTTAAAATAATATGACCAGAATGACAGTTGTTAGATATCTCTATATACTATCTCTCTGTTCTTCTCTAATCTAATTATTAATTTCAGGGGTAAAATTTTCCAAAGTTCTATGACAACTATAGATTCTAACAATTACCCCTGGAGAAATATCAATGTATTTAATACCTAGTTGTTCCAATACTTCAGCCTCCATCATGACCTGAAATATTTCCTTGTCGAAGTTGGTCTGGAACATTATTTCATACTCTTGTATCAGTTTGTGCACAGTCAGGTCTCGCCAGGTGACATCAGTCTAAAAAAATACCAGGATGATGAGCAACTGATTACATAACATCACATAAGCTCACGACTATGTCCCAATGGAGGGGGTTCATCCATCACAAGATGAACAAAGTACCCCTCAGCGGGCTTTATTTTAGTCCAACGTGATAGGTGTAGAGCCGTATCGCTGTCATTTAATGGTCGAGCCAACTGTGTCAGTGAAAACTGTTCGATACCAACAGCTACTGAACGCATTTTGTTTTTTCTTTATGCCCAGTTTAGTCGAGTAGATTAATAAAGCAACTAAAGGTCTCCCTTTGGTGAGTCAGAGACTGGGAGTTTGTATTAAAACACGCCGGAGCGCAACGAAGTTCTACATAAACGCTTAGATACTAAGTCGAATTACAAAATAATCCCGGCTGGGAACGCCCTTGCTTTGCATCAGTATATATCAATCAAGCTTTGAAGTAACACTTACCAGTCCCTCTTTAGCGAGTAAGGACACGGAGCTCGGAGACCTCACATTTTCGTAGTGCTGTCCAGGTATTCTCATCAGCATTACTGCAAGAAACTCGATTACTCACTATCACACGAACAAGACAAGATTTTTCTATCGTTTTTTTTTTTCGGTTAACCTATGGCTTATGATTGCCGTTTCATCGCTGTATAGCCAAAAATCTCTAAGATTTTCTGTTGTACATTTCAAAGTCTGTCCTAATCTCCGGTAAAACAAATTCTACCCTGTATAATGTACATGTAGAAACAATCAAAGCCATGATTAGTGAGGTCAATCATCCTTTGTCCCTACATGAAATAAGATATCCACGACAAGATGGCATTAACTACCGGAAGTATTATCATTGTTACAAGTAAAGACAGTACAACCAACATACGAGCTTTATCCCGCTTCCGTTTCTCAGCGATCTCGCGGTTGACAATGTCAGCTGGTCGCAATGACGTCGTAGAAGCAGCTTTCTTCTTGGCCACATGAGCTTTCCCTGCAGCAGTCAGCTGCATGCCGCCACCACGAGCCGCAGGCGGGGGCTCTGTTACAAATAACATTGCTATCATCAAATGTGACTTTTTTTTACTTTTAAGGTATCAAAGGTGATTGCTGAATACATACTTAGTTATTCAGTCAGTGATACATTCATCGCATGTCCGGTACCGGGTTCCAACCGGCGCTCGTTTGAGAAGCAAGCCGCTGTACCACAGTACCAGAGTAACTTCTGAATAAGTGCTTGTTTTAATGATTATCATCAGGAAATTAAAGCGAAGTTTGACTTTTTCATTACAATTTTACACGGTGAATTTTTGAATTTTCGTTATGTAACGGTGATAGGTAATATTTTTTTACGATAAGGTGACAAGAATTGCTCTTTAGAATATTTTTTTGCCGCTCGAATCGAATGGTCTATGATACCTTTATATTTGCATTCGAAAAATCATTAAATATTAAACACGATTATGTATATTAGAGACATTTTCACAAATTCACTCAAATATGACCAGAAAAAAAAACATTAATAATTGACTGAAACTCACCCTCCTCCTGAGGTTCCTCGTCAGCTTTGTAAGAAAATTAATTACAATTACTACTAAAGTGAAAATACATACTAAAGTCTTACTTATTTTATTAAGATTAGTGTCACAACCCTTATTGGTGATTTGCTCTACAAATTCGAATCATAAATCCGTTCTGTTGACAAAATCACTATAAACCTTTATAATATTTACATCATTTCTACTAACCATGTCCTTTCATGAATACAACGTGAAGAATATTCTTCTTCATCATGTTATCCACGAATTTGGATGCATGAGCCAACCACTCCGAATACTTTTGTTCTTCATATTCTTTGATCGTTTTAGAAAACGCCTTGTACTGTAGAAACGCTTCTTTCTTCTGTTCGCAGTTGTTCAATTCTGGTACCTTTAAAATAATAATAATGGGTGGTTATTTAGCCTGCTGTGTCCTACTGCTGGGTCAAGACTGTCTCCAATTTTTCCACGACTCCTGCGCTTCTTGCGCGAAGAAGCACGAATCACGCTATTTCCATCTTGGTCTGCCTGCATCGGACCATTGGTGCAATACGCAAAAAGAAATATAATATTAATTAAACACGTGCTCTTTATGCAATAGTTTCCGAACTTACCTTCTGGAACCTCATGATGGGTTGCTTCATTTTGTTGAAGAGCATCCTCGTCCAGTAGATGGCGCCAGCTACCGGCGGGTGGTTCCGTAGCAAAGGAGGGTTTTTGCGGAATCGCTACAACCATAATGACTATTAGAAATTAGAAACCACAGTTGCCGTAAATCTTACGAACCTCATTCCCAGAACAGTATCGTCTCTCTGTATGTAGCGAGGAGACATTCATTCGAACTAGATTAACACTTTCAAGGACACAAAATCTACAGGCGGAGTCCCGATTCCAAATGTTATACCTTATATTATGTATTAAGAAGAGTCAATATATGACCTATGGTCTGTGTCCCTAAAGTAGGCACCTATGTACAACCTATATTATGTCAACTAACAGTAAACTTGTCTTCGATAGCAGTGATCTCCTTGATGAACTGCCTCATGATTAAGTCGAACTTGGTTGAGAGCTCCTTGCGGATGGCTGGACGAGAGTCGAACTCCAGAAACTTGAGCAGCACTAGTAAAGCTTCCTCTGAAGACCTGAAATCATAATCGTTGTTAGCTTTGGCAGTCTAAAATTAGTGAAGGTGGGTTTCAATAAAGTGGAGCTGAGTAGAGACGTAAGAATCGATCAATTACTTACAGCGATAAAGCGATAGAGAAGACGCTCTACCGCTCTCTCACTCGCGGTTAATTTCGACTTCTCCGATCGTCTCCGCTCCGCTCCACTTCATTGGAAATTCACCCTAAGACGATGACTTTGTGCTTGTACTTACCTCAAATTTCCAAAGCTATTATTAATATAATTCTTAGCTTCCTCTTCGAGATAGCGTACTTCGTTCCAGAAATCATTCATAAGCACGTCCCAATTTTCCTTATTGCCGTAAACAAAGACACTGAAGTCCACAGTTCGGATCGGATAGACGAGATTGGTGACCCGTTTGCGAACATCGTCAATTTGTGTCGGGTCACTTATAATGGACTTGAGTTCCATGCCAAATATGCGTTCGAAGTCTATCATCACCTGAAGGAAAATAAATATACAGGGTGTTAGTGACATCGTAACGAATACTGAGGGGGATGAATCAGACCATGATTCTGAGTTGATATCAAGTGGAATTTCCGGTCAGAAAATTCACGAATTCATTATTTTCAGTTTCATACTTTTGCGACGGAAAATTCCTCTTGGCACCAATTCAGAATCACGGTCTGAATCATCCCTCAATTTTTTCGTTACGATGTCTCTAAGACCCTGTAAGTATATTATATATAATTTTGGAGAACTAGAACCGGCCCAAATCAGAAATGGTTTCTGTAAGTAAACTTACCACAGAGAAACATTTTTCATTATTTAGCGCTTTATTCGTTACCGCTGAATAATCATGTCATAAACTTAAATTTAAATATTATAAAACAGTACAAACCACCTCTTTCTTCTATTCCGTGCTACAAAGGGCGACTACCAGACTTTAAAAATACTCTTTATTTTTTTTTTATTGTGCGTCCTTCAATAATAAATATTTCTATCTATCCAAAAAAAAATAGTTTCTTATTGAAGTTATTACCGTCAGTCTGGTAGCGCTGTCCACAAAACAACAGATCGCGTCGTGATGCGGTGACAAGGCCGAAAATATCAAGAAAATAAAGGACTCGAAAACAAGATTTTTCTCCAAGGCATTGCTGAGTTAAGCCCATTCTGATGATCCGTTAAAGAATAGCTTACCCAGACGACATTTCCCAAGTCCTTAGCAACGTTGCCGATATAATCAGTCCGCGTGAAGAGCAGGGGCTGGTCGAACTCCCAGCGGGCTCCCTTGCCGCTGATCTCTATCTGTCTCCTCGTCTGCCGATACAGCGAGTGCCACATTTCCATGATCTTTTGACCAGCACGAGCAAGGGACAAGACTTCTTCGTTTGGTTTACTGTGAATAAAGGTCGTTGAATTTCATTTTTTGGAGGAGTACTTACAAGAAAACCAATTATTCACAAACATGGAAATTATATCAAACACGTCTACTTAAATAAAAGCAATACAGAATACAGGTGGCTTGAAAACTTGAAAACTGGGTCACTTATTAGCCCAAAACGCTGGACGCACCAAGGCACCAAGTCATGAACGATGACCGAATTCTCTAAGTTGACATTTAAGACATGCCCGATACCGACCGAATAACCGACTCTAAAATATCCACATATTTTAGAGTCGGTTATTCGGTCGGTAATCAAAACTTACTCAAACAGCTTGTGCACATTGAGAACCTTCTCAAGCTTATCGCAAAGTGCCCATGATATCCGGGACAGTAAAGGCACCATGGTTTCATCCGTGCGGTAGCCCTTAGACAACACCCATACCATGTAGATGCTCTCCACTAATTCTGGGAGCACTTCTATTACTTGCTGAAGAGGTGAGTCGTCTTCTATCACCTAAGGAGTTACAGTCACATGTGTTTATTTAATATTATGACAATAAACATTTTATGTTTACTGTGAGTAAACTTACCACAAAGAAACGAGTCAAAGTTGAGAGGAACTTCAAATTATCGCCAGCCAAGTTATATTGCTCTATCAATATCTCTTTGTAGTGTTGGAATCCCTGGAAAAATATTAGTGATGTAACCTAGCATTAGTGCTAACTCATTGAACTTTAATGTGCTTATTTATAAACTGACAAATAATCCAGTCATCATCCTGTACTCGCCTCATATCTATTTCAAAGTGGGTGAAATATAATAGCAAAATAATACGCATTACCATCTATATTTGTATCAGAAGGTTCGGAGTTTAAAAGTTGATGTTAATGAAATCATACCTCAAAATAAGTGGACTCAGCATTCGCCAGTAAGTTAAGGATCTGCACCACACTCGGCTGTTTTAGCTGCTCCACCAACAAAGATAGCTCCGCATCTCTCTCGCGCCAGTACTTGTACTCAGCCAACGGACCTTTGCCTTCACGGGTCTGAAAAATTTTGCTCCATTGAAAAACAATAGAGATAGTATATAGACTTTTAATTATTGGGGTAAAGAGGGTCCTTATATGCTTATTATATGTAGAGTACTGGCCGATTATGCTACTCACCGTTGAACAACAGGTGCTTCACTACAATATAATTGCGAACTTCATACATATAATGCGGAAATATTGGATTTCTTTTCACCATCTTAGTAGTCACTGTGGTCCTGTGTGGCTTGCGTCTCAAAAGGGCAGCTCCAGTTCGAATCCCGGTACCGGACTTACACCAATGAGTTATTAATTCGCTCGACTATTATAAACAGTGATACGGCTCACCACCATCACGTTGGTCTAACAGAAAGCTGGGTGAGGCGTGGGTATTCAGTTCATCTTGCTATGGATGTACCTCTGACTAATATCCCTAAATAGCTAATGAGCTTATGTTGTCTAAATAATTAGGAACACTTTTCCCAGTCTTACCTTCCCCAAGCAAGCCGTGATGGTGCCATCAATGTGCGCCTGCCACATCATGACAGTCTCTTCCAGCTGCGGCATGATCTCCGGAGGCATATTCTCAGGCTCGTTGTCTCCGAGCTCCGCCAACCAGGGTATGTCTGGCATCGGCAGCTGGAGGTCACCTTCGATATGTTCAATAGTCCTGGGGAGTTAAAAAGGCCACTTACAAGAAATACAGTTAAAATAAATATTGCAATTTTACATTTGCGCATATAAAAGCAAGTGAGTAATGCCAAATAGCATTACTTATTAGTTTTCTAGATGAATTGCTTTGGTAAATAACGTTTACAGATAAATTTTTGATCAATGCCTTTGTAACGTAATTTCAGTGGCGCATTTTCACGTTTTTCCAAAGTGTTGGCTAGATAGAAGGACGTATCGTTTTGTGGTAAAAATATATTTGCGCCATCGAAAGGCACCTTGAAAAAAATAGCGATTCCTACTGAAACACGTATTTTAAGTGCTTCAATAGAAACTTACGAAGTCTCGACGCGAATAAATGTAAAGGGTCCTTTCCATTCGTCACATTAATTTGTGTATTTAGGCAAAAGCAATAAAACGAACCAATCAACCATTCCTACGAGGCTTCTGATGTCGTTGGTGACTTCATCCGCCGTCGACTTCTGCTGGTCGTTGGCTAGCGGAGCATCTTCTAGAGCATCCTCGATGAATGAACTTGCCTTCAATGAAAAATATTATTTTTTTATTCGAAACAGCAGGATCTTATGGTTACTCTAGCGCGCGGCGCGAAGTTATGGCGGGTTTCAACCAACAAACCATTCTAAGTTTATCTACGTAGATAAAATTCGCTGCGTCTATTCGTCCGAACTCGCGGTATTTATCGCGCCGTGAGCAATAGGACAACCCGTGCAGACCATGAAGTCTCGCGTTTGTCTTATTTTAAAAAAGGAAATGACTTAAGTGACTATGAACTTTTTGTATTCATTTGGACTATTTATTACCTTCTCGCGTAGCACATTTTTTACATCCATTTCGAACACTCGAGAGCCAGCTCGCATACATTTGATTCTGTAAATAAATAAAATGTAGATAGAATATGTTTTACAAGAAAGCTCTTTATTAAATCGATTTTAGAATCAAAGAGAAGGAAATTAATCATTACCTTCTTTCCGCGTTTTCTCCTCTAGCAATGTTAGACATCCTGCGGTAGTCTGACGGCCGTAAATAATTTACCTGAAATAATCTTCAGTTTCAATATCAAGATATAAGTAGGTATCTAAAAGAATTATAGTTTTTTCCAATCTTTGAGGTTTTTTTCCATTTCTTATTACTTTTACCCGAAATTCTGCCTAAAGCTTTCTTGTGTTTCCTAACGCGCGCAACATGGTAAAATTTTATTAAAAATTAAATTAAATTTAATAATTTTTATTACGGGTAACTTGGACCCAGGATGTTAGTAACAATGATTTCTTACTCACTAATATTAGTATTACATAGATACACACACACAATAAAATTGAAATAAATATAAGACATTGATATACTGCTCCTGTGCAAGTGACTCATGGAGCAATGAGTCATGTACGGACAGTCCAGCCTACTTACAACGGTCGGCTACTTATTACGATCCCTTTATCGATTCTGACGATATAATTATGTCGTGTCGTCGATTGGTGCTAATATGTGAATGCAAATAAGTCATGTCGTTCTGTCAAAATACGAACAAAATCACGTGGCACGCATATTAAATTAGGGAAAAAAACGAACTTATCGATTTCGACAAAATTTCTTTAATCGATCGATAATTTAATACGTTGCGCTTGTTAGCCCTGTTGGATGAGGTCTGCAGAAGGGTGCGGTAACCCGGCCGTCAAATAGCATTGGTTTATGGCACCAACCGATCTGCGGCAAGCATTAGATACAGAAAGGATATTAAACATCCTAATGTCTAAAAAGATAGATACCTACGCTACTGAACGAACGCTGTTGGAACGAGTGCGCGGCAGCTCCAACAGAATCCTGGCGGATTTAAATGCGAATATCCTCCACCTTATTTTGTAAATTGACTTAAGTAGTAAGTTTTTGTTACTAACTCTATGGATCTTATGTTATCCGAATAAATAATTTTTGATTTGATTTTAGCTACTAGACAATTTTCCAAACACAGATGGTGCTATAGACTAACCTGGGAGGCAGTCTCGTCCATGGAATGATGCTGCTGGTCTCCGCCGGAGTAGGACATCTGTCTGGCTATCATCGACGTGGATGTGTACCGCGGCTCGTCGCTGCACATCGCTGCTATTTCGCGGAACTGCCTTTTGAACAGTGGAATGTACGCCTGCAAGACGAGTACATGAGAAAATCACTTGAGATTCTGTTACATAGCGCACACTTGTTGGCAGACGTGTATAGTATATACATCCAATTGAAATTCTCGCAGCAATTTTTAAGTCTCTTGTAATAGGGGGCGATACTATTGTCATCACCCAGGCACAAATCCTGGAAACCATGTGATATCAATTATCCATGATCCAAACATGAATTCAAACTATCCAAACTTATAAAGTCAGATTCAGTGGTTTAGAGCCCGAGCCGAAATTTGAACCATGTAAATCACGAGTTCTCCTTCGTCCGCGTGAGCTATCACGGATTCACGGACTTCATCACGGACATTTTGTTATCTTGCATACTATTTACCTACTGGTAATCGTTCAGCCAAGCGGTTGGTCTTTGAACGTATCAAAACTCAAAAATCTTGCTTGCATTTTCCTGCAGCTTAAAGTGGATTGATGATACTGTTTGAGCTGTCAAATACGAGCGAATAGAAATCTGGGGGGTTAAAATGGCCACATCGAAGCAATTCATATAAGAAAGCAATTTTTGACATTTGTTCGCATTGCACACTTACTTTTATATGCGCAAATGTCAAATTGCAATATTGCTTTCTTAGATGAATTGCTTCGATGTGGCCATTTTAACCCCCTGTATGCGTTATTAAATGCTACCATATTAACTCACCACACCATGTACCGTACCACACCACTATATTATCATACCGTATAATTGGGTAGTTTCCTAGTTCCAAGATAAATTATGAAATTCTGATTACTAAATTCTGAAAACAAAGTTGGCTAAAAACGTTTTATTTTTTTCTATTTAACTTATTTATGAATTTTCACGAAGAAAAATGGTAATAATAAGTGTGACATTTTGTCACGTCTTTCTATGACGTCATAGGTTGCTTTTTCATACAAATTTCATAGTAATTTCGTGTTTTGACGTATAGTACCTCCCCATTTGTCCGGCCAAGTAGTTAATGCCATCCGCGGCAAATCTACAATAAGTCACGTCAAAAAAAAATACGTAATATATAGTAAAAAGTAACTGATTCGACTAGTTGGAAACTCCCCTATTACTCTAAAGAAAAACTGACCTCCTTCAGCTGGATCCCCAGTGACATCAGCAGCTTGCCAGTGAGCGACCCAGTGAGAACAAACTCTGCCATCCTAGCCTTCATCTCCTCCCGCGGGAACAACGGGATCTCCTCTTGCGTCTGCCTCACGAAGTACAGGTACCGACGATCCCGCTTTATCATTTCAGGAGTGCACGCCCCAAATATTGGCACCAACTTCGGGTACTGAATTATGCGAGGGATTGATCTCTGTTGGGGAAGGTCGAACCATTCATGTATGAATTATACGACGAAAAGTTACCAAGTTAAAGATACTACCTACTCATGATACTTTCATCTTCCTAGCGTTATCCGGTTTTTTTTTCAAGAGCCTCAAGATTTGACAGGTCCGGTTTTTTATAGAAACGACAGCCTGTCTGATCTTCCAACTCGCTAAGGGGAATCTAACGCAATACAGTTTAGGTCACGTATCTCCGAAACGCAAATCTGGGGAATGTGGGTTTTCTCACGATGTCTTATTCACCGTTAAGCACAAGCTCCAATGTGTGATGGTTATCATGTGATAGATAGATAGATAAATAAAATACTTTATTGAGCACAATGGACACAAAATACAGAGATAAGGACAACCATTTATGATCCAAACATGAATTCAAAAATCATTTGTTCCGATGCGTGCTGGGATTTGAATCTGTGTCCTCATAGCGAGAACAAGCCTTGTTCCACCTGGGCTACCAGTAACAAAAAGCATAATTCGGAAAAATGTAACTGTTACGTTTATAAACGCCTTAAAAACAAGACCTCTATAATAGTAATAAAATTCTTACAATAACAGTGTAGTATTCAATAGTCCCATCTACTTCCGGATCAAGATCCTCTGGCGCTGAAATAATAAACAAATATATTTATCATTTCATTTATGTCAAGAATTCCAAACGCTACATATCGGTTTGACAGTGGTGTTCAAAGAACAACCCCCGCACAGATTCCGCGCAGCTACTAGCAACACTTACGTGGTGGAAAGGAGTACATTTCATCCACAATGGGAGGTTGTTCGTCGCTTCCACGGAGGTCAATAGATGTCTTCTCCTTGCCTTCATCGTCACCCACGTCCGTCACCGCCGCCGCTACAGTCTCTATGTCTTCTGGAGGTACTACAATGAAGATTGTAAGTATTTGCCTGTATATTAGCGTTTATTTCATTCTATGAAACATAACATAAGCTCCCATAGCATTATCCCAATCGGGTAGAAGATAAATTATGAAATTCTGATTACTAAATAAAGACAAACCGAAAGGTGATAAAATTTTTTCTTTTTTCTATTAAAGTATTATGTAAGTAAGTTATTTATGAATTATAGTGCGACATTTTAACAAGTTTTTCTATGAAGTCACAAGTTGCTTTTTGTTTGTTTGTTTGTATACTCTTTATTGCTTTAGAATACAAAGAAAATTTACATATAATTTATCGTTAGATAAAGCGTAGGCGAGCTTATCCCTAATTGGGATTTCTTCCAGCTAACCTTGGACAGCCTGAAAGAAACTCAGTGCTCTGCTTTTTCATGCAAATTTATCTATAGCAATTTCTTGTTGTGACGTTTAGGAAAAAGTAGGTAAGTAACTGATTAGACTAGTTGGAAACTACCCTATTGAGATAGTCAGAGGTACATCTATCGCCGTCACCTTATCGAACTTTCTGTTAGACTAACAGGTGAATCATAAAAAATAAATTGCTTAACAAAAAAAAACGAAAGCTTTCGATTTCTTTAATGAGAACTATTTACCTTCTTCTACTACAGGTTCAAGGGCAGCTGTAACAAAAATAAAATAATACATTAGCCCATAATGAAGATAAAAAAAATCCTGCCAAAAAAGTATATCCCTTGTACCTTTGCCCTTTTTTCCTTTCTTTCCTTTTTCTTTCGGATCTGGCGGGGGAGCTTCTGCGGCTTCTTTCCCCTTCTTTCCTTTACCTTTCTTTTTAGGTGGGGGTGGTGGCGGAGGCGGTGGTGGGGGTATGATTCCTGATAAATAAATTATGAATTCATGAAGTTTGTATGATAATAATAGTAATTGTAGTTTCATAATAATTATGTCAGTCTGTTTTCTCTTTTAACAATAAATAAAATTAATAAATAAGTACCCAATAATAGTAAAAATATATATTAAGTAAGAATAATAATAAATAATTTATTTCTTTTTTCCTTTTCTTACTTCCAATATTTTTAATTTTGTGTCTCTATCTCTCTCGTCGCATCGTTAGGAAATAATATTCCTACTGAGCAACAATTCCATTGTCTTCAGTAGCGCAGTTTATTAAATTAAAAAATAACAGACTACAACTTACTCCACTCCGTGAACTCCTTATCCTCATGTATGAGCTTGTCGACGATGATTTTCGTGACGAAGAACGTTCTCTTATGCAACGATAGTTCGTTGGGCTTCAGTGGCACCGTGATGAACTTTGCGAATCTTAATTTGTTGTCTCCTTCTTCCATCATGTTGTAGAAGAGATCAACGTCATCCATGCCTATGAAGGTCAGGATACGATCCCGGAACCATTGGGATCGAGGATCGCTGTAGATGTCTACGTAGGCCTCGGAATCAGTGTCAACTGACAGGACTTCCGATGCCGAGGAGGATATTACCGACGCTGACATTTTCACTGTAGAAAAGTTTTTTTTTTTACTCAGGATAAAGATACATTTTCTCTATTTTCTGTATTTTATTTATTTAAGATAGGTAATGTCGAATTTGTTTTCGAATTCATGTTTGGATCATAAATAATTATCACGTGCTCAGCGGTGAAGGAAAACATCGTGAGAAAACCCACATTCCATTCATTCATTCACGCATCATTATTCATTTATTTATTTTCATATTTTTTCATTTTAATAATAATAGTAACTAAATCAATTATAAATTATTTATTTTTAATTATAATTTTTTAGTTATTATTAGTCTTATTCGTTTTTTTTTGGGATAATGCTAGGGGGATGTGTGTGATATTGGCAAAAGACTTGTCCCCTATTACAGGAGACTTAAATAGCTGCCGAGGAGAGGGTGTACGAGCGTAATATGTTATAAATAGTTCACCGAAACATAGAGACCATCACATGGGCGATGGGCTGTACACAGCTGTTCGCAGTCATCAGTATTATCAGTTCATTATATCATAGAAAGTGGCTGATTTTTTAAGAGCTGAAAAGGTCCGACCTTGATATAAGGCGCGAAGTTCTTAAGGCTAAACCGTCTACAGGCATTGCCTATAACTAGATCAACGATGTCCTAACGTGTAGCCAATGTGCTGTATCAGGGCACACTTGAGAGCAGCCCAGCAAAGCTCCCAAACCTAACAAAGGAGTTACCATGAAAAGCAGTAGTCGCTGTAGCCGAAATCGGCTAGGAGTATATATATATATATATATATGTATATACGTATACTGCAATATCTGCTGCTCTGTCTATCGTGATAAGTTTCTCAAATCTGTTATTTTTTAATAAACGTCAAAATGAAAAATTACTACGTACTTACTTACTACCTTATTTACTAACTTATTTATGAATTTTAATGAAGAAAAATCGTAGAGAAAAGTAATAATAAGTCGGACAATTTATCACGTTTTTCTATGATGTCACAGTGTGCTTTTTCATACAAATTCCATAGTAATTTCGTGTTTTGATGTTTAGTAAAAAGTAACTGATTTGACTAGTTGGAAACTAGCTTATTTGTATGAAAACATACACCATTATTCCTTTTTCTATGCTGTGGTGCTGCGGCTTATGCTGATTGAGACCCTCCTTCTCTTCTTTCTTTTTTTTCTTTCTTTCTTTCTTTGACGGCATTAGAGAATCGTGATAAAATATCGAATTTACTGTTGCCTTTTTCCTTAATTATAGTTAGGAAATAAATTAAATAGAAACAAGAAAATGTTTTTTTTTTTATAACTTTTACACTTGTAGTAATTTAGTATTAATGATACTACCCAATACAAGTACACCCACTTCTCGCCAGCTACATTTAAATCCCAATGTAAAAAAAAAAAAATGTGTGTGTGTGTGTGTGTGTGTGTGTAATAGGGGGCGAACCTATTGCTATTAACCAGGCACAAATCCTGGAAACCCTGTGATATAAATTATTTATGAACCAAACATGAAACACTTAAAGAAATAAAGTAATTATTAATCGGAGCGGATATCCATCTATCTATGATTCAGCAGGATTCAGCATATATTATAAATTTATTTCGTAAAAAACTTACCTATCTGAGATTTTGTTCAACTTATAAACCATACATAATATTTTATTGTGAACTAAACTAAATTACCGACATCCCATATTTTAATAAAATATTCGATATTTTATCCCAACAAGTTCAATAACACGTCACAATTGACGTTTCCTAGATATAAATAAACAAAACAATTGAACAACAATTTTCGTTGTCATAACAACGGTTGTCATGTAAATAGTTTCCGATTTCGCGCCAACTGCTTTTTTAATATTTGAAAGTAGAGAGGATTACGTCTATGACAAGTCAATGAGTACCTAGTATGAGATCTTAAACGATGTGATAAATACGACCTCTTTGGTAGGTACTTACTTATATCGCGTTTGACCCATAGAGCAACACGGACCTCCGCCGCCGTTTCTACGGATATTGTGTATTTTTTTTTATATAGCTTAGAAACTAAACACTATTCTTTTGAATCATCATCGGTAAATAGGAAATAACTAAGGTGAAGATCAATAAAAAAATAAAATAAATATCTCTAGAATCATGCAAATGTTTATTACAAGTACTAATCATACAACAAAAGTTTTTTTCACAGACATATTTACATAACCAGTTGAAAAATATCTGCCGCTAACCATTTCTATGAAAAGGTGCGAAATGGGTGGGATGGTTGAAATCTGGTTGAGATTGAATTTGAATCTGGGTACTAGGTTTAGTGGTGGATGAGTTTACCGCCTCCGAGACCATAGCCGCCCCAGCCGGCACCGCCCCAACCGCCGAGTCCTCCGATAACTCCTGGTCCCGCAGCAACCACAGCCGGGCCGGCGGCGACGACGCCACCGCTGACTAAACCGCCTCCTCCGAGCAGGAGAGCTCCCTCCTGAGCGTTTCTGGCGACTGCGTCGGCGACGGCCTGAGCCTGAGCGGCGCTGGTGGCGACTGCAGCGGCTTGCGCTCTAGCCGCGTTGGCGATGCGGGCGGCCTCAACCGCGCGGGCGTTGGCGATGGCAATAGCTTGCACGCGGGCAGCGTTGGCGACACGCTCAGCCTCCACAGCGCGGGCGACCTCCAGCGCGCTGCCAGCCGCCGCACGTCTCGCGGCCTCCGCGGCTCTCGCGTTCTCCACGGCGGCAACCTGAGCACGTTGCACGTTGGCAATGCGGGCGGCGTCTAAGGCCTGAGCGTTCTGGATAGCGTTGGCTTGTCCTGCGCGGGCGGCGGCTTCAGTGACACGGGCGCCCTGGATGGCGGCGGCGGCAGCGTTGGCGATGTTGGCGGCCTGAACGGCTTGGGCGTTCTGGATAGCGCTGAGTTGGGCGGCTCCGACTGCGGCCGCATTGTTGAGAGCCGCACCGCTGCCGACGACGCCGGGGCCGGCGACGATGGCGGGGCCGGCAATGACGCCTGGTCCTCCGATGACGCCCGGTCCTCCGATGACGCCGCCTCCGAGCCCGGCGCCGTACCCGCCGTAGCCGACACCTACGATGCCGGACGCCTCGGGACGCGAATCCGTAGCTGGGGTGTCTTTCGCTGCACCATCTCCAAGTGCTTCATACGCCAAAGCGATGACAAAGAGAATCTGAAATTCAAAATTTAAATTTACTTTTAATTATGCATTTTTTATTACACAATATAAGAAAAGGTATATGGTTACAAGACCAATTCGCAAAACAATGAGAATCTGAAAATTCGGACGAGCAAACGGCGATTATTTTTGACGTCCTTGCCAATCATAAAATTGATAAGCTAGTATTTGCTAATATTTTAAAATAAGCACCTGAACATCTTTTTTTAAATTTATCCTTAATTATTAGTATTGATAAACACGAGATTATTCCTAATTGTATCCTGGGTAGGTATCCTTACCGTAAAACGGGACATCGCTCAGTTTGTGGTTGCTACGACTAAACTCGACTGCGTCTGTTGCAAATATAATGCATTTACAAAATTGCGTGCACTTTTATACCGGACCGAAAATTATTTACATCGAATTAACAATTCTAAACTAGCCGATGCGACCTATTTAAATATGATTAGGTCCAGCGGCATCGGTAAAAACTAATCGGTACACAGTTGGCACAATACCAGTCGAAATCGATGTTTTTATTAATTCTGAATTGATTTGCGTTTGACCATCTCACTGAAAGTGGATTCGAAATACAAACGTGATAGTTTGACTCTACCCTCAAACAGATCACCCACAACATCAATGTGACAAAACAATATAGAGGGAATTCCAATTCAATTAATCAATCAATAATACTTTATTGCACAAATAATATACTATATAAGTCGGATAAAATGAGCACAATAGGCGGTCTTATTGCTAAACAGCAATTTCTGCCAAGCAACTTTAGGGTGAAAGATGTCCATGTATTGAAAAAAAAACAATATGTGATTAATAATTCAATAGGTACCCGTTAATAAATTCTAATCTCCACGATTTATCTCATTGAGTAGAATAAGTGAGTGAGTCAGATGCATGCGTCCACATGCTATGCCGGTGTTGTCTTGTATGATAGCAATTACTGAGTCAATCAAAGGCATTGTCGCATGGAAACAGTATAATGAGTAGTTCCAAGAAACTCCAGTGGAGCACTTAATTAGCGGCTCTATAGGTAACATTACATCGATGACTATAATTTTCATACTTTATTGTACTAATTGGAGATGTCCTTAGAAAAGGTTTAGCACGGTCTTTCAGAGTAGACCGAAGAGCGGAAGAAGGAAAATAGGATTACGAAAGCGGTACCTATATAAAGCGAAATTTGATGGTAGGGCTGGCCGAGGAAGACCTCTATAATTTTCATACTTTATTGTACTAATTGGAGATGCCCTTAGAAAAGTTAGCACAGTCTACTCTAAATCAGCGTCCGAGTATGAAACGACTGATGAATGCGAAGGAAGCAAGAGAAGTGTGTAAAAAACAATAAGACAAATAGTAATTAGAAATATATCAATCATCTAAACTACACATTGTGGAAGGCGTCTAAAATAAAAATAAGATCTCCCTCAGCATAATACCGTGACGCGTGCTTAGCGCGGGCCGCGGCGCTGGTATTCAAAAAATTCAAATTCAAAAATATCTTTATTCAGTAGGTAACATAGTTACACTTTGAATCGTCAATTTTTACATAACGAACGTCTCATCCGCGTAAAACTACTGCAGCTTCTCACAACCTGTATAGCCGGGGAAAAGAAGCTGCAAGAAAAACCTCGGCACAGGGCCCTAGACGTTCTTTAAAAAAATAAATAAAAATATAAAATAAATAAAATAAAAATATAAATAAATAAAATAAGTTATAAATAAATAAAATAGGTACTTATTCTTGGAGACCTATACACATTGCATTGCATTACATCACTTGGGGACGCGATTAATAAAACACAGGGTTACCCAAGACCTGTGTCACCCTCTCGGCCTCGCTGAGTGGGGCCCAGAGGAACGACTTGTCATACCCACTGTATAACCTATGGGTAACTCACGACTATATCCTAATTGTGGTAGTCAAAGGAACTTTGCAAGATGAACTAAATGCATACACCTCACCGTGCAAAACCAACATGAAACTAAAAACCAAAAGTAACTTTAATCTATAAAGAATCTTATGTAAATAAGGAGCTCATGAACTTGCCTCTTATAAATTAATTATATTATCATTTATATATTGTACTATCTTCCTGCTTGAAACATTAAATATTTTGTAATTCTACTCATCATCTCCACCAGCGCTAAAAATCATTATTGCAACTGGAATAAAAATAAGGCCTACTAACAGAAATACCAGCATAGCTTTACTCAAAACTTGAAAAATGACACTATGACAAGATTTAAAAAGTATAAATGCGAAGGCGAAGCCATTCAAGAAAAAAAATACTAACGTCACAATATACTTAGATAAAAACCTTCATTCGCCGGCGTTGTTAAGGAGGTATCATTTGAGGGACTTTCCAATCAACGTTCCCCAAAAACACGACAGATGGCGCTGTTAAGATTTTCCTTCGTTTAACCTAATTTCATGGATAAAAGACATGCATCTTTTATCTTTGTTTTCTGGTATAAATGATGACTTTTCTTATTACACCCAGGCCAGTATTATTATTATGTTCAAAATAAAGAGAAAGACTATAAATAGATAGCAAAGTAATTCATATAGCAAGCAATAATTATTTTTATACACTTACGCTACTTGTCAGACATCTAACAATGTATTTTTGAATAATTATGTACCCGAGTTATGAGAAAATAAGTTATTATCACGTTTAATCTGGGTCATTTATATTATTTTTGGGGAACGTAGCATGGAAAACGCCTAACCTAATTAACCTGACAGAAATGCATGAGAACCAATATTAGGCCAGATGACTAACTTTTTTAAATATTTCCAGGGCCCCGTTCCGAGGTTTTCCTTGCAGCAATTTTTCCGTAGCTATACAGGTTGTGAGAAGCTGCAGTAGTTTTAGACTAATGAGGCGGTCGACAAAATTGTTTATGTAACATTGACGATTCAAAGTGTAACTGTGATCATCATCAATTTAAGAGCCACGCTCTTGTCGGTGTAGCATTTTCCATTCCAGTCTATCAAAGGCCAATTCCTTGACTTCCCTTTAAGACACGACGTTAACTCTTCTTGGTCTTCCCCTTCCTCTCTTTCCTTCTAGCTTTCCTTCTATAATGTTTTTATAAATTCGTCGTGTCTTATTAAGTGTCCAATCATCTTGCCTCTTCTGTCCTCAATACTTCTCAGTAAGTATTTATTAATAAAGATATTTTTGATTTTGCGTTTAACCGCACGATGAAAAAATATCGGCCGGAAAGTAGGAAAATGCAGATAGACATTTATTGAGACCCATTTTGTAATTATGTTATGAGTTCTTGTCGATTACGTAAAACAAGGTACCAACATCCTTACGGAAACTTACTCGTAATCCTGGCAGGGAAATCCAACGATATGCAAATTTGCTAATCGATTTTCATCGGCGCTCTTCCTTTACGTACTAACTGATGTTTCGGAAATGATACTTTTTTATAAATGATAAACGGAAAACGGAAAAACACTGTCGAGGAAAGCAACATTAACTGGTGAACTTTAAAAACATAATTGGTACCAAATTACTTAACAATAATGTTTGTGGAATAATGAATTCGCCTAGGTAATATCGACTCTGAAAATAGTCTTAAATAACATAATGCGTCATAAATAGCATAATCATCATCTCCCTAGCATTATCCCGTTTCTCCCAGGGTCCGCTTACCTAACCTGAAGATTTAACAAGTCCGGTTTTCCACAGAAGCGACTGCCTGTCTGACCTTTCAACCCACGAAGGGAAAACCAGCCCAATACAGGTTAAGTCACATACCTCCGAAAATGCATTTCTCGGGAATGTAGGTTTCCTCACGATGTTTTCCTTCACCGCTGAGCACGTGATAATCATTTATGATCCAAACGTGAATTCGAAAACAAATTCGACAATCATTGGTTCAGGCCTGTGCTGGATTTGAACCTGCGACCTCAAAGTGCGCAAGCGTTCTGCCAACTGGGCTACCACGGCTCCGCATAAACAAAAAATAAAAAGAGTTTATTTCGGACATGTTCCATAGTGGTTAGTAACAAGCAATAAACAACTTAATCTAGTGTTAGTAATAGAACGATTAAAAAAATGCGTAATGTGTTATAATTGTCTTAATCTCATCAAATGCTGACACAAGTATTTTTCTCAGTTATATAAGTTCTTATCTAACCACGTGAGGTGCCTTTAGACGACCGTGACGCATTCGGTAACAACGAAATAATAATTATCATTTTTATCGTGATCTTTAAATACATGAGTGACACATAATCAGTTTATCATCCTTAAAATAACATAACAGAGCATTACGCCTATATTTCCGAGGGGGTAGACTGAAATAGTATACACATCCACTCCTCAGAGGCAAGCCTATTACCATTGACCAGGTAAAAATAATTGAAACCACGTGACATCAATTATCTAAGACGATCCAATTCAAACTATTTCGAGTTCTTAAATTCAAAAATCAATTTCATAATTTCAAATTCGAACACGAGACACTACATCACGCATTCACCGAACCTTTCACGAATTTACACTTAAAATAGTCCATCATGTAGAACAACATCCCTCTGTCGGTTTTTACGGCATGCCCGGGAAGATAAGCAGTTCAGTGTTTCCGTTCTTCGTCTGTTTTTCGTCCTTTTCTTTCGTCCGCATACCCACAAAATACTTACTGCAACTATCGGCTAAGATCCTCGGGAGCTCTCTCAATTTGACCGGCCAAAATAGGTAGATTAGTTACTTACGTTAATTTACTTATAATAGTATCGTCTATTTATACGAGTACAGTCATGGTCATGAGCAATATAATGTACTTAATCACTTTAGGACTCTGTCGCACTAACTTATTTGACATTTAGTAAGACTTAGAGATACCAAAGTGTATACATATTAATGCTCGTGACCGTACAGGGTCTAAACTTTAAGGGACGATTCGGACCATAATTCTGAGTTGATATCAAGTGGAATTTTCCGTCGCAAAAAGTATGGATCTTAAAATAATTAAAAATTTCACTAAAATTGACATGAAATTCCACTTGATATCAACTCAGAATCATGATCTGAATTATTCCCCAATGTTTTCGTTACGGTGTCACTGACACCCATACGTACCTGTACGGTCACGAGTACTAATATGTATACACTTTGATACCATGTCACATTAACTTTTTTGACAAATTAAACTGTAAGTCTCATTAAATGTCAAATATGATAGTGCGACAGGGTTCTAAAGTGGGTACATGATATTGCTCATGACTGTACTTGTACGGGATGTTAGTGACGTCGTAACAATACTGAGGGAGATGATTCAGCTCATGATTCTGAGTTGATATCAAGTGAAATTTTCCATCGCTTTTGCGAACTATAGAATAGAATACAATTAAAAAATAAACATAACACATTAAACGGAAAATTCCACTTGATACCAACCCAGTAACATTGTCTGAATTGACCCTTAAAGTTTTAGTTACGATGTCTCTAACGCCCTGTATAATTTTGGAATCGAATCGTAGGCCATAAAAGGCATATGACCGCATGTCAACAACTACTGAATGCATTGATGTACCTATTATATGTTACTATTACTGAATGCATGACCAGTTAGTTGCTAAGTCAGTAAAAACGGCTGAGTAGCAACTACTATGGTAACTGATACGAAACAGTCTCGCCTAGTTGCGAAGACAGGATGATTCAACTTGAATTACGTCATAATCTTATCAAGTAAGTACTTATATAAAAAAAAACACAAACCAAAAAATACGAAACAAAATTACAATAACCCAAAATTATGGATGTAAGTACTTAAATCTGAAATAATAGGTATTTATAATAATATCAGGAGCTCTAAAAGGTGAATAGGCACCTTCTGGGCGAGCTCGCTACATCTTAGGCCTCGTCAATGCCTTGCCCGAAGGCATGGGTCTGGGGCTAAGAGCAAACCCATCAAAGGTAAAAAAGGTCTAAAAAGAGCCCATTGAAGCAACATTTACACCCAAAAAAGCCCTTGCGTAAAAGTATATCAACCTATTGTCAAATAGCAATATTGCTTTTTTAGATGAATTGATTCAATGTGGCCCTTTTAACCCCCTGATGATTATATCTGAGTTTTTATATAGCAGCCTTCTCAAGTCTTCTCAAACAGCCCTTATTGGGAAGTCTAAATGACCTTCCAACGAATTCCCTCATTAAGCAAAGTTAATTACTACATACAACCAAAGCCGGGGGAAGCGCCTTACAATTGGATTAAGTTGCTTGCGTGCACGCACATTGCAACGTCATCGGATCCCAACGAAAAAACCAGAAACTGCGTCATAGTAAACAAAGAACAGTAGGTAAACTTCATAGGACAAGCAAACTTCATCAGCATGCGCTTTCTCTCGATATTTTTTTTCGTGACTTATTGTTGTTTTGTTTTAGGAGTGCCCAGTTGAGTGTGAACCTCTCCTCAGGACGTTGTCTGAAAGAATTGGCTCGTGTACTAGGTTCAAGATAAATTATGAAATTCTGATTACTAAATAAAGACAGATCTAAAACTAACGAAAAACATTTTCTTTTTTCTATTTAACTTATTTAAGTACTCAATTTTAATCAAGAAAAACGTAATAATAAGTCCGACATTTTATCACGATTTTCTATGACGTCACAGTGTGATTTTTCATACAAATTCTATAGTAATTTCGTGTTTTGACGTTTAGTAAGGGTCGATTAATTCTTTCAAATATTTTTCCTCTCAGACGACGCCCTGAGCGGCGCCCGGAGGTTCGCGCCCAACTGGGCACCCTCAGGCCTGTTGTCTTAAAACGTTGTACCAGGTAAGAGCCTTCAGCGCTTCCCATTTGTCAAAAAAAAAAAAAAATTCAAAAATATTTATTTTTCAAAATTGGCTTACAAAGTTAGCGCTTTTTGAACGTCAAACATAATTAAATTACATATTATGTAACTAGCTGTAAAACTACTACCACATCGGAATCTGTAACGCTGAGGGAAAGACGTGGCCAGAAAACCTCCCAGCACAGGGCCCTAGTCCTACTGTTTCATGTTTTCCTTTGTTTTCTTTTTTTTTAATCCAGTTTGTATTACATAATTTATATACCATTGTATTGGTATTCCAATCCGGCCAAGTAGTTAATGCCACCCGCGGCAAATCTACAATAAGTCACTACAGTCAAAAAAACGACGTTTAGTAAAAAGGAACTGATTTGCCTAGTTGGAAACTAGTCTATTATACCTACTTATTTCAAAGAATTTATCGACCTAGCTAGCTAGCTAGCCACAAGCGCTGAATGAGGGAAATCATCGACCACGCCGTGAGCTCGCTAAACTTGTGTGTCTGCATGGACTGTAGCTACTGTTCTCGTTTAACTAGTACCCACGTCGAATCCCAACGAAAAAAACAGCTGCGTGTCATTTGGTATTCCAAGCAGTTGCGTAATTCGAGTAACATTAATAAATCACCCAATGATAATACTGGCCTAGTACCAATATAGAGGGGTTGCGTTTTGTTACTCATTATAGTTACGTTTGGTTGTCCATGCAAATTGTTTTCTAGAGCGACAAATAATAACGTTTCCTTACTATCGGACAATCTGGTGATCAGCCAGTAATGTCCTAACCAAACTAGGGACCACAAAGTAGTTTTTGTGATATGTCCCCACCGGGAATCTAACCCGGGACTTGCGAATCGTGAGCCCAACGCTCAACCACTGGACCACGGAGGTCGTTATTTTCGTATAAGTAATACGGTATGAGGAGCTCGGTAGCGCAGCAGTAAACGCGCTCGGTCTGCGATTGTTGAAGTTAAGCAACTTTCGCAAAAGCTGGTCATAGGATGGGTGACCACAAAAAAAAAGTTTTTATCTCGAGCTCCTCCGTGCTTCGGAAGGCACGTTAAGCCGTTGGTCCCGGCTGCATTAGCAGTCGTTAATAACCACCAATCCGCACTGGGCCCGCGTGGTGGTTTAAGGCCCGATCTCCCTATCCATCTATAGGGAAGGCCCGTGCCCCAGCAGTGGGGACGTTAATGGGCTGGTGATGATGAATACGGTATGGTATGCTCGACTCCAGCCAGTAAAGTCCTCAAGTCGAGAGCGTACCGAGTCGATTAGAGGAAGACGTGTGTAAAGTTTTAAGTAGTTAATTTCATGATTCCTTCATAAGAATGGGCCTAGGTCAAACATACGTAAACACGTTCGATATTGACTAAATTATGCGCTCTGCCAATCATGCCAAATAAGGAATCGTGATAATCAAATCATATCGAACTCACGCGCTTGCGCCATCCTTATATGGACTTAGCGTGATGCTTTATTATCATTGTTGGCGGGTGTTAAGGATTTTTTGTTATTTTCTTTAATTAATAATTTTAGTTCCGACCGGACACCAACAGATGTCGCTGTTCGAATTTAGAACGCGGTATCACGGTATTCTCGCCAAGCCAAAGGCAAAGGTATTTTTGCGATAAATGCATTTTTTTGAAGAAATCAGTGTTTTATTTAGTGAGTGACAGTGTAGTGAACAGCGGGGTTGCAATCCCAAGCATTGGTCATGAACAGTGGTCAGAGATATTCGGGCGCTTATTATAGAACGGCCTCTGTGGTCCAGTGGTTGAGCGTTGGACTCACGATCCGGAGGCCCCAGGTTCGAATCCCGGTGGGGGCATATCACAAAAATCACTTTGTGTGTGACATTACAGGCTGATCACCTGATTGTCCGAAAGTAAGATGGTCCGTGCTTCGGAAGGCACGTTTAGCCGTTGGTCCCGGTTACTACTTACCGATGTAAGTATGTAGTCGTTACATAAGCCATGTCAGGGGCCTTTAGCGGCTCAATAAGAACTCTGCCCCCCAGGGTAAGCAGAGACTATGCTTGCGATGAATTTATAACAGCAATGAAATAATAACTAATAATTATAGCAAATGAAATAATAACTCTGCTCCCAGGGTAAGCAGAGACTATGCTTACCCTGGGGGCAGAGTTATTATTTCATTTGCTTCGATCCTTACACACTTCTCTTGCACCACATTCATATTTTTTTTTATTTTTTTGCATGTCACATGGTAAGACATACAGTTTTTATAAATAAATATGCACAAACATATGACACCCTCCACCCCGGTTACTATTTACTAATGTAAGTGAGTAATCGTTACATGAGCCATGTCAGGTAAATTCATCGCAAAATTTATGTACTTTTTAAAAAATATTTTCATTTCTGTACTTTTTCTTACTTTCTATACTTTTTGCAGAATGCTACACCGACAAGAGCGTGGCTCTTACATTAGTGATGACTTTTGCAATGGAAAATTCAACTTGATATTAACTCAGAATAATGAGCTGAATCATCCCCCTCAGTATTTGTTACGATGTCACTAACACCCTGGATATAGTATAATAACTTGGCTGGAAGGTTAAATAATAATATGGATGGCCCTTTTGTATTGTAAAACCCCGGGAAATTTAGATTAACAAGAACCGATACATAGCTTAAATAAAAAAATTGTTTTAAGAAAACGTATAAAATTTTAAACCATCGTACGTTCCAGGATTCCAGGATTATTATTATCAAAATAAATTGGCTTACCCTATTCAAAACCCTATACCCTTATGCACCCTGGGCTTATGTACCCTTTTCAAAAGCAAAAAAAGAGTATTTCTATTTCTATTTCTTAGATCTTAGAAACCGTTTCCATACTTGTCATAATGTAGGTAGGTAAGTGCTACGGCTGGCAGTATGTTGGCAACCCCAACATTTTAGTGTTTAAATAATTAATTAACTATGGCAATACTGTAATATACTTTTTCTATTTATGGTGATTGTTCACCACGCGTTTCCTAATACTTCGGGCTTTTGTCTTATTTAACCAGCACCCTATCGAAAGTTAAACAAGTACCTATATTTGACGTGTGAAAGTAGAGTTAAATAGGTATTTAACGCGCAGACGCAACTATTATAGAAATTACGTCAGCGTAAAAAGGAAGTAATGACGAACTAATCGCTCCCATCGGAAGGGGTTTCAAATTAACATAATTTAACAGCCTAATTATTATGCCTTGGGCTATTCGCCTATTAATATGTTTTTTTTTTTTATGTGAACATATTTTTAGATTTTTTTCGAAGGAAAGGAAGATATGGAGGTTCATATTATCTAAATCTCATGAGGTTTGGGTTAGTTCTTTTTGTTAACTTGACGTAGATTTGCCGCAAATTGCATTAACTACTTTGGTGGCAAAGGACTCCCACTTTGCCCCGATACCGTCCCCGCCGGCGTGGTCGACGACTTCCCTCAATCAGACCCGCTAGAGTCGATTAATTCCTTCAAATATTTTTCCTCTCAGACGACGCCCTGAGTGTTAGAAATTGACCGTGTATTGACCGTGTATGCATCACCCTTATAAGACCATAGATTAATAACATGACTTTTTATGTAGACGTATTGTCTTTGCTCTCAACTGTCATTCCTTCTTCTTTGCTCAATGTCCAAACCAACTAGTCGACTCTTACGCCTATTTTATTTACGTAATTATATCGTGATATATCGTACAAGCAATATTGTAATCTCAAGTGCCCTAAACGTTTATTACACGCAGATCAGCTTCATCAGCATATTTGTGTTTTTATTTCATCAAACCAATCGCCGGTCCACGATTTACCTCGCCACACTGAGCAGAGGTTCGCGCCCAACTGGGTACCCTCAGGCCTGTTGTCTTAAACGTTGTACCGGGTGAGAGCCTTCAGCGCTTCCCATTTGTCCGGCCAAGTAGTTAATGCCACCTGCGACAAATCTACAATAAGTCACGTCAAAAAAAGAGGGCTCTCACATGGTACAAACTAACATCCTAAAGCCGAGACTTCCTGGGTTTGGATTTTAAAAGGACAGTCGGTCTTACGACTTTAAGACAACAGGCCTGAGGGTGCTGTGTTAGACAAGACGTCCAGTAGGGCTAACATGCGTAACGTGAGAGTATTAAATGCCAGGCCACAGACAGCATTATTAATGCTCGATAAATCAATAAAAAATATGTTTTTTACATTTGGTTTTATAGAATTTAATAGGTATTTACAATAAATATATAAGTACTTAAAATTTATCTCAATACACAGTATCGACCTTCTCAATCACAGGAGCGGCGTAGAAACTTGGTGACTCCTCTAGTCTGTAACAAAGAAAAAGATAAGTTATGGATAGGTACTTCTTCCAATCGAAAATGGTTATCGATGTCGGTTTTGATGACATATAATATACCTACCTACATATACCTATCTAGATAGAGACGAATAGAATAATAGGCTTATAGAGCGACTTTATCCCGTTTTTCACAGGGTCCGCTTACCTAACCTAAAGATTTGAGAGATCCGGTTTTTGACAGCAGAAGCGACTGCCTATCTGAACTACCAACCCACAAAGTGAAAACCAGCCCAATACAGGTTAGGTAACCTCCGAAATGCTCGGGACATGAGCCATGTCAATTTCTCGGGATTGTGGGTTTCCTCACGATGTTTTCCTCCACCGGTGGTCACGTGATAATCATTTATGATCCAAACATGAATTCAAAAACAAATTCGACAAACCAGTATCTACCAGCCCCAACAGTGTCCTGAAGACGTTATGTGATAGGTGAGACTCCCCCCTTCTGAAAAGGTGGATGGAGCTTCACACTTTATAAGTTTGTTTTTATGATCGCCCGAATAATGCCTTACTAACACTAGTTTAATAAGTCGTTTTGTATACTGAAATTCTATGGACTTTGTCTGAAATAAACGATATTTATTTATTTATCTAGTATCCTTACTATTAAAGAGATTTTAAAACGGGAACATTCCCACTTTGGCAACACTAGTGAGAGCTACTCACTTACTGATAGTCATAAACGACCGGCGCACTCGCCGACGCTGTTCGCTGCGCGAGCGCCGCTACGAGGTCACCAGCGGCGCCCGTAGTATCGATCAGGCGATTAGACACGGCGCCGGCCCAGCCTGCGATCCTGCCTGCAATGGAGGGTAGGGCTGCAGCTGGCAGAGGGGGCTCGAACACCGGCGCTGAAGCCATTGCTAATGGCAAGATGGGTGGGTACTGGAAGAAATTACATAGAGTAATAAGTGCTAGAAGAAGCTATAATTGAATACAAAGTTCTAAATAGTTAAGTACTTTTTCGTTTTAAAATATTGTTAAGATAAGTATTGTTGTATAGCGCTCTCTCACATAATGTAAGTATACTTTTGCGGTACCCCTAGAGGGTGTCATATGTTTGTGCATATTTATTTATAAGAACTGTATGTCTTACCATGTGACATGCAAAAAAAATAAAAAAATTATGAATGTGGTGCAAGAGAAGTGTGTAAGGATCGAAGCAAATGAAATTCCATAGTCTCTGCTTACCCTGGGGGCAGAGTTATTATTGAGCCGCTAAAGGCCCCTGACATGGCTCATGTAACGACTACATACTTACATCAGTAAGTAGTAACCGGGACCAACCGCTTAACGTGCCTTCCGAAGCACGGATCATCTTACTTTTGGACAATCAGATGATCAGTCGGGATTCGAACACGGAACCTCCGGATCGTGAGCCCAACGCTCAACCACTGGACCACGGAGGCCGTTGACGACAGGACTTAGCAATAAAGAACACAGTATCAATACTTACAGGTACAGCTACAGGCTGAGCGACTGGCACAGGCAGGGGGGCGACAATCCTTCCAGACAGCAGGGCGGTGAGGGGCGAATGCACTAGCGCCCCCTTAGCCGCTAACAACGCCGCCCCCTTTGCCGCCGCTCCTTTAGCCAGCAACGCGGCACCTGTTTTATAGGGAAAATAGATTACTTATTATCATCTCCCTAACAAATAAAGAAAAAAAATCATGTCCCTAACGTTATCCCGCTTTTCAACTCGCTTACCTAACTTGAAAATTTGACAGTTTTTGCAGAAGTCACTGCCAATCTGACCTTCTAACTCGAAGGGAAACCAACCCATTACAAATAAGGTAAGCAACAACTTAGTCAGTACATTCTTACTTAAGTAAATATCAGCAGGGACCCGTTGGTTCATCATCATAGGTACTTTTCCGACAATTAGATGATTTAGCAAAGTTCGGACCAAACATGGACCAATCCCACACTCCAGATTGTGAGCTGAACACGCATAAAACAAAATACGCACGTCACACTACACAGCGGTTTCGGTGTGAACAGGTTAACAGACAGACATAGTTACTTTCGCATTTATAATAAAAAAAAAGAAAGAAAGAGAAAAAAAGAAAAGAAAAAGAAAAAAAGAAAGAGAGTAAAGAAAAATAAAGAAAAAGTAAAGTATTAATAAATAAAAGTAAGTAGTAGACATAATATTAAAATTGCAAATCCAAAACTAAAATACTTAATTTTAGTAGTAGTAGTAAGTAAAGTAATATGTATGGACTAGTGTGGAAACCTTTGACAGCAGCAGCTTTGGCAGCGACCGCGGCGACGCCCTTCGCAGCGAGCGCAGCCGCCGCCCCCTTAGCTAGAAGTGCGCCCTTTGCCACAAGTGCTTTCTTTGCTAAGAGAGCACCTTTCGCAGCGAGCACCCCTTTAGCGACCAATGCAGCCTAAGAGTAAGAGGAAATATGATATTATTATACCTACAATAACATACATAAGTATTATATTGATTCACCGAATCGTTCGACACAAAAGCAAACGTAATTTGTAACTAAGTAAGTATTTGATTATTCCATAACATAAAAACTTTAAATATACGTAAATACTATGACAGCAAATCTCATGAATTTGTGTTGTAGCTTCATGCAACATCTGCAATTTTAAATAATTACTAACTTACAAACCAGTCGAATTATTACGACATGATAATCACCGCATTTTTGCTACACACTTAATGTTTATTTTTTTTACTGTTATTACAAATCATATATTGAAATAAAAATATAAATAATTATGTATAATACTCTACCTTGGCAGCAAGCGCTCCTTTAGCAATTAGAGCACCTTTTGCAAGTGCAGCCCCTTTCAGTGCCAACGCCCCTTTTGCAAGCAGTGCTCCTTTAATAATTGCTCCTTTTAAAAGAGCCCCTTTTAGAAGGGCCCCTTTCAGAAGAGCCGCTTTTAGTAGAGCACCTTTTAAAAGAGCTCCTTTTACAAGAGCACCTTTTACTAGTGCTCCTTTAGCGAGAAGCGCGCCCTTGCCATCAAGTGCGGCATTTGCTACAGCGGCTGGAAAGAATTCCATGCTCAGGGCTGCAGGGATTAAACAGGCTAGGCAGGCCACCTGTTTAATACAAAAAGTCGTTAAAATAAAGGTTTTTTATTTGATACATTAGGACAAAACTATTCTTATAAATATGTATTATGTTTCGCCACAACGCATAAATAAGTGTACAGCATTTTCAAATGTGATTGAGATTTTGGCTAAAATATTCCGGAAGCGTCTTCTATGATTTCTAATTAATTACATCATCATCATTTCCCCAGCATTATCCCGTTTTTCACAGGGTTCGCTTTCCTAACCTGAAGATTCGACAGGTCCCGTATTTTACAGAACCTACTGCCAGTCAGACCTTCGAAGGGACAACCAGCCCAAAACAGGTTAGGTCACATACCACCGAAAATGCATTTCTCAAGAATGTGGGTTTCCTCTCTATGTTTTCCTGCACCGCTGAACACGTGATAATCATTTATAATCCAAACATGAATTTGAAAACAAATTCGACAATAATTGGTTTAGGCCTGTGCGTGTGCGCGTGTGTGGTTTTAATTATAATTATATAATTATACATATTAATTTAGTCAATGCTGAGCTAAGGACTGCCCCTATACATGGAAGGCAATTTCAAGCTGTCTCCATTATGTTGCAAGTTCTCACGTTGTTTGTAAACCAATTTCTATGGCGTCTAACACAAAGTGCGCCAATCAAAAACTACTTGAATATTTAACACAGTTGGTTCGACCATTATACAGGGTGGCTCAGAAGTTCACGTTCAAAATGAAAAATTGGATAGAGGGGCTCATTAGCTATTTGAAACACCCCCATATATGTTCAGCGATTATTTACGGTTTAGGAGATATGACCCATTTTGTACCTTTACCTGGATTTTCTACCTTACTTCAGAAATAATCATTTTGTCGCTATTCCTTTCTTAATAATTCTTTTATTTTACTTTATAACTATGCCTAAAGATGTGTACCGCTAGGTGAAAAAAGAAAAACAGTCGAATCAAAGATAAAAACCCTGTATATACGGCGATACGACTCACCACTTATTACGTAGGTCTAACAGAAAGCTCGGTGGGGTGTGGATAGTTCATCTTGCGATGGATGGATGGATATAGTCGTGATCTTTATATATGATAATAATAATAATATACTTTATTGCACTTAACAACTAGTTACATCACAAACAAGAAATGGACGTTTACAAGGGTGGACTTATCTCTAAGAGAGATCTCTTCCAGCCAACCCAGAGGTAGTATTAGGATAACTGCGGAAGAATAAAAAGAGGTGCAATATATTAAATACATTATTATAATTATATATCTACATTTAAAAATATATATATACACAAACATATGCCTAAGCCTCTATAAATATACACATATATAATATACTATAACTACATACATACCTATTATATATATAACTATATACTTAGACTAAGAATACTCTATGGATAAAAAGTGCTCTTTGACTCTCCTGAACTACCCTCGGCAGCCTATTATGTTGAATACTTTATATAATTAATTAGGTATTAGGTACTTACACTGAGAATGACAGTCCGCAGCTCCATGGTGTAGTCACTTCACCACTTACAAAATAAAATGATAATAAAAAACAATGACACTCGGTTTAAATATGACAAGTTGCAAAATTTACAGGTTGATGAATAGGGCACATTAGGAAGAAAGTAAACCAGTTGTATGGGATGATTAGGGTACATAAATACATAGTAATAACTAATATTCTGTACTAATAGTCACAATTCCTCAATTATCTGATGACTTGCGGAATTTTAATTAGTTATTTGTAATAAATATTGACTAAATACCTGTTAAAAATCTAGTTTTTGCGTTCCCAAAGCAACCTGTGCGTTTCTCGTGTTCCCTTGTTTGAAGTGTTTTTTCCGAGCAACCAAAATCAGTACAAACTTTTGTTCAAGTAATAGGTGCGCTATCGTAGCGCAATCGAATCCTCTAGAGAAGACGAAAGATGAAGAAGGAAAATTTTGGATATCTTGATTGTCTAAAAAAATGTGTTATACTAGCTTTTGCCCGCGACTTCGTCCGCGTGGAAGGATTTTTCCAACTAATTCCAGTTCCCGTGGGAATTTCGGAAATTTCTTTCTTAGTGCACCTCTACGGTACCTAAGCTACGTCCCTTCCAAATTTCAAGTGCCTACGTTTAGCCGTTTAGGCTGTTCGTTGATATGTCAGTCAGTCAGTTTCTCCTTTTATATATTTAATAAAGATACCTGAGGAGCTCTGTGGCGCAGCGGTTAACGCGCTCGGTCTGCGATTATTGAAGTTAAGCAACTTTCGCAAAGGTCGGTCATAGGATGGGTGACCACGAAAAAAAAGTTTTCATCTCGAGCTCCTCCGTGCTTCGGAAGGCACGTTAAGCCCGATCTCTCCCAATCCATCCATAGGGAAGGCCCGTGCCCCAGCAGTGGGGACGTTAATGGGCTGGTGATGTGTGATGTGTATGTTATGTACCACCACCTTATGATCATTTCGACGAACATCCGTTTTACATTTTTTTTAATTGTTTTGTGAAAAATTTAAATGATGTTACTTATTATCTTGTTTTTGTGTGTGGCGTCCTTTTATACCTAATAAACTATTTCTATTCTATTCTATTCTAAATCAATGGTGATTAGAAGCTAACTGTTTCGTGCAGCGAAGACGGTGGAGGGACCCGCACGAGCCCTAAGACTTCGTGTGTATATGTCCTGACAGTGAACTGGTTAAACTGGTGAGACAGAAGAAGTACCATGATCAACCCGCACCTTTGGACGTTTCGAACCGCGGTTCAACCGAGTAAGAGGTCTTTTATAAATGGGTCGTTTCGTACCGCGCCTTGAATCGCCGCAGAACTTTTTTGAAATGGGTCGATGATAGTAGATTCGGATTCAATTCGACCTATTCCAAAAAATACATAGGGCTATTCGAAGTCAATTCGCACAGCGGTCCGAACCGTTTGCGGTCTGAAACGAATGTAGATACCTGATCTCTAACTCAGACTCTCCTCTTTACCTAACCCAATTACCATGTTGTCATTCTATAGTCTATATTGAAGTCGTGTCTTCTTCTGTCGTGTGGGTAATGAGGTCAATGACCTAGTATACTATAGTAACCCTAGGGTTACTATTGAGCCGCCATAGGCCTATGACTGACGCATGTAACGACTACATACTTAGCGAATTAAATAGTTAGCCACGACCAACTGCTTTAACGTGCCACCTTACTTTCAGACAATCGGGTGATCAGTCTGCAATGTCCTAAACAAACTAGGGATCACAAAGATTTATTATGATTATGTCCCCACCAGGATAAGAACCCAAGACTTCCGTATCATGAGCCTAATGCTCAACCACTGAACCAAGCAAGCTGTTACTAAGTAATCTCATCATCATCAGCCCATTAACGTCCCCACTGCTGGGGCACGGGCCTTCCCTATGGATGGATAGGGAGATCGGGCCTTAAACCATCACGCGGGCCCAGTGCGGACTGATGGTTATTAACGACTGCTAATGCAGCCGGGACCAACGGCTTAACGTGCCTTCCGAAGCATGGAGGAGCTCGAGATGAAAACTTTTTTTTTGTGGTCACCCATCTTATGACCGACCTTTGCGAAAGTTGCTTAACTTCAACAATCGCAGACTGAGCGCGTGAACCACTGCGCCACCAAGCTCCTCCTACTAAGTAATATATCTACAGGTTAATCATATAATCAGTCTTACTCGTAAACGAAGAATAATGGTTGCCGCGATTTGTTTTATTGATACCTTGTAGCTCTGTCTACCCCATTAAGGAATACAAAGTATCAAAGTTCATGTAAGTATTCCTAAGGGGATTTATTTGTCAACATGGATGTCAACCTACACTTTTTTACGTTTTGCAAGATACAAATAGCATCAAGCGCAAACATTTATCTCACTATACCTAGGTACTTCGTGTCCAATGACCCCGTAACCTAATGTCGTAAACAAACACTCATACAAACAAAATGCTGTACCAATTGAAATCTTAAAGCAGAGTGTGTTAGTGTTATAAGCCAAGACAGAAAGTCCATTTCGGAGCAGTGAAGGTGTAAATATAAATGTTTCACGTTGTTCTGTCAAAAAGGCGTAGAGACAACCACCTTTAGAACATTTTGTTTTCATAGCACTCATGCTTAAGGAAACTTACAACGAGAAAATTAATGCGAAAAAGGATTTGACGCGTTCGTCCCGGTTTGATAAGAGCTGCAAGTCAGACTTTCCGACTTCATTTTCTCTTTAACTGGTGAGTACTATGAAAACAAAGTGGTCGGGTAGTCTCTACGCTTTGACTATTTGCCGCAAATGACATTAACTAGGTACTGGGCCGGACAAATGGGGAGTTTTTATATGTTGCAGCTGTCAAAGCGGATTCCGCTTCCCGAATTAAATTAATTAGGTGGTTGCCTGGAAGAAATTGCTCTAGAGCAATAAGGCCGCCCAAATTGTACTGTATTCATGATACATTGTTTTAGGTTTACACGGTTATTATCATAATTAAAACACATAATAACGGTGTTTTATTCATTTGTTATTGTCTGATTGTTGAAATTTAGTTCTGTGCAATAAAGTATATTTGATTTGATTAACCTGACGGCCCAGGAATAACCTGGATACTCAAAATGGGTATAATTACTTAACCACATCCGTCCAAATAGGTATACATACATCACTCATAAGAACACGCCTTACGCATATAACTGTCAAAAAATAAAGCCTCGTACACACTAGGCAACAATTAAAGCGCAACACGTAACGCTCAACATGTACGACAACGTTGCACAACAGCGCGCGACGTTGCCAGCAGCACCGCAATATGTCGCGCGGCTTGTTGTCCCATCATGTTGCCGAACATGTTTAAAGTTAGCATAGAGCTTTTGTTCAACAACGTTGTCTGTCTACGCATCTACATCTACTGACTCCACTTGACTACAATTGATACGTTGTCGATGACGTGTATTAGATGCGTAGACTGCAGACACAGCTACAGATAATAAAACAAGTTACAGTTGCTAATGGCGACACAATCGCATACAAAATGCTTCAAGCGGACGGTACTGGTAACTTTTGACTGTTCACTCCGCGTAACCAACAATAGCTTAGACAATATCATGTTCCATATTATGTAGCTTGTACATAAACATAAATAGCCTATATACGTCCCACTGCTGGGCACAGGCCTCCTCTCAATCAACCGGAGACTATGTAGCTTGTAGTTTTTTAATATAAAATATTATTCAAAACAAATATTATTTATAACAAAAGTTCCGCGCTAACAGTTGGTTTGCAGTTCTGAACTGCAATTTGGCGGTTGGATTGCAGTTGAAATGCGGTCCGTCTGTCTAGAGCCTAACTTTCAACATGTTGCGCGCCAAATATAGTCAAGTGAAAACGAGGCTTAAATAAACCACACAACTATTTCATGCGTTATTTGACTTATCTACTTACAGTTATAAAAACACGTTAGTTCGTATAGTCAACGGCCAAATCGACTCTTGAGGTTTTTTGTTCTCATCTACAAACATGGTCGACGGAGGGGCGACTTATGTGACCTCAAAATGCAATATAAATGTAAATTTCAAGTTCAAGGCGGTTTCAGTGGTGCTGGTGTCATGGTACACGGAAGTTCTTATTAACATTGTTGTTTTAAACAATATGGAAAATATGAATCTGTTCCTTTTAAGGGTAAGCAAACAATAAGTTGGACTTGTTAAGTGGATAATTTAGGGTTTAAATTCTGAACAACGTCGGTCACCGTTAAATGCGCTTATTGTAGATCCGCAGGTGGGATTAACTACTTGGCCGGACAAATGGGGAGCGCTGAGTGCTCTCTGAGGTTGGACGCGAACCTCGGCTCAGGGCGTCGTTTGAGGATATTATATCTGAAAGACTTAATGGACCCTAGTGGGCCGATAGCGATAAGCGCTGAATGAGGGAAATCGTCGACCACGCCAGCGGGGTCGTTATCGCGGTCCTGAAGTGTTCGTTAAATCGGCTATTAGCTCCAAGAGAATATAATCACCATGATTAACTCAGTTAGATTTAATAAGTTATATGGCTTTCTACGTTAAAAAAGTTCCCGATCATGCAGGTTTTTTAAACACTTCATAAAACTTAGAAAATGCAATAGGTTACCTACTTTTTCCATTCGTATAGACTCTTTTGGAGTCCAAAAACCCTGAGTGCAGACGATTTCGAGTATTTTTCGTTTAATTAATTGTGTTTCCTTACAGATAATTCTCGCTTCAGTAATACTTAGCTTAGTCACAGCGAAGACTGACAAAACGAAGGAAAACCACGCAGCAGCCTCACACGATTCAACATCAGCTATAGATAAACCACATGAGCATAGCCACTTGAAATCAAATCTACACACCCCCGAACACGTACCGAAGACAAAACGCAATAAACACTTGAAAAAATCGAAGAAGTCCAAACGAGATGCCTATGGGAAATACTGGACGACAAAAATGTCGAGATCGTCAAATTTTGGCTATGGAGGGTACTCGTCTAATTTACCTTTGTATTTAGTTTATAATAGAAAAGTTGGTGCTTACTATCCGTACTATAAATATCCTAAAGAAAACAGCTTGAGGAGAAGCGGGACTATCAGACGAGTGCCCAATCAGTAATTTGTAGTAAAAAACTTTACCTACCGGCTACCGTATGTACTTGTACGGGGTGTAAGTGACATCGTAACGAATACTGAGAGGGATGATTCAGCTGATTATTCTGAGTTAATATCAAGTGGACTTTTCCATCGCAAAGTATAGAATTGAAAATAATTTAAAAAAACTAAAAAAAATACATGATTTTTGCGACGGAAAAATCCACTTGATATCGACTCAGAATCATGGTCTGACTCATTCCTCAAAGTTTTCGTTACGATGTCACTAACACCCTTTATAGCGTTAAGCGCTGAATGAGGGTTGTCGTCGACCACGCCAGCGGTGTCGGTATCAGGGTTCTGAGGACAGAGCTAGTTTTAGAATAGGGGTACAAAAAGGCGCCATTGAAGCAATTTATCTAAAAAGCAATATTGTAAATAAGCAATGTCAACAGATATGAAATACCAATATTGCTTTTTATCGATGAATTGATTCAATGTGGCGTTTTTAATCCCCGTGATGTCTGTCAGTCGGTATTAAGTTTAAACAGTGAGATGACATTTTAATTTAAGTTACTATAGATAAGAGTGTAACTTGTACATTTTACTAAATATTGTAAAACTATGTAAGGTAACAAAAACAACCGTGTCATAAAACAATATTATTTATTTTTTCAATTTAATAGGTACACTTTTAACTGTTAATACTTTGATAATTTAGAAGTCTTTAACTAAACGCAAATCAACACGAAGCGCGAGTGGTGGTACACTATTCAAATAATGTAAATGTAATATAATGACCCTTAATATAGATGAAATATTCCACAAACTAAAATAGACAAAATACGTCCTTTCATTTGATTAGTTATTGAATTATTAGTATGAATTTTCAAAGTTATATAAAAATTGTACATTAAATGTAACAATCTTTTATGGAAATATCTTTAAAAACAATGACAATAGAATCTGTTTTCAGTGACATCATTTGTACCACCATAATGTAATTTATTGTGAAAAATTACGTTCATGCGAAGCTTAAAATTGTTGTAATATTTGAGATTTAGGACCGTAACAGTCTTTATTTATTGCACGAATAGAGTATTCTAATCATTACACATACAAGCTACAGATAATAAAACAAGTAACAGTTGCTAGTGGCGCCACAATCACATACAGAATGCTTCAAGCGGACAGAACTGGTAACTTTGGACAGTTCACTCCGCGTAACCATAGCGACATTAGCATAGACAATATCATGTTCCATATTATGTAGCTTGTAGTTTTTTAATATAAAATATTATTCAATTTTAAGTATTGCATGAACGCAACATGAATTCTACTTTAATATAGAAAAATACACGTCCTCAGTGCTTTAAACGTCTAATCTATATCTATTTATTACTCTGTGCATATTTACGCTCACTATGATAAAATTACAATATTTCAACAAATGCACCCTTTTTGATGTTACAATTTCCCATGATAATGTTATTATTATATGTTTTATACAGCTATGATTTTAAATCGTTTCAATTATTTTCAACATAAATACTCCCGAAACTGTCCTATTATAAATAAATTATTTAATATCTACTATTTACAAACTCTAACAATTATATACACAGATCAATAATTTATATAACTAAAAACGAACCAAAATAAAAGCGTTATCTAACTCTCAACTAACATTAAAGCATTTTAGAAGGCGTATAAACGAACACTATAATATATTTTTTTTATAATTCCGAGACAATATTATTTTTATTAGACTTTTGATAATGTTCTGAACGTGGCGTAGGTAAACAAAATTTATTTTTGTAAGTCACGAAATTATGACCCCTCCTTACCACACGATGATCATTTTAAATATTGAATTTGTAGTAAATATCATTGATTTTTTTTTATATTAGTGCAAAAGTTTTTTACCATTTGTTCTTCAACCATCGTTGGGCCAAAGTGTCAAATTTATAACCAGTTCTCTCCTTATCTATAAAGAGAACCATACCCAGCACAATGTGGGTCTTATGCAAAAAATACACTCGAATATCAATCAACTGATTTAAACTTGAACCGTATTTCTGAATATATGTTTTAAATAACGTATATCGCGTGTGGCATAGGACGGGTATCTAGGGTGGTATTAATAAACGAATCTCAGCTGAGACTGCCCCCAAGATCATGCTCAAGTCACTGTTTTTATATGAGAACTGTCACACTGACATGATCTTGAGGGCAGTCTCGAAGCTGAGATTAATTTATTAATACCACCCCTAGTTCCTTTAGTACACCAATATATACCAATCTATACCCTGTAGCAAAGCGATAGGTTAGAAATAAAACACTACTGCGATCCCGAATACTTAAATAAGGAATGAGGATAAAAACTAGAGCTCAAATGTAGGCAGCAGCACTGTTGAGTGTTACAAGTATTGACAGTTCTCCATACTGATAAATTGCTATAAAATGTGAAAAAACACGGAGTGTATCCCGTCTGAAAGATCAGTTACAAAAAAGAAAAGCCATCAGTTGAAAAAAAAGAGTTTTAGATGAAAATAAGTTTTTCTAAGTTTTCACCTTTCCCATCTTTAGTCTCTCTCATCCGCCGAAAAGGAAAGGGACGGGTAATCGACCGGCATAAAATTTATGGATTACACGTCAATTTTAAGCAGAAATCTAAAACAACCGTCTAAAAATTTTACATGGGCCAATAATCCGACAGAATTAAGTAGACAGCACGTCAAACGGATTGCATACCAGTGAGATACCTTTTTGATTCGCCCGGGTTATTCATTCATTTACTCATTCTTCCTAAAATTAAGAGCTGTCAATCATCCGTCCCTTTCCTTTTCGGCGGATAAGAAAATGACAGGTATAACTTAAAGTAAAATTAGGAGGTGTCTGCAGGAATCGGGGCCAATATAACACTATGATTTTGCAATTAAACATCGCGCGAAGTGTTATAGTACAAAAACATAACCAAAACAATATGTTTGTTTACTCAAATAGTATGGGGAACTGTCAAAATTTAAGAACACTCAACAGTAGCGACACCTGACGGGAGAAATAGGCAGTTTTTATCCTCATTGGGTTAAAATGAATCATGAGAAAACTTTAACAAACAAACAACATGAAAGAACTATTGAGTGACAAGTTAATAGAGATTGTGCTCGAAATATTATGATTTACACGATATGTACTCATAAATTCTCCCTGCTAAATAAATGACGAGGCTCTGGCGACCGAGCAATGGCAGTATAACCATACCGCCGGTGGGGCAACCGACCGTAGAGGCAACAGCGGCTTTGGAGTTTAAATAACTTCAAAAATGTCTGTGGCAGAAGGCAACGGGAAACCACTGCTTCTATTTACCCAAGAGAGTCAGCATGAAGGGTCCTCGCAACCCTGATGCTGACCACGATCCTCAGACATGAGGGACCGACCCAAGAGAGAGACTCATAAACTAGAACATTTCTGCATCAAGGCCTTTTTTAAAAACATCCTATCTCTGTAGATAAATTATATTTTCAGGGTTCTGTACCCAAAGGTTAAAAGGTACCCTATTACTAAAACTCCGCTGTCTGTCCATCCGTCCGTCTGTCACCCGGCTGTATCTTAAGAACCGTGATAGCTAGACAGTTGAAATTTTCAAAAATTATGTATTTCTGTCACCGCTACAACAACAAATACTACAAAAAGTATAAAATAAATATTATAAGGGAGATCCTATACAACAAACGCGATTCCTTTGTCATTTTTTGTCCGATATCAATGGCAACAGGTAGGCACTTGGAATATTCACAAAAACCATAGTTGTACCCATACAAAAAACTTTTTTTTTCCTATTTATAGCTGGTCCTCCTCCTGTCCATGTGAAATTCTTTCGATCTTCTTTTTCATTCGATGGTGTAATGGTTAACACACTCGTCCCGTCTTGACAAGAGCTGCGGGTTCAAGTCCCGTGCGAGTCAAGAATTATTATTCCCAAAGCACACTCTCTATTAACTTGTCAATGTACTACAACAATTTAAATGCTTTTTAAAAGACGCAGTAACAGATATGGAATAATATTACAGTATAGCAACATTATAAAGAAGAAAAAGGTTATTCGCCAACAAATTTGTGCAATCGTTTAACAAAACCCTTATTTAATACCCAGCAACTGAACTAAACAATATACCATTACTTTTTATTCACCCTTAACTTTCGAAGGTCATTGTGCAAATTATACTAGACATAACCCTCCTTTGTGACTCGCCGCAGTCGGGTAAAAATTGCTAACAAAAGCGTAATAATGTGATATATTTCATTATATGTTCATTTTATATGAAACATGCAAAAAATTGTGTTAGTGGTGAATAGAAAATAACCATGTAAAAATAAATGATTAGAATTACTTGGCAACCCGATTTATAGCCCTTTTCGAAGTAGGCTAGACCTTTATGGTAGAATTATAGCACCTTTCTATTGATTTATATCTAGATCGAAACTTAACATTTCCAAAAAAATATTTCTCAAACTTTCTCATAATGTCAAGTTTTTGACTTCAAACGTTCAGGATGTAGATTTTTTTTTCACCTTTGATGGGTTTGCACTTTGTCCCAGACTTGCCCGAAGGCATTGGAGGCCTAAGATGGAGCGAGATCGCCCAGAAGGTGCCTGTTCACTCTGACCTTGAAAGCACCCGGATTAACAATAATTATGTTGTTTTATATTAGACCGATTCCAACTACCGTCACAGATTACTAATGTTACAGATAAATCATTCGGTACAAAACTATCTATACCTGATACGACAGTAACCTACTCCGTCTCGCCGATTTCACCGCTGCGTGCTAAAATGTGCCTAAACGCTCAAGCGTAGTTGTTATTGCTTCGCCCGCGCGGCCTCACAGGGCCCCATTGTAACCCCCCAGTTATTTAGGGTTGCATCGACTGTGGAAAAGGTGAAAGAAAGCCGGTTGCGATGGCTCAGCCATATCCTGAGACGCGAAGACGACCACTCCGTCAAGGCCTTAAACATACCTGATCGACCGCATGGAAGAGGCCGACCGCCTTCTACCTGGTGGTCAAATATGCAGAAAGAGATTCGATTGGAAAATCTGAGTTCAGAAACAAGCCAGAACTCTGGCGGAGTCGTGTAAGGAGACCCGACAGCGAAATTGGGAAGAGGGGTAAACAAAGAAGATTTTTATCAGTTGTTATAAAATAATGGAGATGATGCACACTAGCGCCCCCTATCAATATCATCCCAGTAACACAAGATCCTTGTCGACCCCTTGTAGAGTAGCATGATTAGAATGACAGCAGCACAGCGATATAGTACACTTCTTAGCGCGAAGAAGACGTATGATGACATCTTTTCTCTTTCGGACTAACAGTCTACAGCTTCGCACAAAAGAAACGTAAGATATGTCACTCTAATCATACGTTATAAGGAGTAGAACAATAGTCCCTATATATGTCTTTATCAATATTGTATTTTTTTGGTAAATAAATAGTTTTTCTTTTAACAACATCTACTGTTATTATCATCTCGACTAGATATAAATCAATAGGCAAAGAGCTTATATGTACGTGGGACAGTGTTCGAGGCTGGTGCCACAGGCGTCGCACACTCTCGCTTCCCGCTTGTTAACCAACGTACATGCGGGACATTCCCGACCCCCGGACGTCAACGGTTGAATTTCCGGACCTTTGCGGGACTTCCCACACATTTCGCAAGCTTGTAAACTGTTCTTGTTCAAATATGTGCAAGTCGCGCATTCCCACCTATCTCGCTTGTCCTGTGTGACGTCATGGGTGGACGTTCGACTGACGGGACGGTCGCCGTTGACTTTGGGTGGTGACCGCTTCGCGTCTGTCTCGTCGAGGGAAACAATGAGTTGCGCTTTCAAGTCGTAAGGGGCTGTTGAACCTGAAATGACGTTTATAACATAAAATAATGTTATTTTAGTAGTAATGGCCTCCGTGGTCCAGTGGATCCTGGATTCGAATCCCGGTGGGAACATATCACAATCGCCTTGTGATCCCTAGTTCGGTTAGGACATTACAGGCTGATCAACCGAATGTCCGAAAGTAAGATGATCCGTACTTCGGAAGGCACTTTAAGCCGTTGATCCCGATTCCTACTTACTGATGTAAGTACGTAGTCGTCACATGAGCCATGTCAGGCTCAATAACTCTGCCATCGGTTGCTGAGGTTGGTCATGCATCTCACAACCCAGTACATGCATAGTATATACCTATTCCTCGCCAGCTATATTTAAATCTCATGTAGGGGGAAAGTATATCGCCATTAACCAAGCATATCCTGGAAACCACGTGATATCAATTACCTATGATAAATATGGCGTTTACGGTTTTAACTGCATATTCCATATACATAAGCTCATGACAATATCCCAATGGCGTAGTCAGATGTACATCCATTGCAAGATGAACTAAGTACGCACACCTCACCGAGCTTTCTGTTACACCAACGTGATAGGTGGTGAGCCGTATCGCCGCTGCACTTAAGATAAATGAATAACTCATTGGTACAAGTCCGGTAGCGGGGTTCTGACCGGCGCTACCCGTTCGAGAACCAAGCCGGAGTACCACAGGACCACGGTAACTTTGTGGCCAGTGTATTGCTGCTTTCAAAATCAAATGGGAACTACTCACTCGTGTTAGCTTTGGAAGTGTGCGCGACGCTGTGGCCGTTCTCCACTGGCTTCTTGGTCCGCTCCACTTCACCGACCAGCTTCGCCGGCTTCTTAACCTTCCTCACGTCTGTCATGCTCGGCGCCGTCCCGTTCTGCTGCTTTATCACCTCCTTCCTATCTTTTATCTCCTTCTTCGTCAGCAATTTCACTTTATCCGGCGCTACTTTCGGAGTAATTAAAGCATCCGCTTTGGGATGCCCTACGGATTCTATTTTCCTCTTGCCTTCACTCGCTTTCTTCACCTGTCTAGCTTTCCTCTCCTGTTCCTGCTTCAATCGCATCAAGTTCTCATTCACTTTAGCCGTCCTATAAGCGTCCTCGTCAAACGTCCTATCGAGATTCAAAGCCCGCAAACCATCTTCTAAGTCTAACGTCGTCGGTTGATACTTCGCTCTCCTTTCCTCTCTGTCTAACCTATCTAACGTCCTCGAATCCCTGTCGAGGGAGGGAGAGAACCGATTTCTATCGCCTTCGTCGTCTTTACTCGATAAGTTTCTAAATACGTAGTCCCAGCTCTCGTAAGTGCCCATGCCGTCTTCCCTCGCTTTACTAAGAGCCGGTTGTGTGTCGGATCGGGGTATGCTCGGTAGAGAAATGTCACTGAATCCTGATTTCGATGTGCTGTCCCTTCTAGAACTTTCCCCTTGTCTCTTCTTGTGTCTTTCTTCTTCTCTGTGCGAATGCTTGCCATTCTCATATACAGAAGGAGAGTCTAGCTCGATGAGTTGTGCTGTTGGTACGGTTGGGTACCTGTACTGTGGCATGGGTGGGTATCCGTTGAGAGGCACATTGTTGGCGTGTTTTATAGGAGCGTAGACTGGTGTGGGGATCATGTAGGGGGCCTGTACAGGGTAGTAATAAGGTACCCCATATGGAGTCATGATTGGTACTGGATTTGGTAGTGTTACTTCGGGCATGTGTTGTGGGACAGGGTACATCATATGTGGGGGGAGCATGTTGGGGACCATGTAAGGGTGGACCATGGGGGTGATAGGGTCTTCTATGGGCGTCTCGTCGCAAATGTGGCTGCAAGGGGTCACCATACTGTTGTGGTACCGACTCTCCGGTCTGTTGTAGTCTTGGACTGTTACGGGGATGTTGGAGTATATCTCGGATCCTGGAATGATTGAAACGGGGATTTAATAGGTGATGAAATAAATAATGAGCTCGTAAATGAGTCACGTCTCCACTCGACAACAATTGATGCTCAACTAACGATGCTCTCTAAACAAACAACAAGCCGCGCGACATGTTGCGTCATAGAATAAGGAATAATATTACGTATAGAACGGCAACTCTCCGCTCCCCACCAGCGGCTGACCTAGATTTACCTCACCCCCCTCACCCCTCGAACATAGTTTAGACTTGCATCGTATGGTGTAAGACGTCACACACAGAGATGCGCGTGTACGATAATGTCAATGTGTAGTGCCTGTGTAAATCGAGGTTGTTTGTATGAAGTGTCCGGGGTGTGGTTGCGCTTCAGCTGGCAACGCCGCGCGTTGTGTATGTGTGTATAGACATGCTCACCATCCACGTAGCTGCCCCCCTCCCGCCGCTGCCGCCACACGTCGGCCCACGTCACGCGCGCGCCGCCGCCCCACGCTGCCTCCCAGATGCTGCACATTATCTGAGGACAAACGTTCAATGAGGATAAAACTAAAAGCTAGAATCTAAGCAGCAGCACTGTTGAGTGTTCCTAAATTTTGACCTCCATACTGTCCAACTAAAATTCGTGATGAATTGCTGTAAAATGTTGAGCAACGTGGAGTGTATCCCGTCTGAAGGGTGAGTTACGAAAAAGAAAAGCCATCAGTTGAAAAAAGGCAGTTTTGAATGAAAATATTTTGGGAATAAATATAACACTATGATTTTGCAATTAAACGCTGCGCAAAGGGTTATAGTGTAAAAATACAACCAAAACAATACGTTTGTTTCCTCAAATAGTTTGGGGAACTGTCAAAATTTAAGAACACTCAACAGCAGCGACACCTGTTGGGAGAAATAGGCAGTTTTATGCTCATTAGCTTGATCATTAGCACAACCCATGTCTATCCTTAAATAGTAAAAGCCCTAGACACTCCATATAAAAATCCAATCTCTCATCTGTATCTCTTCATTCATGTATGTATTTGCACTGCCAGCCGGCGGTATTACAGCGCTATAATCTTCTTATCATGTGGGTCGTGAGTCGTGAGGTGGAATACTAGCCTCATCAACCCTGTTGTCAGGATTATGATTGAGCCGCCAAAGGCCCCTGTCATGGCTCATGTAACGATTACTCACTTACACAATAGTAACTGGGACCAACGGCTTAACGTGCCTTCCGAAGCACGGATCATCTTACTTTCGGACAATCAGGTGATCAGCCTGTAATGTCCTAACCAAACTAGGGATTACAAAGTGATTTTTGTGATAGGTCTCTACCGGGATTTGAACCTGGGACCTCGAACAACTGGACCTCGAACGCTCGAACCACTGGACCACGGAGGCCGTTATCGCTATAATAAGCAACAAGCTAATAGCAGTCTCACCTGACACTCGACGTGTGCAATGATGGCGTCCCTGGAGACGGCTGCGGCGGTGTCGGGGCACACTGGTCCCTGCAGCGCCAGCCGGCCCGCCCCCGCCGCTCGGTACCCCATAGCGTGAAGTAATGTCTCCGCGCCCACCATGTTCGCTTCTATCTCGTGCTTGTAGTACCCGCAGTATAACTGGAAACGAATAGTTCTTTGTTAATTAAAGCAGGTATACTTTTTAGGGAAGAGAGGAAGGGGTAGACCTAAGAAAACATTTATGAAACAAATAAAAGAAAAGGTGCAGGTCGTGTCGTATCAGGAGGTGAAGGTTTTGGCGGGAAGAAGAGAGGAATGGCGATTACTCCACCGACAAGAGCGCAGCTCTTAAATAAAGAGAGAGATATTTTATTTACATTGTCCAAATTGGAGATGTCCTTAGAAAAAGTTTAGTACGATCTACGCTGAACCGGCGCGCGTGTATGAAGCGATTAATGAATGCTGAGGAAGCAAGAGAAGTGTGTCAGAATCGAAACAAATGGAATTCTATAGTCTCTGCTTACCCGGTGGGAGATAGGCGTAAGTTTATGTATGTACTTATGAATATTTTATTTCATAAATCTACTGAATCCATGATTAGCCGATTACGTCATAGTGTCATAGGTTCGATTCCAATCTCGGGCTCTAAACTACAAATTCATGTTTGGATCATAAGTAAATAATTGATAATATGTATTTTCCAGAACATGTGCCCTGTTAATAGCAATAGACTCACCCCCTATTATATTGGATTTACACATAACTGATGAGGAGTGAGTCTACCTATATACTTTTCACTTCTGCCAACGATTAGTCCGATGTACATTTTCCCATTTCAAGAAACAAGCGAAATATCTAGACACGCGGTCGCGTGTCCAGCCAAGTTCAAGAAACAGAACTGGCGGGCCGCACCGTGTGTAATATTACACGAACCATTTGGAGCCACTTTTGATAATTATAAGCCTACCGATTGTGCTTGTTAATAGGATGTCGGTTGGAAATACTAATTTTAATCGGCCTACATTTCCAATAGCAGCTGCCAAGAGCAATTCAATACTCGCTATTTATTGTTGATTCGTAAATATTGCTGCGGTGATAAAGATTGGATCACAAATCAAAAGTAACATGGTCTTTACCTACCACAATGGAAAATTTAATTTAATTTAATTACCCTAGTGTCAGGGTAATTATTGAGCCGCCATAGGCCCCTGACATGACTCATGTAACGACTACGTAAGTAGTAACCGGGACCAACGGCTTAACGTGCCTTCCGTAGCACGGATTATCTTACTTTTGGACAATCAGGTGATCAGCTTGTAATGTCCTAACCAAACTAGGGTTCACAAAGTGATTTTTGTTTGTCCCCACCGGGATTCGAACCCGGGACCTCCGGATCGTGAGCACAACGCTCAACCAGTGGACCACGGAGGCCGTTAAAAAAACACATTAAACATATTATCCTAGGTTATAATTACCTCTTAGTTGTAAGAGAAGCTCGGTATCTCTGCGATTGTTGAAGTTAAGCAACTTTCGCAAAGGCCGGTCATAGGATGGGTGACCACAAAAAAGTTTTCATCTCGAGCTCCTCCGTGCTTCGGAAGGCACCTTAAGCCGTTGGTCCCGGCTGCATTAGCAGTCGTTAATAATCACCAATCCGCACTGGGCCCGCGTGGTGATTTAAGGCCCGATTTCCCTATCCATCCATAGGGAAGGCCCGTGCCCCAGCAGTGGGGACGTTAATGGGCTGGTGATGATGAATTACCTCCAGGTAAATTAATAAAAAATAATGTATGGTCTCACCCGTATGACCCGGTACTCCTTCCTCCAGGGCTGCGCGAGCAGGTTGGCCGCGTACCGGGCGAGCGCGGCCCAGCCGAGCCCCGCGCGGTACGCGCTGAAGTCCGGCAGCTCGTTGATGGTGCGCTGGAACACCTTGCCCGTCTCAGACAACCCGAACTTGCACTCGTGCGGGACCAGCGACAGGTATTCTAGTATATACCCTGGAACAAAATACCACCTGAGAGTGTTTTCGGAGGTGCCTGATCTAGCCTGTAATCTTTGTTTCCTCGGCGCTACTGCTTGGCACTACCAATCGAGTCTCAGTTACACATAACATAACATAACAAATACTTTATTGCACAAACAGGAAAAAACAAAATACAAAACAAAAGAGAAATAGAATTAGTACAATAGGCGGCCTTATTGCTAAGTAGCAATCTCTTCCAGGCAACCTTTAAGTATAGGAGATATTGAATATTAAGTAATATAGCGGGATAGTACAGCATGGGAATACTTGTGCATATAAAAATAAATACACTTTCGACTATATAAACTACATAATAATAATACACATAATTATAATTGTTATAATAAATAAATATCACTACTTAAACTAAGAAAAGGAGTAGATAGATTATGAAGATGAAGAGGAAATAGAGGTAAGGAAATGCGCCTTGACTTGCCGTTTAAAGGACTCCAATGACGAAGCTCTCCTAATGCTTTCAGGCAGAGAATTCCACAAACGGACAACTACACTTTGATTGTATTAAAGTAATTTGGTATTATAATTATTATTATTGCGTATGGCAACAATAATAATTAATGATAATTAATATAATATTATAATGTACGGTCTCGAGTATTAATATGTATACACTTTGAAACCATGTCACGTTAACTTTTTTGACAAATTAAACCGTAAGTCTCGGGTTGATGGGGTTGGTAATCCACCTCACAATCCATACGATAGAAGAAGAAGTCTCATTAAATGTCAAATATGATAGTGCGACAGGGTTCTAAAGTGGGTACATGCTATTGACTGACTGTACACTATTAACACATGTTTATGGAACACGATGTTCGTGCATCACCCAACAGGGTCCACATAATATCAGCGTCGTGGTTCACGCCGCGACTTGTGCTGAGTGAGGCCGTTTTATCTCGGGACGTCCACCACCAACTTATGATCATTTCGACAAACATCCGTCTTGCTTTTTTGTAATTGTTTTAGTGGAAATTTAATAATGATGTTGTTGTCTTTTTTTTGTGTGTGTGGCGCCCTTTTATAATAAACTATTTCTATTCTATTCTATAGTCGTGGAAAGTAGTGCCAAAGGAGATCGCAATTTTTTTTAAAAGAAAAATCTGCCATTGCTCGTCTGGTAGTGCCAAGTAGTGCCTAGGGAACATTACTATTTGACTGGGTCAAAGGTAAATTATAAAACGCTAATCTATAAATAGAAGCCAGTCTAAGATGATCAAAATTCAAACTCATTTTACTTTTCGACTTATTTATGAATTAATTAACAATGAGTACGACGTGTGACTGCTATTATTGATGACGTCACAGGACAGTACTTCCAAAAGAAAACTTTCGTTTTGACGTTTCGTAAAAAGTATCTCATTTGACTAGTAGCCTATTCCGCTTATTACGATGTTGACATCTATCTTTCAGTCTAGTCAAAATCTTACGTGTTCACTTGTTTAGAGTACTCTAGAAGTAAGCATCTTTGGTTATATTATTTAATTAGTCATTATTTGAAATAAACTACATAGGTATAAAAAAACATAAAATATTATGTATGTGATTGAAATCTTCTTTATCATGTTGGTAACGCTTTTGTCAGCAGTCACATTTTCATGTACTTACTACATTTGTATGAATTGTCCGGGGTATGCTCCTTGTACTGATAATTGTCGGCAGTTAGCCAGTTACCTTCGAGCTTTTTCCTCTGCTGTATCTTGTCGGGGCTGTCCTCAGTCTCGAGGTAGCTGTAGTGCGCGTCCTCGATGCGCCGCCACAGTGCGGGCAGCCGCTCGCGCAGCGCCGCGTCGCCCATGCCCGCAGTACTGCACATCACCATCAGTAGCCGCGCTCACCCGACTGTTTTAAAACAGTAGTTAAACAGAAACTTTACAAAAAAGATTATTATAAAGTTAGTGATTATTTAGAAGATATGAATGCATGGGATTAACTGTCTGATAACTGATATTAGGCAGCTAAATTACTCAATTGTATAACAATATTTGTTGGTTATTTTTTAAAGAACATCTAGGGCCCTGTGCCGAGGTTTGTCTTGCAGCTTCTTTTCCCCGGCTATACAGGTTGTGAGAAGCTGCAGTAGTTTTAGGCGGATAAGACGTTCGTTATGTAAAAATTTACAATTCAAATCAAGAAGTCGATTTGTCTATCAATTCAATTCACAATTATTGATTGCATTCCATTCCATGTAGAACAATGGGGTGTTACGCATAGGAACTAAAACATGGACCCTGTAGGGCACAGCAACGTTGAAGGGAAGAGAGGAAGTGTGTATTAAAATTAAAACTTATCATTTATCATTTAAAAATTCAATCTACCCCAATAAGAAACATCTAAAGTGAATGGCGTCACCACTAGCTACAAGTCTTGTTTAAAACAATTGCGAGGACACGTCAGGCGGTAATAAATCTCAAAACATCAAATGTTATTGTGACATTATTAGTAATTGTTAAAACGCATTCGCTTACCGCTGTAGCCATTTTTGAATGACGGAATTTCCAGGCTACCTTCACCAATAGATGGCGTTGTACAGCTTTAACATGATAATAGGCTAGTTTCCAACTAGTCAAATCAGTTACTTTTTACTAAACGTCAAAACACGAAATTACTATGGAATTTGTATGAAAAAGCACTCTGTGACGTCATAGAAAAACGTGACAAAATGTCGGACTTATTATTACGTTTTTCTTGATTAAAATTCATAAATAAGTTTAATAGAAAAAAGAAAATGTTTTTCGTTAGTTTTAGATGTGTCTTTATTTAGTAATCAGAATTTCATAATTTATCTTGAACCTAGTACACGACCCTATTACCTATTTTCGCATTACTCGGGTACATAATTATTCAAAATACAATGTAATAGCAGCACATATGAAAATAATTGTTTCAAAACATACATATTATTTATCCGTAAATTTAGAAGGTAAACGAAGGAAAAACTGGACAACGCCATCTGTATCGTTTTTGAGGAATGTAGCCTGAAAAGTCCCTCATTTTAATGATTTTTCAAGATTCCAAGATTTTTTTTTGAGTTCCTGACCATGCATAGCTGTATCAATATTGCTGAGGAGCTCGGTGGCGCAGCGGTTAACGCGGTCGGTCTGCGATTGTTGAAGTAAAACAACTTTCGCAAAGGCCGGTCATAGGATGGGTGACCACAAAAAAAGTTTTCATCTCGAGCTCCTCTGTGCTTCGGAAGGCACGTTAAGCTGTTGGTCCCGGCTGCATTAGCAGTCGTTAATAACCATCAATCCGCACTTGGCCCGCGTGATGGTTTAAGCCCCGATCTTCCTATCCATCCATAGGGAAGGCCAGTGCCCCAGCAGTGGGGACGTTAATGGGCTGATGATGATGACCATGCATAGAATTCGCTTTTGAGCGATAAGCACTTAAAACGATTTCTATGATAGGTAGTTACTTAGTAGGTAGGTACCTTGAATACAAAATCCACTGCGGTCAATTAGGTATTTTACCGCAATATGGAATTGGCGCAAATTGTAGTGTTAACATTTTGTCGCAAGGCTTTTTTACAAGACTTTCTTACAAATTTTGGCTCCACTCACCGCGGATTACGATCGTGAATATATGAATAATTTACGATATGGGTGCAGGTACTTCTACTACCTATTATTTAAGGTTTGTATTTGTTTGATTTGTCGACTGTCGTTCACTCATTGAGGTTTGTATTTTGAATCCGAAATGAAGTGATCCGAGAGAAAACCAAAGTTACGGAGATAGCTCTGAAAAAAAGCAAACTGGAGTAGCAGTGGGTTGGCCGCAGAACCGACCGCTGGTGCAAGCGTGTTCTAGAGTGAAGACTGCATAGAACAAGGAATAATACTACGAATAGAATGGTAACTCTCCGCTCTCCACCAGCGGCTGAACTAGGTTCCTCGACGGCGAGGCATGAACGTGTATTTTTTACATGTAGTTGGTAAAATAATAATAAATAGCTAAAATCACTACCAACTGAGTTTTTCTTCTGTAACGCACAGTTTGGACATGTAGTGAAAAATAATGAAAGTAAAACGGAAACTTTTATGATACGGGAGTATAGGAAATACGCGTGGTTTTATGTATGGTAACAGCCTCCGTGGTCTAGTGGTTAGAGCGTTAGGCTCACGATCTGGAGGTCCGGGTTCGATTCCCGATGGGGACATTGTCGAAATCACTTTGTGAGACTGTCCTTCGTTTGGTACGGACTTTTCAGGCTTGAATCACCTGATTGTCCGAAAAAGTAAGATGATTCCGTGCTTCGGAGGGCACGTTAAGCCGTTGGTCCCGGCTAATAGCCGTAAAAACACCTCCACCAACCCGCAGTGGAGCAGCGTGGTGGAGTATGCTCCATACCCCCTCCGGTTGATTGAGGGGAGGCCTGTGCCCAGCAGTGGGACGTATATAGGCAGTTTATGTTTATGTTATGTATGGTAAAAAGTATTTTCTAGTTCCTCTCCTAGCCCTCGTAACTCAACTGAATAGTACGATGGAAAAGAATGCGTGTATGAAATAATTGATGAATGTGGAGGAAGCAAGAGAAGTGTGTCAGGATCGAAGCAAAAGGAATTCTATTGTCTCTGCTTACCCCGGTGGGAAATAGGCGTGATATTATGTATGTATGTATGTACGATGGAAAAACTCTTGAATAACTAGTAAACATGTTCCTTGTGTATGAACCATGTGTGAGTAATCGGATTGGTAACCATGACGACGTGAATCAGTTATCAAACACGCCGTGTCCGAAGTGCGGAGCGTAAACATCTGCGCACACGGCTTCTATAAAAACATTCGGGTTTTAATTGATTTCATTCCCCAGTATTAAAATTCTTTAATACTAAAGATAAACATACGTAGCGGTCAAACACATAACCCTCCTTTTTACTTCGGCGCTGTCGGGTAAAAAAATAAACTTTAAAGTAAGAATACGCGCCACAAAAGAAGTCCACGGATTTTAATAGAACTAATTGACAAATTATTGTAGTTCGGTAGTTGCCAAGGTCCAAGATAAATTATGAAATTCAGATTACTAAATAAAGACAGATCTAAAGGTGACAAAAAACGTTTTCTTTTTTCTATTCAACTTACACATTTTGTCACGTTTTTCTATGACGTCACAGTGTGCTTTTTAATACAAATTCCATAGTAATTTCGTGTTTTGATGTTTAGTAAAAAGTAACTATTTATTAACTAGTTGGAAACTACCCTATTCTATGCAGAATCTGCGACGTACAATGTGGCAGGGATATGATCGAAGGGTATGGCATTATGTATAGGTAACGTATTGGGTTAGTCTTCATATCTACCATAGCAAGTTATTATCGGCGGTGGCGGAAGGGAACATAATATTTTTCCATATTTTCGGATCTAAAATTAAAAGTGAAACACTCGTATTTCAATACTAGAATGTAGCCCCATATAATACTAAAACATTCAATTGTATACAGACCCTAAACAGCTGGCATTGTCGATACTTGGCCAGACTTATCAGTAATTGAAGCATAAAGAGGACAATACTCCGTGAATCACACATTGTGTCAAATGTTTACTACATTTGTGTGTAGTTTACATAGTTATATTGGTTTACAGGCCAGTAATGGTTTATATACTGTAGGCATTGTATACTCGCCTTATAGCGAATACCACATAAGCACCAAAAATTACATTAAAATTACAATTAAAAGGCACTTATGGGGTTTTTGTGTTTAGTGATTTATTCCCACACAGGTCTGCCGACTGAGACATAGGCTAATAATTACAATTTATTTAAATGGTGTCAATTAATTCAGTCACAGGAACTTGAAGAACAACATACTTTTTCAATATTTAAACTACAACCAAACATAACTGTTATAACTCACACATATGATACCTACAGGGGTGGATAGAGTCACTTAATCAGAAAACAACTTACAGCCACTTTTGACATGAAGTTACATAATTTTAACCTAAGCAGAGTATGGCTAACCAATATGGTAACAGCCGAATGTGGAATGAGGTTCAGCTTTCAACAGGAAATCAATTAGAAGTGTGATGATAAAGTTATTTATTTTGTTGCCAGAAGTGCATTAACTTACCAAATCATAATCTAAACAGATAACACAAATACCAAGTCCAATGTAAAGAGTTACATGGCTTATCAAACTCATTATTGATAAGATTACGATTTGATAAGACTTCCAATCCTACAATTAAAGTTATGAATCATACTATGTACGTATTAAATTGAGATGTTAAAGTAGTATTACTAATTATTATTGTTTTGAACAGAAAATTACGAAATAGAAACATGAAAATGTTTCAACCAAACAAATTACAAAGTATGTTAAGTAAATATGATATATGACAAATAAAATAACAAATTATATACTTGCATCAATTATATAATCTCTAATTTATTTAATTTTAAAATAAGTCTAATTTATTGTTGAGAAATTGTATAGATTTTGTGTACTTTGATACTATATAATTTACTTTGAAAGAGAGTGTTTACAATCAACCTTGCAGCAAAATGAACAACACACATGCTGCACAATATATCTATACTGCAGTCAATAACTTTTGTAAGTAGTTTATTTCGATGTTAATAGAAGAGAGAGCGCAAATTGGACACAGTGAGTGTTAATAACATAGTCGCAAGAGCGGCTCACGAATTGCAAGCAAAAAATATGCTAATGATCATTCCACCCACGCATCCAAAGCGAACGTCCGGCAGGCACCACAACTAAGTTATATCCTTAATAACAAGGTCTAGCCTTACGTACCAGGAAGAAAATTCCTTTCCTGGATGTCAAAATTATTCCAATGCACTGAAACTAGAGCGGACAAAAATAGTACGACCCAAAATAACAAGGGATTCCTACAAACATTAAAATAAAATCACTCAACAGTATTTACGCACCTTGGTCAATCATGGCTCCAGATGAATGTTGGCAAAATCTAATTTAGTTGCTTTATCAATGAAATGAAAAATAGAGTAACAAAAAATTACGAATTTTGTTTTGACGTTTGTGGACGACGCATTGACGTTCCCTGCCATTTCCTGCGCGCATTGCCCACAGATAATACATCACATTTACTGTTTCAACTCCTAGTAGTTTTAGACTATTGTCTATGATTATCTTATACTTCGCCCCCTTTTCAGCTTGCAGATTGGTGAGTGGTTCTTCAAACACCGGAATTACAATTACCGTAAACGCAAAAATATTATAGAATCTTTTGTATTATTGCAAATTGACTTTGTTGAGAAAATATTGACTTTCGCTAGTCACTACTCGAAGAACTGCCCAGATTCGTATATGGCATGATGTAGCCAAACTTTTTATTTATTCCTTCGCGTTAATATTTATTCGAGACTTATTCGTATAGAGTGTTTTTTGCTCTTATTGCTGCTGTTCTCCTTGATTTGTTAATTACTTGTCAATAATCTATTGTTTTTATGAGTGTTCGTGTGAAACGTTATCTTGTTTTTATTTTAATATTACAAAATTGTTTCATCATGGTTAAATATATTTTATTCTTAGATCCATTGCGACAAGAAGAAATAGATTTATTTTACGATGTGTGTTATGTATTAGTTTATCGTTGAAGTACTTACAAATAAGAACGTAGTACTAATTATAATTAAAGCACATAATAACGGGTTCTTACCGCGTTTAAATGGGGATATGAGACTCCCGATATTTCGACACTGTTGCAAGTGCCATGATCACGGGATGACTGATTGCCATGATGACGGGATGCACGCGACCTCTCATCATCACCCTCGCCATTTGAATGCGGTAGTAACATCCTTAACCAACCGAGCATATGACATATGCGACAATGAGCACATAGACGCTGAAATTAGCCATGTACAGGAGGTGCTTCGAAACAATGGTTATAGGATAGATGTTAGAGCCTTGCGGGCAAAACCAAAGGTCAAGACGACCGTACCCAGGGTTGAACGTCAGCCAGCATTTCTTCCATATCTGAAGGGAGTTACTGATAAGATAGGAAATATTTTAAGTAAATATTTAATAAAAACTATATTTACTCCTTCAAAGAAAATTGCACAGAGTCTACGTTCCCCGAAAGACTGTTTTCCGTTTGAGAGCCCCGGCGTATACAAAATAGACTGTAGTTGTGGTAGTTCGTACATCGGACAAACAAAACGGTCTATTTCTTGCCGGATTAAAGAACATATTAGTGCCATGAAGAAAAACGACGTGCAGAAATCTGCTATAGCTGAGCACGTACTGGAGTCGGGCCCTAACCACTGGATCGAGTTTAACAATCCACAAATATTATCGACAGAACGTCATTACATCCCCAGACTCGTAAAAGAGGCTATTGAAATCAGAAAACATAAAAATTTCAACAGGGAAGACGGGTTCAAGTTGTCGAGTATGTGGAATCCAGTAGTAGGTGTTGTAAAAAGCTTGAAACGGCCTAATGTGGTGAAAAAACGTGAGGACACAGTGAGTGCGGTTTGTCGTAGTGAGTTTCGTGCGAGTTCAGATGGTTCCGAACATTCCGGTATCAAAAACATAAACAAGCGGCAGAGAAAGAGGGTAGACAGATATGTCTGCCCGTAGAAAATTATGGATCTACCTACTCCACTCCAATCTCATCAGTCATCCCGTGATCATGGCACTTGCAACAGTGTCGAAATATCGGGAGTCTCATATCCCCATTTAAACGCGGTAAGAACCCGTTATTATGTGCTTTAATTATGATAATAACCGCGTAAACTTAAAACAATGTAGTACTAATTACTCACTTATTGCAGGTATGTCAGATGCAGAGAGAGTATTATAAAGGATATCCTAATCGGCACCATCCATACAGTTACTTTGATGAAGGCCAGTACAGATGGCAATGTCCCCCTGAAATGTCTAGGTCAGTATCCTAATACTTATAAATATTTGAAATCAAATTTGAGAACAAAATTGTGGTAATAGTTGTATACATTGTTTGTGTTGATTTTCAGTGTGTACTTGAGCTATCCGCCGTACCATGTGAAATATAAGCAACCCGTGGTGCTACCGCCAACCACTGAACGTACGTCTGACTTCCCTCCAATGCCAGGCCGCACGTTAGCAGGCCGCTACAACAAAGGAGCGTGCAAGGCTTTTGTTAGATAAAATATTTGATATCTTTTTTCTAACGCTTGTATTACTTTTGGAAATTAAATGCTTTTTTTAATGACTTTTTTTCGTCCATAATGGAATCACCGAATACTCACTTTATTGGAATCTTGTTGGAATTAAACTTGAATCAAAGGTTGGAAGTAATGATTTACACTAGCTTAGACTGCTCGGTGGACGGACATTAATACTCCGCGGTTGGAATGCTAAATAGAAATATTAACCGGCCAAGTGGAAGTCGGACTCGTGCACGAAGGATTCCGTATTGTAACTGAAATTGCGTTTTTTTGTATGGGAGCCCGCCTAAAATATTTATTTTATTTTAATTTTATTATTTATTACTAAAAATACAACCGAGTATTTTGTGAATATTTTAAAAGCCTCCCTGTTGCCATTATTGATATCGAGCAAAAAGGGCTAAAATCGAATATTTGTATGGGACATCCACTCAAATAATTATTTTATTTTGTTTTTAGTATTTGTTGAAATACATAATTTGTGCATATTTCAAAGATCTAGCTAGTTCCGTCTGTCTGTTACCAGGGTATATCCAGTCTAGTGACGGACAGACAGACAGTGAAGTCTTAGTAATTGGGTTCCTTTTTTACCCTTTGGGCACGGGACCCTAAAAATATAGAATTGACAGGTTTTGATATAAAGTAGATGGCCAGAAAAAAAGAAATAAATTTACCATAGACAAATTCTCTCTCTCGGATATTCGGACAAAAATGGCGGCAACGTCAACTGCGGCAAATATAAATTTCAGTTATTACATTTTGTAAAATCATGATTTAAATTTACACAAAGTAAGTTTATAGCTTTGCAGGATAATTTTATAAAATTACAGTATAATGTCCCAATGTGCTAATATATTATTCCTCGACTATGCCAGACAAGACGAAATTGACACGTTCTATGAAGTGAGTATCTGTCTTGCTTGGGGCACATGCCCTACCGCCTATAATCAAATGAAGGAGAAGCGATTACAGCTAACCATATACTTCTTCTCTACTGTGGGTTGTATGACCTCATCAACCCTGAAACAACAACAATTAATCAACCTACTATCAACCTATATACTTATTCAAGGTTTTTAGAGGTATGTGAATCTTGGGACCCTCAGCGGAATGCCTTGTGTTGTGGACGTGGAGTATACTCCTGATTGTATTACAGCAGCCTTGCACCTTACTTATTACGAACAGATTTATTGAATTATTTCTTTAATATGTTTATCCAGGCATGCCAACGACAGAGAGATTACTACAGGGGTTATCCTAAAGCGTATCACCCTCTAACATACTTCACGGAAGCAGTTTACGCATTCCAGTGTCCACCAGAAATGTCGCAGTTAGTATAATATGATTATAACCCGTGCGAATTACACAAACTACCAGGACTACCACAACACAATACATCAACGAGATATCTAATTAATTCGCCTATCTACTTACTTTCCATAGCAATACAAATCCCTGTCAGAAAGGGTTTATTTAGGTAGCTAGTTAAATAGAAGATTACGCGTACATGTGTAATACAATTATATCACCTAATAAGTAGGTAGGTAGTTACAAAACAAATTATCTGGCTTTAGCGTCGTCAACTGAAACTTTTTTAGATGAAGGTTACCTTTACCACTAAATTGATAATACCATTTTTTTTTTCACTCTTTAGGAAGTTGCATAATGTTTTAATGCCTTATTTTTCTATCACAGCGTCTACCTAAAATTCCCGATGTTCCACGTGAAGTACAAGCAGCCAGTTATGTTGCCACCTAGCACTGGCCGCACTAGCGGTATCCCCGCGGCTCCGGACCGCACCCTCGCCGGCCGTTACAATAAAGCTGCTTGCAAAGCTTTCACCAGATAAACTACCTACTTCTTCAACTGAACATTTAAACTATATACCTACCTTCTTTTACATGAAATATAAATTGCTAAATCTCGCGCCCGCAGCGGGTAATGAAACCCTCTCGAAGCGGCTTTGCGATGCTGGAACCTCTAAGATGAAATTCACGCACGTTGCCTCAAATAGAAAAATCTTGCATCGTGTCAAAAAAGTTTTATCGCATTGCGCCCGTGATATACAAACCGACGAAGCAATTTATTCCCGCTGTATATCTCGGGCGAATTTAAGTCGTGTGATTCACACGAGGGAGAGTAGAACCATTGCCCGTGACAGCGACTCTGCGACGAACTCAAACACCTAATTTATAAACTCCAGGATTCAAAACTTTAATAATATTTTTTTCAGGAATTAGCCTGTTTTGATAACATCTAATTATTGAATAAACACCCTCCTTTAACATTAACTGACTTTCAATAATAACCTGTTTATATAAAAGAATTTGCCTTTAGATAGGTCAAAATAAAATATATTATATGATGTGATATATACAATTAATATAAACAAAGCTTCGTTTTACTTTAAGCTCAATAGAAATGTTATTTATGAAAACAACTTTGTTATACTTGCTTACGTAGCTTTTATTGTTATAGTCTAAAATAAAAAGAATTCGCGAATTCCGGTATTCTGGCCATCATAATTTTAAATTCTGATAGTCCAATGCTGCCGGTGTTGTCTAGAGAAAGTTCTTCTAAAATCTGTGGACAAAATGTAGAAACTACAGGTTCTGTACAGTGGAGTGGTTCAGACGTAGATCGAAGATTTCTCTAAATAAAGTGTATAAGTATTCTGACAAGTTGCTTAAAGGCATGTTCTAAGTAGTTCCCATTTTGAAGACTTGTCTATCCTTATTTTAACGTGACTTGTAGATTTGCCGCAAACGGCAGTCACTCACTACAGCATCTCTACTTGGTATGTGCTCACTACCCTTCTTTCCAAAAGGTAGTTCCAATCTACGTATAGAAATCGACAAGTCCACTGTCCATTCCACCGCCCATTGTGTGGTGATCATGCTATTTTATTAGTAAATTATTTAAATATCGAACGACAATTAAAATCTGTTTTTAAACATTTTAATAATAGATGCACTGTTAGGTACTTACCAATTTAGCGATCTTTATTTTAGATTGGGATTCGAGGCCGTCATTGCGATCGTTGAGGTGCCCAGTCAAACGGTCCAGAATTTCTATGATATCACTCTTTGTAATTTGATTGTCTTCGTTTATATCTGTAAAAATATTTTAACGAGACCACATAAAATAAGGTCACGACTGGGGTGGTTAGAGGTACATTCATGGCAAAATGAACTAAGCACCTACACTGAGCTTTCTGTTAGACCGATAAGTGGTGAGCTGTATCACCGTCTATATTGGTCAAACTAACCGCAAATTAACCAGAATTTTCAACCGACTACCGATAACAGTTTAGAAGAAACAAACAAGTAGAAGAAAAAGGTCAACAAACTGATCAAGTCCGTTAAAGGGGGAGAATCGGACAGCTATAATCTTATTAAGACCCCTACGCGGTACGAATCCGTAAAAAGTCTGGTAAAAGTACCTAATAGGGATTTTTTTTGCATACTTAATAGGTACAGAACTTGAGAATGCCCTCGGAAAAGATGGTGTGACGACCTCAATGCTTATGGGAGGAATTGGCCGGAGATCGCACAATTCCAAAAAGAAAATTCCAAGCCCAACAGTGGGATCAGTTTCTCGGAATCGCCCGCTCATACGTAGGTAGGATGCGCCTCACTTGTTGCGAATTACCTATTCTACCGGTTCTTTCGTCCATGTATGCGTTTGGCGTTTGACATGTGTACTTTATTTGTTGAATAGTGTAATTAATTAGTGGTATACTTCTGAAGTACAAACTGTAACAATAGCGGAATATTGCATTGAGACAAACCTGCAAGGTTTAGCAATGCGATTCAATTGTATCATTATGTAAAATGTTTTCAACAATAAATAAATAAAAAAATGAAACAGGCAAGATACTTACCATATATTCTGAACGCCCAAACAGCTTTCACTTCCCTAGGGCAGTCGGAACTCACCGCCGAGTACAGGTCCAGCATATCTTCGAAAGAGAAACAGTTATCCCTCTGCGATGAAAACACGCGGAATATGCGATCTTGGAAAGGATTATTCTGAAATACAGACATATTATGGCATAACATCCATATCATATAGCCTTTACAAGTCCAATTCTGACCAATCCAACGTTGAAGGTTCTACTACTACTTAATTCAAATCTTTTCTCTCGTGTGGTTTGGAGATGAATGACCGACCTCATCAAACCTGGTTGTAAGGTTATTGAACCGTCATGGGCCCCTGGCTCTACATACTTAGATAAATAGTAGCCGGAACCGACATCATAACGTGCCCTCTGCTCTGTCCTCCAAAGCACGTATCACCTTACTTTCGGACAATCGGCCTGCAATATCCTAAATAAATTCTAATAACATCCAATCCCGACTCCATTCATTCTCAATTTCTCATAATAAATAAATGGCGTATGCTTATACTTTTAATTAACTGTAATTTTACGTCATAATCAGAGCGGATACAATAGACTTTATTATAGTTAAAGCAGCTGATGAAATGAGATGAAGTGAGATAGACATTATAGGAATATATACGTGTTGCAAAAAGAGATTGGTGTGTAAGGTTGTAGAGTGTGTATGCGTGTGTGAAGTAAATATTTAGGTAGGTACTCATAAAATATTCTTTAATTTTCAGCACGTTTCAAAAACACGTAGATACCTAATCGTTATTTCATTCCTAACTCTCTTATCAGCTTTTCGTGTCGGTTACGGATTTAACTAATTTTTTTTTTGTAATTTTTACGACCGTCTCATACCTACAAGTACTTACCTACAAAGATAGAATTACTTACTTCTAACACGTGAAACTTCTTAATAATATCTTCTTTACTAAACCGATGGTTCGGGTTTGCCTTCAGCTTTTCCGGATCTATCGAGTAGAACTTCTTCATTAAACTGTAAATGTAATTAATTTATTTATTTATTTGTACACAATAAAACAGACACAAGAAACATACAAAAAAACAGATAGTACAGGCAAGCTTATCTCTAAACAAAGAGATTTCTTCCAGCTGACCTACGTGACAAGAGAGAGTTTCAATTATATTTATTAGCCAACGATAAGACACAGACATTACATTAGAAGGTTTTTAGCACATTTTATCTTTAGGCGTGTTGCATTATTCAGAAATTCACTTTGACTTAGAAGACTGCGTAACTTAGCCAAAGACCACTCACTCATCTAACTTGATTTTCAAATTATAGTGCGTTAAAAATAACGTACTTACCTATCTAGCTTAATTATAATCAAACTGAAAAATGTAAACAACGCATACACATATTTATTACATAGGTAAGTACATTGACATACTTACTATAAATAAATTCGTTTATAAATACGAAGTCAATGGATAAGTATTTAATAGTAAACAAAGAACTTATGTAGGTACTTACTAAACAATTTCTCCTTTACTCAAATAAGTCAGTGCAGCGTAATCCTCAAGAAGGTCTTGAGTTAGACCGGGGTATGACTGTGTTCCACCCATTTTAATATTTCACTATAATATAACACTCACTCTATGGCATAAGCGCGCACTTTGTCGCATGTTGTCACTAAAACGGAACACTTGTGCTAACGTTCGATTTTTCCGCTTCGTATAATCCGATCACTTTGTGTTTATTGGTTCGTAATCTTATCACGATATATGGCGAATAATTACGCTTTGATTATGGAGATAAAATTAATAGAACAATAGACAATTTCGGACTTTACGCGTTCGGTCGTGCACAAACGTATAACCAGGTGTAAACTCTAAAAACGCGCGCTGTGCCCCACGTCTGGCTGGAAGTTCCGCGAACCCTGCCTTAATCCAGAGTCGGTACTTTTAAAAAACAACACGATTTCGCTCTAAGCGCGAATTCATATAATTTTAGCTAAAATAAGGATAACGTTGCATTTGCGTAATCAAGGAAATTTCCTTATAATTAGTAAAATCATGATTTGGAGTTAAATTAAAAACAATATTACTTACTGAAGAAATAATTTATTGCGTCCGATCCACACATCACGCCGTCCTGAGATCAAACTCAGCAATAGTAACACAAACATTCATGTACATTACTCATTTAGTCCATACAATATTCAGTCTAGTGCAAATAGACATATAACTTACACCAATAAACAAGTAAGTTTTTTATGCTACTCATTGCTAAGAAAATAGGTACCTTTGTCATGCACAACAAAATAAAACTATTATAAGACAAAACAACAGACTTAAGCAAGGGAAGCACGCAATATATCTCATTGTCTTCATATCATTACGCACTTTAGAACAAACCCCTTTTAGAAAATGACGACAAAATATCTAAGTGTCAAAGCCAATAAAAATAGAAAAAAAAAACAAATAGTAATGATACAAAAAAAATCACCCACAAAGTTATTATTATGTATGTCAAAATATGTTTATGAAATAAATATTTAATACTAAATTATTTACAGTTATTTAAGCTAGTTATGTGAAGTTCTTTTAACGGCGAAGCGAGAATTTATGACATTTATTTATAACTATAGGATGTAGAAACTATATTTCAGGATTCAGTAAACTATTACAAGATACATTACATGAAGCACGCCGTTTAAACGCCTCAAGCGCTGTTAGACAGAAAAATTAATAGCAACATTTATCATTCATCTAGAATAGAGAAACAATTGCTATCCTAATCAATAATGACTATCCAGGAAGTAATTGTCTTTAGTAGAAAATAAGCAAGTGATATCAAAACTATAAAATTACCAATAGTCTTTTTGCTTACGTTATGTAGTATATTTTGCGCTAGTGCACTGCGATTTCAAATAAACGGACAATGGTGCTGATAGCAATACACACCATCTAAGTTTATTTTAAGTTATACCTGTCATTTTCTTATCCGCCGATAAGGGACGGGTAATCGACAGGACATAAAATTTATGGAACACACGTGAATTCGTGAATATATATTGGCCAATAACCCGAGAGAATTCAGTTGACAGCACACGTGAAACGGATTGCATATCAGCGAGATGTCTACTAAATTAGCCCGGGTTATTCATTCGTTTTAAAATTAACATTAGCCAATCATCCGTCCCTTTCCTTTTCGGCGGATAAGAATATGACGGGTATAATTTAAAATTAGGTGTCTGCAGGAATCGGGGCTGTTGTGCTTATAAGAAATAACAACGGTGTCGATTCGGGCAACTAAAGTTCTTCTTGCACGTATTGTAAGTGAAGGACAGCAACAATTTAAAAGCTGTCAAACCAAAATTAGGTAATCTTTGTGTCCGCCTTAGGAGGCACCAGTGTCAGTACATATAAACATTTAAGCTTACAACAATAATATTATGCACAAATAAGGTGTTTACAGCGTGACTTACATAATGTACTATTCAATTAACTACTTAAAACGAATACTTGTTTCTACACTTCACCTTTTGGGAAACTCGACGTTGTCAAAACTGATCTGCCGACGCGCCCTCATCTTAGCCGCTTCTTCGAAAGACGGCATAGAGTTGGACTTGAACAGAGGCACCTTGTCTATCATGCTTAGGCCGCTGCTACTGTTGGAATTCGTGTCTATGTTAACTAGTTTGTCTTGGAGGATATTCTTTGAGGCGCTTCTAGATTGTTCTTGTTTGACTGGCTTGTCGAAGTTCTCTTTGACTTGTGAAGTGAGGGTGAGTGTGCTGGTCGCTTGTTTGGTTTTCAATTGCTGGTAAGCAGTGGCTGATATGTAGCCGGTGATCTTGGTAGATTCGTTGGCGATCTTCACCTGTTCCTCTTCAAAGCAGTCCTCGACTGTACGACCTTGGATGATCGCGAACACGTACTGGCGGGCGAGTCTGCAAAGGTATAAATACTTTTACATGAAGAACAGAACAGACTTCTCGCCCGGACATTGAAGGAAACAGACGTATTGCCGATTTAAATTTAAATTTTACTATTTCTTGCGTAAAGTAACTTGACATCTAACACAAAGTAAAAAGGTTGCATATCGTCTCTGTGCATCACGGAAGCGACCAGTGCAAGCGGCGCCCCTCACCTCCGCGAGTAAAAAAGACAACTGCAATAATTCGTCCTCATCGGTCGGACTCGCACAAGTTTGAAGATAAAGTGAATCATTCCATGTCCACAGTACACCCTAAGCGGTAAGATAAATCAAGTTTGTTTTGCTATAAATCGGAAATATGAATATCATGCGCTCCCCACCGTCTGTACTATCTGCCTCGAATCCAGATATTTCAAAAACATCAAGTGATGCGCCAGATGCGCCTAAAGATCAAAACGTTAACGTTTTACCAAGAAGCAGTTCAAAACGCTCCCGCTTGGATTCAGACGGAGAAGTCGATGATTTTCGAAGCTTCAAAGACGAACTAAAAGATATGTTTACTACTATGATGAATCAACAAAATTCTAGACTTGATAAACTGGAACAAAAAATATCTGATATAAAGACTCAAAATAGTTCAATCCAAAACACTAATTCAGATATCGATAAATCACTGGGAACACTGTCCCAACAGTTAAAAAAACTAGAAAAAAAGATTGACGGAATGGAAGAAGAAAGATCAGAAGTAAAAATCAAAATCGTCAACATGGAAAATAAAATTGAAGCACTAGAACGAAACTATAGAAAGACAAGCTTTGAAATCAGAGGAGTACCAATTAGACAGAAGGAATCCAAACAGGACCTTTATGAAATGATTAGAGGCATTTTAAACTTTTCAAACGCCAAGATTGATCTATCAGATATCCGAGATGTTTATCGCCTACGTACCCGAGATTCAACTAGAACTACAGTTGTTGCTGAAGTATCTAATACACTTCTGAAAGATAAGTTCCTAACGGCTATCAAAGCTTACAACAAAGAGAACAAGGAAACTCAAGTCAACTCTAGTCATCTGGGTTTAGATGGACCGCAAACTCCAATCTATATCTCGGATCACCTTACTATGAAATCCAAAAGGCTCCTCTATCTTGCTCGGGAAATGGCGAAAACAGAAAACTACCAATATTGCTGGACTGTGAATGGCAGAATCTTTCTGCGCAAAAAAGAAGGAGATCCCCATATTTTACTCAAGAACGAAGCTATGCTCCAATCACTAAAACAACAAGCTGAACCTGCACAATGACTGGTGATTGGTCTTAGATTTACTTACATGCAATACTCTTTTATTTCATTTTATAGCTTTATTATTTTAGACAGTTACTATTGTTTTATAAAATATACACATCACACTGACACTCATACCTATCAACGCCTCAGTAAGCAAATAATATCATTCAAACACAATTATTCACACATGTGCCTCACCATACATTTTCAATCTCACACACTCACTCACACTTCTACCACACCTACGGGTAAACACTCCACATACACAAAAATTTGCTATCCTTGTCATGCCCACTGCGTTAAATTTACACAGAAATATAATCCTCCACCCAACATTAGGGTGCTAAAATCTCTAATAAAACATGGCTAACTTACAGGAGATAGTATCTGACATTGATAATACAATCAATGTCAATAATGCAGTGAGCATAGACAAGCCTGAGGATTGTAAATATCTTCTTAGCAAATCACAGCATCAACTCAATATTATACATCAAAACATAAGAAGTATCAACCGTAATTATGATAACTTTCTAGTACTCATGGAGCGATTGGATGTACCTCTGGATCTTATTGTTTTATCAGAATGTTGGCTTTCTGAAGGCTCCGAAATACCACTGTTGCCTGTTATATCAAATTTTACATCCCATTACACTAAAAAATACATTAACCAAAATGATGGAGTTGTTATTTATACTAACAATAATATACCATTTAAAGTAGTGGAGCCACAAACACCTGAACTCAATTGTATTATAGCAACTCTGCAAAAGGACTACGCTTTTATCTGTTTGTATAGACCGGATGCATTCAAGGAGACTTATGTCTTCCTAGAATCCCTTGAGTCGGTTCTATCACAATTGTCTCATTTCAAAAACATTGTACTGATTGGCGACATAAATATCGACATAAGAATCGACAATATAGATAGAAGATCAGACGCCTACCTTAATTTTATGTCCACTTACGGTTTGTTTCCCACTCACTTAATACCCACACACGACAAAACATGTCTAGACCATATCTTTGTTAAGACGAAAATAGAGTCAAAAACTATTATCTGCAACACAACGATAACTGACCACGCATGCGTATTGATATCACTATCTTTAGACTCCTTACCGAAAATAATAAATAAACATATATCAACATGCATTAATTACGATGAGGCAATAAAGGAATTATTCCTCTTAAACTGGACAGAAATATTAACTAGTAGTGATGCCAACAAAGCCACGGAAACATTCCTAAACATCCTAAAAAACATAATTAACAAGCATTCAAAACAAATAAGGGTCTCACACAGGAAAAAAAATAATTAAGCCGTGGATAACACCAGGCTTGATTAGATGCATGAGAAATCGCGACCGGCTACATCAGAAACTTAGAAAAGATACAAAAAATGAAATATTAAGGATAACATACCTAAGATACAGAAACACATGCAATAAGATTCTAAATAAACTTAAACGAAATTATGAAAGAAGACAAATCAACAAATACAAAAATGATATCAAGAAAAGATGGAACATAATTAAACAAGTCTGCAATATTAACACTACTTCTAGACAACCCACAGAACTCCTAAATTTAGATTCTAATCCTAAAACGTCACTAGACCAAGTAAATAACTATTTTATCAATGTAGGTAAAAATCTCGCGCAGGATATTCTAGACAGAACACATACATCAGAACAACAACTTGTAAATACAAACACCACTTTATCAACAGCCTCACAATCCTTTGTTCTGTTGAATACGGACGAAACCGAAGTTCTCACTACAATAAATTCGCTCAAATCTAGTAACGCAAGTGGCTGGGATGACATTCCGCAAACATTCCTTAAATCTGCCGCTCATGCACTAGCTCTTCCAATTTCTATTATTTGTAATATATCGTTTGCAACGGGTGTATTTCCACAGGCTTTTAAAAAGTCAGTAGTTATCCCAATATACAAGTCAGGGGACAGAGACGACATATCAAACTATAGACCTATCTCTTTACTACCATCTATTTCCAAAGTTTTTGAAAAACTATTAAATAACAGACTCAAAAAGTATTTAGAAAAATTCAATCTTTTATCGCCTACACAATTTGGTTTCAGAGAAAAAATGTCGACAACTGACGCTATTAATACCCTCACCTCTTATATAACCAGAAATACAGATGGAAAGAACAAATGTCTGAGTATATTTCTAGATCTAAGCAAAGCATTTGACACCGTCTCTGTCTCCTTACTCTTGAGAAAAATGGAATCAAAGGGAATACGGGGCATGCCCCTAGAATTATTTAAAGATTATCTTACATGTCGGACGCAATGTGTTAGACTTGAAAACCAGTATAGTTCAGATGATCACACTAAATATGGGGTGCCTCAAGGCAGCGTGTTGGGGCCAACACTATTCTTAATATATATAGACGAACTGTCACGGCTTAAAATAAAAGATACCCAGATTATTACTTTCGCCGATGATACTGTTATCACCTTTTCTGGTAAAACGTGGTCCCTGGTAAACGAAAATGCAGAGGAAGGCTTTAAAGTGATTACTCGTTGGCTAGACCAGAACCTATTGACGTTGAATCACTCTAAAACCAAATATATCACCTTTGGTATACAATCTAACTCATTGCCTTCACCCGGAACCATTTGTATCAAAGCACATGTATGTAGCAATAACCAAAATTGCCATTGCAGACCTCTAGCTGAGGCTAAATCAATTAGGTATCTGGGGGTTATCCTAGACCAGCACCTGAATTGGAAGGAACACACAGCTGCTATTAGCGGACGTTTAAGAAAACTAATATTTATTTTTAAAAACCTGAGATATGTATGTGATCCTTCGTTACTAATAACTGTCTATTTTGCCTTGTCGCAATCAGTCTTAACTTATGGAATTTCAGCCTGGGGGGGTTGTTGCAAAACCATACTTAAAAAACTAGAGCGAGCCCAACGACAATTACTTAAAACGATGACGTTTAGACATCGAAAATTCCCGACTGAAGAATTGTATCGAAGTACCAAGGTACTAACGGTCAGACAGTTATTTATGAAGGCTGCTATACTTATTCAACACAAAAAAGCGCCTGACTACAGTTTTTCAAACCGCAGAAAAGATATAGTATACAAAAAACCTAAGAGTAGAACATCCTTTGCCCAACGATCACTTTCTTTCCTCGGCCCGCTTCTGTACAATAGGTTAAGTAGCCATATAACTCTAAGAGACAAAACATCCTACCAATGTAAAAAACTCCTCAATGGGTATTTCTTGTCACTGAACTATGACGACACCGAAAAACTTCTTATAATTCCTACATAAAACACACAAAACAACTAAATACTAGGTACTACACATGCACGTACCTACAGACCAACACACACACACACACACAACCTACCAAAATTTTCACCCTTACATTACCTCTGTCTACCCCACCGAGGATGTAGGTGTGATGTTATGGTATGCACACAAATACACTCATACGCGCAGTCACACAAATACACGTAACAAGTAGCAAACATGCTCCTATACACACACACACTCATATAAAAACGTTACACCAATCTAGCTAACATTACTTATATTTAAACAATATTATATCTTTCTATGTTATCCATTTCTTAGTACACTATATATCACAAAAACAATAGTAACAAAAGATTTATCCTTAGATTAGTTTTGTTTTATCTTAAAATTTAACATATACTGTCTAGTTACTTTGCCTATTGAACTGTACAAGTCATACTCGAATCAAATGTAGGTAACGCGCTCGGGCGAGACACTACTCGCTGTAAAACAGCCAACAGCTAGTATAGCGGGTAGTACTCAATACACTCGGGGTTTTTATAGTAAAACTACCGACGTACGCAATAACCGTTACTATGTTATTAATGAGTACTTATAAACCATGTCATTAGTAATTGGACCACAATTGTAACATAAAGATACATTAATAAGTAAGTACTATTGATACGAGTCCATTAATATATCTAACAAATAAGGTAACATTTACTGTAAACCGTCATCTTTCTACTCAATAAAGTTTATTTTTATTTATTTTATTTTTTAAGAAGAATTGGATCACTTTATTTTTCCATTGTCAACAATTGGGTCGTGTGCCAGGTTCAAGATAAATTATGAAATTCTGATTACTAAATAAACACAAATGTGAAACTAACGAAAAGCATTTTCTTTATTTTATTTAACTTAGTTATGAATTTTGATCAAGAAAAACGTAATAATAAGTTCGACATTTTATCACGTTTTTCTATGACGTCACAGTGTGCGTTTTCATACAAATTCCATAGTAATTTCGTGTTTTGACGTTTAGTAAAAAGTAACTGATTTGACTAGTTGGAAACTAGCCTATTACCATCATCACTAATATAAGAGCCACGCTCTTTTCCGTGCAGCATTCTCCATTCTTGTCTATCAAAAGCCAATTCCTTCACTTCCTTCCTTTTGTGTTTATATTTAAAAAAATATACTCACTTGAGCATAGTCTCCGAGGTGGACACCTTAGGAGCAGCCAGCCGTGCAGCGTGGGGCGGCAGGGACAGCAGGCGGCGCGTGAGGCGCGCGAGGGCGGAGGCCTTCTCCCGGAAGCCTGGCGAGGACATGCGCCAGCCGTGCACGCGGAGAGCCTCCGATACAGCCCAGAGCAGTTTCTAGAAAGCGAAATATATAATGTAGGAAAGTGAGTAGAAAGTAAGAGAGAATACTATGGAAGGATAATTAATGGACATTTGGTTTATTATGGTATGAATTTAGGATGGTTAATGAATAGGATGGAACGAAGTTTTTTACAAATATAAAATGGTTGTCTATTATTAGTTTGGGGTCGGAATGCAAGGGGCATTTTGGTTAAAAGGTCATTTTGTATGTCATTTACGTTTATTGGAAAAAATAAAAACACGACAATTGATTACTTATATCTGACGAATCGATTATGAATCGAGAATTGATTATATTATGGGTAATAACGCAGGTTGATAAAAACTTTTTATTTATAATTTATAAGATAGTCGAAATCCTACCTTTTTATGCGTCTCGTTCAATTCCACGGAATTCTTGGAGGCGAACACCTCGGAGGCCCGTCGGGTGAAGGAATGCGAGGGTTGCGACGAGGTCCCGATACTGTCGCCACCGAAGGACAAACTCTTCGCGATCTTACTCCTGCCATTGTCCACGTCGTCGAACCTGTCCCGCTTTCTCTTCAGGAATTGGTCACTTTGCGTGCCATCCAGGCTTTTGGTCTCAGCTGTTGTAGGCGATCCGAATAACGCTCGTTTGGACTTCATAGCCTGGAGCGGGACTGACGAGCTAGGCACTGCGGGAACTGGTTTCCTATTCTCTGGACTAATGAATAGGGCCCGTTTTATCATTGATTCTCGTGGTTGCGATCTTGTCATACTATCGGAATCCATAAGCAATCTTCGCATTGCCTTCTTCTTGGTTGAGCCGCCGCTTTTCGGCGTTTTGGCCGGGGTTTTCTTTCCCGGAGTCTTCCGCGTTGGCGTCTTCTTCCCCGGCGTTCGTCTTGTCCGTGGACTCTTGCGCTCAGCCGAGTTGATCAACTTCCTGTGAGGGAAGAAACTAAACAGATACCGTCGTCAAATTAGTGTGAAGATATATTGAGCATGGTGTATAGGATAGGAAGCTAACAGAAAACAAAGAACAGGGGGTGAGGCGTGGGTACTTAGTTCATGGATGTACCTCTGACTCTTCTTCTTATCGTGTGGGTTGTGAGGTGGAATACCATCCTCATCAACCCTGGTGTCAGGCTTATGATTGAGCCGCCAAAGGCCCCTGACATGGCTCATGTAACGATTACTCACTTACATCAGTAAATAGTAACCGGGACCAACGGCTTATCGTGCCTTCCGAAGCACGGATCATTTTACTTTTCGGACAATCAGATGATCCGCATGTAATTTCCTCCAAACTAGAGATCACAAAGTGATTTTTGTGATATGTCCCCATCGGGATACGAACCCGGGGCCTCCGGATCGGACTTCTGACTAATTGGGATATAGTAAAAGAAAGCTCGGTGAGGCGTGAGTGCTTAAATCATCTTTTTTTTATATATCGCTAAAGGATTAACATTAAGAGACTTTTTGTAATTATTTCTTTTTATTTTGGTGCAATGAAGTGTACTTGTATTGTATTGTATTGTAAGGACATGATAATTATATTAATGGTGACTTATCAGAGCTGTCGAATCAGATTTGTGGATGTCTGTGTCTTCCTCTTATCGTGTGGATTGTGAGGTGGATTACCAGCCCTGGTGTCAGGGTTATTATTGACTCATGTAACGACTACATATATCAGTAAGTAGTAACCGGGACCAATGGCTAAATGCGCCTTCCGAAGTACGGATCATCTTTCTCACAATCAGGTGATCAGCATGTAATGTTCTAACTAGGGATCACAAAGTGATTTGTCTCCACGGGGATTCGAACCGGGGACCTCCGGATTGTGAGCCCAACGCTCAACCACTGGATCACGGAGGCCGTTATTGTCTGTCTGTGTCAAAAAAGTAGATAATTTCAAAAAGTACTTACTTCTTGTCGATGAGAACCATCTTAGCGGTGGAGGCGTGCGCCTTCTCCCCGATAGTGGCTGCGCTGCAGAACGCCTGCCGCCGCCGCGCCAGGTGTGACAAGCGGCGCCCTGGCGACTTCGCCTGGGCCATTCTGATGGTAACAATTTGATACAGTCAATCCAAAATCTTTTACTCCACATAGGTAGTAAACAATTTATTATAGTTAATTTTTAGTTAATTCGACGTTATTATCAAGGATTTGAGGAGCTCGGTGGCGCAGCGGTAAACGCGCTCGGTCTGCGATTGCTAAAGTTAAGCAACATTCGCAAAGGCCGGTCATAGGATGGGTGACCACAAAAAAAAAGTTTTCATCTCGAGCCCCTCCGTGCTTCGGAAGGCACGTTAAGCCGTTGGTCCCGGCTGCATTCGCAGTCGTTAATAACCATCAATCCGCACTGGGCCCGCGTGATGGGTTTAAGGCCCGATCTCCCTATCCATCCATAGGGAAGGCCCGTGCCCCAGCAGTGGGGACGTTAATGGGCTGATGATGATGATATTATCAAGGCTCAATAGTCGAAGGTTAATTTTACAAATGATTTTAATGATTCTAGCAGAAACCTCAACGTCGTGTTCCTGCTGATAGGGGAGAGAGATCTGCATGTAACAATCACATGCATAGTACAACTGCCCTGTGTATTATAAGGTTGCTGGTAACTGCTGGGCTGATAATGTTGCAAATGCTTCCTCACAATTCACTCTTCCTCAAATCTAAAGTGAATAGGTATTTGATAGATCACCTTAGGCATCATTACTCACCATCAGGTAAGATTGTGGTCGAACGCAAGCTTATTTTACAATAAAAAAGTAATTATGTGTGTATAACCACTTACTTGAGCCTCATTGCTTTCCTCTTGCTGGCGCTGCTGGGTGACTGTAGTCCTCCAGAGTATATGTTGACGCTAGTGTCAGTCTCGGCGCCCACAAACCGTTCGCCATATCGAAGCGAAAGTAGCTCCAACTTCTCCATGTACTGTGTTAAGTTGTAGCTGTAATATTAAAGGTTATATTAAAATATATCTTTATACACACACACATAAATAACCTCACGTTTAATTTGCCACCAAGTTAAGCAGAGACTATGGAATACAATTTTATAACATTATCATTTTTTTTCTTTTAAAAGTACTCAAGTTTACACATTAATTCAAGTTTCTTTTTATTCTATTTTCTAATACGACATATTTTTTTCTCGAATTTCACGTTTTAAAGCGCAAATGCATAAAACTAGTCTGTATTAAAAATGAATGCATAACGGGTTTTTGTATTTGGGTAACTTTGTAGCAAAGTGTTGCACCCAAGTCCATTCATATTATAATTAGAATAAAAGAAGTGCAGAAGTTCAGTGGACTGTAACAAAATGGGGGTGCTATGGAAATTTGTGAATTGGTTAGCATAATAAATCAGGGCATAGGTCAAGTTATGATGTTGAAAGCACATTTCATATAAAGCTTAAAATATCTAATGACTCTATCTAGTGCTTATACCTACTACAGATGCGGAGATGAGCTTGGAGCCTTGATAGCCTAGTTGGAAGAATACACAACTCTTATCATGATAATCACAAGTAGGTTAAATTTTTTGGATCTTAAATGATTATTATCATGTGCTCACTTTGTGATCCCTAGTTTGGTTAGGACATTACAGACTGATCACCTTATTTTCCGAAAGTAAGATGATCCGTGCTTCGGAAGGCACGGTAAGCCGTTGGTCTCGGTTATTATTTACTGATGTAAGTGAGTAATCGTTACATGAGCCATGGGTCTTTGGCAGCTCAATCATAACCCTGACACCAGGATTGATGAGGCTGGTAATCTACCTGACAACCCACACGATAAAAAGATAATGTGCTCAGGGGTTGAGAGAAAAATCCTGAGACAACACACATACACGAAAAATGTAATTTTTTTTATAATTTTTTTTTATCAAGGTTTGAGCCACTCTCTTGAGAAATGTATGTGATCCAACCTGTAATCGGGCAGGTCTTTCCCTTCGGGTCGGAAGGTCAGACGGGCAGTCTAAATAATGTTACAGTTATTAACATACAGTCTAGTATGAAATTATAGTCTGTTATACTTACTAGACATCATAATATCGGCATTTCAATAAATCCGGCCAAGTAGTCTCTCTGACTTCAGTTTCAGTACATAGTTTCAGCTCAATACTTTTATCAGAACTCATATTTAGCTCTGAATTATTGATATTTGACAAGGAGTCCCTTGGCTTGTCAATATTAGCGGTCTTCAGGCAGGCGTCTCCAGTTACAGACTCAGTAGATATCTCTATGAAGGAGACACGTTTAGTGGGTGTAGATGAATTAACTACTGCAGAGTCTTTGACATTTCCGGTGAAAGCTGGGAGGTGATAGTAGTACTTTTTGAGCATCTCGGTAACATCAGTTTTGACCGTTGTCACCGATGGTGGGGGCAGCACGCCCTGCAGTGTTTCCTGTTGGACATGACAAGGGGGTTATAGCATTTTCTTTATAGATTTAAAGTCTAAAGTTAAAAAATGTGACTTCATAGCCAATATGATGCTACAGTTAAACAGTTATTGTTATTTATGGAACATAACATAACAAATACATTAAATGGAAGGAGGACAATAGGCGGCCTTATTGCTAAGTTGCAATCTCCTCCAGGCAACATCACATTAAATTCAATTATTTTTGTTATATAACCTACCTACCTACAGATATTTCATAACTCCATTGTTTTCTAAATATACATACATACATACATAAACTCACGCCCGTAATCCCTAATGGGGTGGGCAGAGCCACAAGCAATCAAAGACAACTTGCAGCCACTGTTGATACGATGTCGTAAGCTGGATATGATGAACCTTATGGTGATAAGGGATCAGCCTATCGCCCATAACATATATATATTCATATATTCATATTTATATATATATTTCTAAATATATTTTTCTTATATCAATTTAGTAATGAATGCATTATGACAGTGATAAGTAAAAGATAAACTAAACATGGTGGAGCACTCTTTCATATGAACAATTTACTAGAAGCAAAGGTACTTCATTAATTGCATTTGTTTGCATAGAAGAACAATTAACAAATAGTACTAGCAACAAGCAAACAAGTTAACTAATTAGTGTCATTTCATAATGACATGCTTGATGTAACAATACTTGTTGTATTAAATAACTCAAGTTAGGTAAGGTACTTGAGGATATTAGTTACAGATGGAATTTGCAGGGAAAGCAAATTCTTCATACTTAGTTACTCTGTGACATACTTTTCTACTATAGGTATCTATGATGTAATATAAAACTTGAATGTGCAGATAACCTAGAAGATAAGTAACCTAACCCAATTCATGTTGTATGCTTGTTATTAATTATGAAGGAGTTCTTATGTGATGCCCAATGTTAACTAACATTGAGCCTTTATAAATGTAGAAATTAGAGTTCATAATAGTCACAGAGGCAACAGATATAAAAAAACCCAAATATGTACCTATTTACGACTTGTCTTTAACATTTTCAAGGACAGAACGTCTAATAACCTTCCGATTCCAAGTTGTCATACTCTCATACTACCTATTATGAACCATCAATGACGCATGGTATCTGTCCGTGAAAGTCCGGTAATCTGCCTGGTATGTCTTTTTCATCTAACATGTTCATCAAAATTTACAGTAGTGAATGAAATGTCAATATGGTCTTGTTAAAATTAAATACAAACCTACCAGATATTCTAAAATGAATGATTCACAACCATAGCACAGATAAATACAAGTTTTAAATACCTGGTATTTTTTGTAAAGAAAAATGTAAGTTACTTATAATGAACAATAACATTATCTTGTCTATTATTATCACAGATAAATAGTTGATATTGAAACAAGGAAATGGTTTATCTATCAAGTAAAACAAAAAGGTTATTACTATTTTTGAAAACTGCACTAAACAATAAGAATCATTACTCACCTCAAGTTTCCTGACCCTCCTTTTGTCATAAGTTTCAAAATCTTTCAAGAAACTCCAGAAAGGCTCCTGAACTGGGACTGGCTCTGCATCTTCATCAGAAAACATGTCTGGAGACCTCACACCACTGTCAAATGATGCCTCAAGTGAAGAATAGCTTTGCTCAGAATTCCACTTCACACTTCCCTCCTCATTAGCTAATGACTGTAGATTTTTGTAATTAAGCTCCTCATATTGTGAGTCTCCTGTACTCTCATTGCCCTTATCAAGCCTATTTGTATCTGAACTAGCATTAGATGTATCAGTGTGTTTGTCTGAACTATGTCTTTGCTCAGAATCCGTCATGTTGTTGCTGTTGGAGTCTCCACAATGTGCTTCATATTTTCCACTTAAGAAATGTACACTAGGCTTGTCCTCTAACACCAACCGAGCACTAGAAGTCATTGCAGTAATAGGGTCTACAATAGGTTTCAGTTTCTGCACATGTTTTATAGTACCGTTGAAGGATAACTCGCTAATTGGGAGTTTGAAGACGCTCTGAGACGGTGTCGTGTCACGGAACAGAGGCACACTGTCAACTGCATTGTTGCTGTTTTCCATAGTTGAGGTTATAAATACGGGCTGCTTGAAACCGTTCGATTTCGAGTCCTCGGAGGATACTGGCACATCCGTGTGGTCAGACTTCTCAGTCAGGTGGCTGTAATCAGCCGCAGTACCCGTAGCATTCGAGTTTTCTAACAACGACGCGGGAGATGTCAAATTAGTATCTTCAATTCTGGGACACAAATCACTTTGAAAACAAGCAGGTACTTTATCAATATTTTCCGCGGTAGCGTTTATTGGATTACATACATTTTCAGTGATTTCGTAATGTTTATTTACGGACAAGTCAATGTTACCTTCACAGGAACTGTCGTACTCACGGTTCGCAGTTGGACCAGCGTCGCAATTTTCTTCAACAAAATTGTTCACTACGTTAAAACTTCTTAAATATCTTTCATATAACGAAAAACTATCGCTCAACGAGTGACAATTTGGGTCTTTATAGGATTCCATCACCACTACAATGCATTTTCAGTACTACAATAGTGGACGTTGTTTTTTTATCATTAATGATATTAAATGACAAAATTTATGCGTTCACATTTCACGGTTTAATAATTAACGTAAAAAACTGTGACTATCTTAATAAATTAACTAAAAACGTTAGAAAAAACAAGTACTGCAGCAGGACTGCAGGAGCAAGCGCCCACCCGCCAGCGCCACTATATAACAGTGCTGCCATTTGTAAAAGACAACTATGTGTCTATGTTACGGGGTACTTTTATAACCTTTAACATTTTAAATAGTTTTATTTAATAATAACAAACAATGAATTCTGTACAATGAAAATAGTTTTTTTTCTATTCAATTCCAACAACTCTTTGCTATTTTAAGTGATTTTAAGTTACTGGTCATGCATGCATGCATAAAAAGTAGGTAATTGAAATATTTAATGGCAATAATAAATGTGATGATTATGTTGCCGTATGAAAAAAAAATATGTTTTATTTGCAGTACATTTGAAATAAATACAAGATAAAAACGAGATAGAACTAATTATAAGTTTGTTATCGATTTCTTCAGAGTAACGAAGATCTATTTAAATATTTCTTCTCTTTCTATAATAGCGTTGACATAAATTATGTCAAATTTTGTTTATTTAGATTTGATTGGCAATAAAATAAATTATTTGGCCGGCTGTTTTCGTGACGAGAGTACATTTTATATTTTCCTGATTTGCTGTGATTTAAAACTGTCTGTTCATCTTCTTTAAATCGTTGCAATCGCTATTATTTCTTTCAAATTCTATTATATCACTACGCCTTTCTGCAACTTTTCGTATATTTTTAAGAAGTTACGAAGTATTTCTCAAGTTTGCACGGTAAGTTTGAATCTTTTTAAATATATTGATATCTTATTAAAGAGTATAAACGATTTTAATGTTTTGTCATTCGCTAACTCGGGAGATTATGATGTATCATCAATATTATTAAGCATGCCGAAATTCCTGTCAGCGGAACTCCTCCGCAAGCGTCTTTTTATCATTTCCAGGTGTAGGTATTGTTTATTTAGAGATACCTGCTAGCTTCTCATTCTTTTACTTAATATTTAATGAGTACTAAAATAGATAACTCTCAAGTAACTTTTAAAACTTGTGGAAAGTCCTTTACACTTTATCCATATAAAAACACATCATTTTCCTTAAAGTATGAATAATAAAATGCTTCAGACTTTGCGTTTGTTATTTTTATTAATACCCTATACAAAGAAAAAAACAGGAATAGGTAGAAAATAACATTATATCACACTGTACTAAGTATAGAAACAGTATCATCATTAGTTTTCATGATAATGTAACACTGCACATTTCAATCCATATCTGTTTACTCGAGAAGTGATGTAAATTGAAAAGATGTGTAATATTTTACTTTATTCGTCACTATCACTCTCTACTCAGTTACATTGACTGGACTGTCCACATATCCGGCATGTATTCCTTATCTGTATTTGTTTTGAACAGTCATAAACTCATAACAAGCCTTCACAAGAAAATGTTAGAAGGTGTTTGTTACATATTGAGCAATTAGACATTGAATATTGGTGCCTCCGTGGCCCCACCTTATCTGTCTACGATTGCACTGACCCCTGCCCCTGCCGCTGTTTGTATTATCTATAAGGTATAAAGAAGTCAAAATGATGTGTTTATGTCCACTCCTGCACCAGGGATGTATTCATCTCTCAAGCGTTATCTCGTTTTTCACAGGGTCCGCTTACCTAACCTGAAGTTTTGATAGGTCCCGTTTTTTATCAGTGACCGCCTATCGTAGGTTAGGTCACATACCTACCTCTGAACCAAAAATAAATAAGCAACAAAATAATCTTCATAATAATTAAAAGTTTAAGTTTAAAGTTTTATATTTCATTACACATTTAGACAGAAATAAGAATAATTGAAACTAATTTGAGTAGGTAACTCTTGTTTTATCTTTTCTTTGATAACAATAGAAAGGTCATTGGGTATGTCCATTCATAAACTTGCGCCAGCGCAATCCCTACTAACGCTTACGAAGTGGGTGGGCTAACCACAAATCCTAATTAGCACTCTTTTGGTTGCCTTATGAAAAATACTATTTATATAATAAGCTACCCAAACTATGGGTCGCGGCCTACTGGTGAGTCGCGAACGTATGTGGAGTGGCCCCTACCTGTAGAACGACATACCATCCGACCGAGCCAACGGCCGATAAAAAACTTTGTTTGGTATTTGAAAAGCCATATTATTCATATTGGTAATGGTTGAATTTCCTAAAGGTGGCTCCCGAGTTTCTAAAGTAATAGATGGGTCGTAGCCCAGACAACTTTGGGAACCACTGAACCAGAGCATTCAAGTTTTAACTGTAATTCATAGTATCAGAGGTCATAGTAGTAGTAGTGGGAGGCAAAAAACAGTCGTCAGAAGACATACGCCCATCAGCCAATTTCCGTGTTTTTTTGAAGTCTATATCTAGGTTACTACTCTCTAACTGTAGAACAGATTCATTCAAATTTCGAAAAGCCAGACAAGTCTGTGAGGGTGGTGGAAAAAATCCAAAGGAGCGTATCATCGTATAAAGCATACTCCATCACGCCACAGTAAAGAAGTCTGACAAAAATATTTTCGTTTAATAAATATTTGGACGAAGTTTAGTAATCTACCTATCTAATTTCACTTACTAGAGGCACTTTCAAAAACTGAAAAGTATCGGGGTCCGAAGGACGTCATATACGATCCCGACGACCCGATTACTCTAGCCATAGAGACAGCCAATCAGCTCGCGACACCAAACACTTCAGGACCTCGATACCGATCCCGCCGGCGTGGTCGACGATTTCCCTCAATCAGCGCTTATCGCTATCGGCCCACTAGGGTCTATTAATTCTTTCAAATATTTTTCCTCTCAGACGACGCCCTGAGCCGAGGATCGCGCTCAACCGGGCACCCTCAGACCTGTTGTCTTAAACGTTGTACCGGGTGAGAGCCTTCAGCGCTCCCCATTTGTCCGGCTGTAGTTAATGCCATGTGCGGCAAAACAATAAGTCACTTTAAAAAAAGCACTTTCAAAAGTTCAATCATTTACTAAACTCTGAGTGGGTCTCTGGAGCGCACTCATTAACGATGCGCCTGAGTGAAAATTGACGATAATGCAGCGCCTCAGTTGTTTTATTCATCGCCGGGAGGTTGTCGGTTCGTGAATGATATAACAAGTGAATTACAATAACCGCGCTATTGTTCACTATAGACAAGGTAATTTTGCACTTTATACACTTCTTATATCAAAAGCTGTTTTACTATATTATAATGCATCTGATACTAAAGTAGTTGCGTAGTCCCCTTCTCGTATTTTCTACATGTTTACGAATTGTCGAAATGCATTCGATCTATTATCGCTGGTATTCAACGGTTCATTAGTATTAGTAACGAATTTAGCATTGAATAGTTTATTTATTGCCTACACATGTTTTTAATCAAGTAGGTATGTTTAATTATATTTGATGATTAATTAAATTAACAACTTTAGCTACAAAGAGCATGTGACCACCGTTTTATCTACGAATAACCAGACGAGGAACTAACCTTTGAAATATTGTGATTACACATACTACATAACATTGATTAGTTTTTTTAATTATCCAAACTTGACTTGTTAGACGCCCGTTAATACAAAGAGAGATAAATTTTATCTAAGAGGAGGGGCCGTGGTAGCCCAGTAGGTAGAACGCTTGACTCTCACTATAAGGTCACAGGTTCGACTCCAGCACGGGCACGGGAACTATGATTTTCTAATTCATGTTTGGATCATAAATGATTATCACGTGCTCAGCGGTGAAGGAAAACACCCGTGAAAACTACGTTTCAAGGGGTATGTGACATAACCTGCATTGGGCTGGTTTTCCCTTCGTGGGTTGGAAGGTCAGACGGGCAGTTGCTTCTGTAAAAAACCGGACCTGTCAAATCTTTAGGTTAGATATGCGGACCCTGTGAGAAACGCATAGAGCAACACGGACCTCTGCTCTATGGAGAAACGGAATAAAGCTAGGGAGATAATAAGTTTTATCTAGTTTCACGTACCTGGTTAATTATAAGTAGTATCTAGGCACTTATTGGTTGGATTACTACCATACGGTACAAACTTTGCACTGAGTTCTAAAATTACATAACACACATCGCAAAGACAACCCAACAAAATAGCATGTCATATTTTATCCCGGGCAGGTACCTACCGCTGCTAAGGATGTCGCATTTTGACCCTACATTATTATTTAGCCGCTTTGGCCCCATTTGCAAGGGCTAACGTCCTTCTCGTTTCTTGATATTGTGCGAGGTCCGAACAATACCTACTCATAGCTTTATAGGTAGATAGATAATTGATATCACGTGGTTTTCAAGATTTGTGGACCCCTTTTTACATGGGACTTAAATATAGCTGGCCGTAAATATAGTGTTACCTTTGGGGAAACAGATGTGATACTATTTATGTTAAGTTATATGACTAGATACACGTCATGCAAAGTCAGCCATTAATAATTCATCATCCGAAGAATATGTTACATCCATAGAGCAACACGGACCTCCGCGGACCGGGATACATTGACGATCAAGAGACGTATAAGTTATACAAGAAACAAGACTTAATTAAAACACATAATAACGGGTTCTTACCGCGTTTAAAGTAGGAATATGAGACTCCCGATATTTCGACACTGTTGCAAGTGCCATGATCACGGGATGACTGATAAGATTGGAGTGGAGTAGGTAGATCCATAATTCACAGTGTGTTTTTACAGTGTCGAAATATCGGGAGTCTCATATTCCTACCTTAAACGCGGTAAGAACCCGTTATTATGTGTTTTAATTATGATAATAATAACCGCGTAAACTTAAAACAATGTATATACAAGACCTACTTTACCCAATAAATACCTTACAGACCAGAGGTTATCTTTGTTGCAGACATGGAATTGGTGTCGTTTGCGAAGGAGGTGGTTCAAAATGTGGCGGAGCATGCTGTCAGCTACCGGGTTGGGCAGACGGCGCTGCGGTACATCGACAGAGCGCTGTGGGTCGTCGAGAAATGCGCGCGTTGGGCCGTGCCACCTCCGTGTAAGACCTCCTCCGTGCCAAGAATGGATACTTTTTTATTTATTTATTTATTCGTAACACTTCATAAATTACACATAGGTACATTGGTTTACGAACGTCGCTAAAGCTACACAGGTTTGTTTTCATGCCTAAACTTGTTGAAACGTTATGTTAATTAACTGTAATTAACATCATAATTAGCAAGTACTTTCACCCTAAGATTGCCTTAGGTTAAGAAATTGCTATTGTTTTTTAATGTTGTATTTATATGTGCAATAAAGCGTTTTTGTATTGTATTGTTAATTGCAAAAATCGATTTTGAGGTTTTCTGCCATACATTATGACCATCGTCCTATAAAAAGGCAAAATCGACCACGCCGCTCCACGTCTCTTTGTGTTGAAGAAGAATCATCCGGATTAGAAAACATAAAAAAGTATCCCAAATCAAATGCGAAACCACCCCCGCAATCATTTAAAATGCAAATAAAACCAATGAGTATCTATAAGCATAATTGGCAATCGACCCAGATATCCATGATGAACACAAAAGTTGAGATCAAAATAGAGAGATTGTTCAGTCAAGAGGGATATAATATAAAAACTACTTTACCACATGTTACGCCGAAGAAAACAAAATTCGATCATAGGTATGTTTTGTTTTTCAAAAGTAATTAATTTATTTTTCCATTATAATATTCAATATTCTGACAATGTGTAAAAATCGATTTTAGTGTGTGTGTGTGTGTGTGGTCACGAGTACTAATATCTATACACTTTGAAACCATGTCTAATTAACTTTTTTGAGAAATTCAATCGTAAGTCTCATTAAATGTCAAGTATGATACTGCGACAGGGTTCTAAAGTCGGTACATGATATTGCTCATGACTGTACGATGCAAAAGAATCCAAGTCCGCTTTCACCTGTATTTTCCTTTAGTTTGACTACTTACCTACTTACTCATCCCGTGATCATGGCACTTACAACAGTGTCGAAATATCGGGAGTCTCATATCCCTGATTTAAACGCGGTAAGAACCCGTTATTATGTGTTTTAATTACTTACCTACTTACTTCATACGTAAATAAACCTCTTTCAGTTCATTTTACGACGTAAAAACATTCGTCGAGTTTTCGGATAGGCGTCAGTGTGGATACCGTTACTCTATTGCGATTCACATTGTCATTCTGTTAGCGCTTCCTGTGTAGAATTGAAGCACAAAGCTTTTGTAAATACGATAGGCTCGCAGAAATGATCAAAAGAAAATAAAAGTACGAATAGTTTTGTTTAAAATATTGTAAATGCCTATTGTATGCGACAAAAGACGAACTTGTTCTTGGCAAATTACGAAAGAGAATGGGTAATCGATTAGGCGAAATTGGATAGGGAGCCCGAGCCAAGAATCGAGCCAGTAATACTACAATATAAGTCACGCATTCTCTGAACAGGGGCGTTAAAATGGCCACCTCGAAGCAATTCATCTAAGAAAGCATTAACCTCTCATATGCCGAGATACCAGACACAATAGATTTTACATTGTGTCTGGTCGAGATCCGCGTTCCGGCGTTCGAAAGATTAAACATTGCGCATAAAAGTAAGTGCGCAATGCAAACAAATGTCAAATAGCAATATTGCTATTATTGATGAAATGCTCCGATCACTTTGGCCTTTTTTTCAGACCATGATTCTGAGTTGATATCAAGTGGAATTTTACGTCGCAAAAGTATGAAACTAAAATGTTTAATAAAACACTTTTTTTTCATGAATTTTCCGACAGGAGAAATCATTTCCCAAAGTTTTCGTTACGGTGGCACTAACAGCCATTATGTACTAAAAATACCGGATATAAACCTAAAACTCAAGAAAATAAAACGCCCTCTAATTTTTTTCAGTGGATCAAGACGACACACCGCAGCCAGAGTTGGTGCGTCCCCTGCCGTGGGTGTTCTTTTTGGGCATGCTGATAACTCTCCGCATCACCAGGGAGTCCATATCCCTGGTCAACCTGATACTGGGGAAGCCGCCTTTAAGATCTGCTGATGTCGTAAGTTTAATTATTTTTATTTATTTACACAGGGAAGTAAGTAAGTAAGTTAATAAACTTTATACTAGTATTGTAGAGGCTGGAGCCTAAACTAGGATGGAGGTTTTTCTTACAGCTTCTTTTACCCGGCTATACAGGTTGTGAGAAGCTGCAGTAGTTTTAGGCGGATGAGACGTTCGTTATGTAAAAATTGACGAATCAAAGTGTAACTATGTTACCTACTGAATAAAGATATTTTTGAATTTGAATACCTGTATTTTAGGACTCCAGGTCTCGTAGATAAAGACAAACAGATTATACACAAAACTAAATTTAGTTCTTCTATAACTACAATGGTTTGTTGACACCACCATCCCACCATCAGCCCCGTGACAACAGGGTAGCTGTGGTGGTCATCCATCTCACAACTCACGCGAGAGAAAAATAGTTTGTTGTATCCCGATCCAAAATGATCAAATGAATCCATGAAGTGAATGACTCATCCCAAATATCGGCTTTCTTGTGAACCACTCACAAAGTAAAATTAATGCATTCGATTCGTAGTTACCAAATTGGAAATTATTTTTCTATAATTTATTCAAGCCTTGGTATAAAACCTTGAAAAAAAAAACGATTTACATACCAGTACTCCTAAGGCAGTGAACAGGCGTAAAATAGAAGGGGAAAATTTAACAACAGGTCTACAATTTCGCCACATTTCTTACATCTTCGGTAGTATAGTGGTCAGTATCCCCGCCTGTCACGCGGGAGACCGGGGTTCGATTCCCCGCCGGAGAGAACTTTTTGCTTTTTATTTTTTGTTCTTTTTGCTGTTTCGAAACAAAATAATAATAAAATGGCTAAGTACGAGTCGGACATGCGTAATAAATTAGTTTTTTTTTCATATAATTTTTGTCTGACGCTGCTGCGTGGCTAGTGCTATAATTCGAACTTTGTCACCATATTTTGTTTTCATAGTGGATCGATTAGGTCGATACATAAAATCAAGTCCGCAATCCACAACGGGGTGGACAGAGAGTAGAGAGCCACAAGTTTTTTAACATTAAAATGGAAAGTGCGGGAAAAATCAAACGAGGTATTTACCCAACAAACTAAAAAAAAGTAATAATAAAGTATAGATAATTCTATAGTTATGAACACATCAACTACTCGTATCCTTTCAGGTGATGTACATCCAAAGTAAACGCCGTTACTTGCGCACACTGAAGTACCAGGGCAACAGAATGATCCGGGCCCGCGCCGCGCCCCGCGGAGAGCCCTGGTATAGCGGGCTCCAAGCCCTCTTTGAGTTCACCATGTGCTTTAGGAGGTCACATAACTATGGCAACAATAATACCACGCGTGTCAGCAACAATGATGAAGTCCTGGTAAGATAATTTGTATTGTTTTTTATTATAGATAACTTGTTCCCTTCGCGGGTTGGAGGGTCAGACAGGCAGTCGCTTCTTAAAACCGGCCTTGTCAAAATCTTCAGGTTAGGTGAACATTTCAAGGTTAGCCGCGCCAATGGCATCTCACCCTCCATTTTTTGTAAAAAATAAATTACACACGACTAATCGACGGGGAAGAAGCAAATACTCCTATCTTACAGTTAGGTCTGTGTAAGATAGGAGTATTTGCTTCTTCCCCGTCTTAATGTTTTTAATTTACTTTGCAACGTGTTTTAAACTTTTAGTAAAAGATTTACTTACAGTTTTAATGATTTTATATTATGTTTTAAATGAGTAATTAAGTACGTTAGTCAGTAATTCGTAATAAAATTTTAAGTCCTTGGAATGTTGGAGATGCCAATTTAATGGTAACACTAATGTAACACTTACGTCATCAAACGGCTAGCAATGGCGGCTTTTCATAGGGTTGAGCATATTTTGTTTTATTATACCATGCTAAATACAAGACCACGGGTGTTAAAAAAAAAATACATCTTTGTTTTTCTTTCGTAATGCAGGTAGTAAAGCACGGCAAACCAACTCGCGAAGCCACCGGAACAGGGCCGTCGTCAAGTGAAATCACAATGGAGCGACTCATTGAGAAGATGATGGTCGACCTGAATGCCGATTCGGATGATGACTCCAGCTTCACGGTAAGGAAGAATCTTCTGTCGTGTGGGTTGAGAGGTCAATGACTGACCTCACCTGAGAGGTCAATGACTGACCTCATCTGACTCTCTTCTTCTCTCGTGTGGTTGGTTGTGAGGTGGTTACCTAAGGTTGTCTGGGTGAAATTGCTAATCAGCAATAAGGCCGCCTATTGTACTTGTGTCCTACTCGTATACTGTTTGTCAGTATACTCGTAAATTATTATTTATTTATTGGGATTGTGCAGTAAATACATAAACAGCCTATATACGTCCCACTGCTGGGCACAGGCCTCCCCTCAATCAACCGGAGGGGGTATGGAGCATACTCCACCACGCTGCTCCAATGCGGGTTGGTGGAGGTGTTTTTACGGCTAATAGCACGGAATCATCTTACTTTTTCGGACAATCAGGTGATTCAAGCAGTACATAAAGTGCAGTAAATAAATAATAATTTTCTTGTGTGTGTATGTTTGTGTTGTGTATGTACTGTGTTTCTTTTGTGTGCAATAATGAGGTATATATTGTATAAACGAAGACTTTTTTATATCTATTTCAGTTAACAAACGCGACAAGCGTCAGAAGCGATACCGACTCAGATACTGAAAGAGAGGATCTAGGAAACCATAATAATGACACTGTAATTACTTCGGTACAGTCCGGTGACTCGTTGAATGACACTAATGTTGACAACAATGTTGAGAACAATGTTGACAACAATGTTGACAACAATGCCTCTCCAAACAAACCCGACTTTGCCAGCTCAACGCCGGAGAAGTCTGTAGCAACCAATAAAGACGACAGTCCTAAAGAAACTAGCCAAGATGCCCAGAAGAGCGAAACCGAAATAGGAAAAGTACCGAGGAAAGAAAGGGACGCACATGCGACCAAAGCCGCACTGTCCGAACCGAGTATCACAATAGAAACTCCATCGAAAACAGAGTCGCTTCTGAAGTCACCCCGGAAAGAAGAGAAATTGTCGCCCAAAACAGAGACGCAGACATTCCTGCAAAGCGAAAAGTGTTCGCCTTCGAAGCAGCCGTCGAAACAATCAAAATTTGGTAGGAAAATAGCTTTAGCGTTTACAAAGACTTTCTCGCACAACAAAGATGAAAAAACTGAAACATTGGGTACGTTGGGACATCCAATTTATTGACGGTTTTTTTTTTTTAATTTTCAGTCAACGGACGAACGATGAGTGTCCCAAACAAAAACAAAGGTATAATTTACGAATTTTGGGAATATTCTTTTTTGCTTTGCTTGCCGTTTCTGAGCTTCTATCATTGTAATACATACCCAATGTTAGTAATCCGTGATGGCTCGGAGATCGCGTGAGTTACATCTTAGTGCCACTGGTTTGATTCCCGACTCGGCCTCCAAACCAATGAATTCGACTTTTGAGTTTGAATTTATGTTTGGATAATTGATATCACGTGGTTTCCAGGATTTGTGCCCGGTTAATGGCAATAGGCTCGCCCCCTATTACATTTTTTTTTCCTGGCTATATCTGCAATCAGTATCTTTTTTTTTACTATGAGCAGATTTGGTATAAGTGAATTATTATTATTACATGGGACTTAAACATAGCTAGCGAGCACTGGGTGTATAATATAAACCTCTGCCTACCCATTTGGGGACACCGGCATGATGCTATGTAACTAGTAACATTGAATGAAAATTCTTTCATAAACTTTACCACGGCTACCTACTGTCATAAGCTTATTTTTCTGGGGACACTTCACTTGATGCTTCCCGAATGTTTATATTCTTTTCACCACATTTTTTTAATTTCATTGTCCGTACTCAAAATAGAGGTACAGTCATGAGCACTATTATGCACGTTGTTTAGAACCCTGTTGCATTAACTTATTTGAAATTTTATGACACTTTAGTTTTAATTTGTCAAATAAATGAATGCGACATGGTTCTAACTAAATCGTACGTCCACTAGAATTTTATGATAATATGACAAGTTTATTTCACCAGGTCTTATGAATCAGAGGCGAAATACCGACGTAGCTGATACGAGAGTGGCGCCGGCAGACGAAGCAATCTAAAGGTAAAATACTCGTACTATTTGTTTTATCTCAGATTTATCTACAAGTACTTGCTTGACAAAGTGGCCAAGCCACTGCTTCTCATGGCATCATATATTTTTTGGTATAATTGTTCACTTAAAAGAACCCATTCAAAAAATCATCAATTATGGGAAATCGCTAAAAGAGTTATGCAAAGAAACATTTATTTTTAAAGTGAATAATAAAAAGGGTAGTTTCCAACTAGTCAAATCAGTCACTTTTTACTAAACGTCAAAACACTAAATAACTATGCAATTTGTATGAGAAAGCAACCTATGAAAATGGCGCACTTATTACATTTAAGTCAAATAGAAAAAATATTTTTTGAAAAAAAAAAAAACCTTTTTTGTCGCCTTAGCTCTTTAGTCTTTATTTAGTAATCAGAATTTCATAATTTATCTTTGACCTAGGAAACTACCCAATTCTCCCATTTTTTATCGACATTTGCTTCATTTAGTTCATCCTACTCTGTTTTCTATGTCGTCGCCTTATAGAGAAAATAACAAAGCGCCTTTTTGAACAATTGCATTCTGTAGTTCTGATGTAATTTTTTTTCAACAAAATCTCGATCGCCTGTCGATTTCTTTCACTGAGGGACTTTCCTTCATGGATAACAAAACATACGCATATTTTATCTTTGTTTTTGGGTATAAATGATGACCCTTATCATTACACCCAGGCACAATTACATCTTCCACCCATTATTATTCTGATCGAAATAAAGAGAAACAATATAGGTAGCTACGTAATTCTATATCAAGCAAGAATTATTTTAATATACGCTTCTGCCATTACATTTTATTTTGGAATCATTATGTACCTGAGTAATGAGAAAATAGGTAATTATTACGTTAAAGCTGTACAACGCCATCTATATTGCTTTTGTGAAATATTAAGAAGGTAAATATTAAGACCACAATTTTTTACCTGAATTGAACGAGGTTTTGTTAACAAAAATAACATCCGTATGTGATTTTTCAAATAGACGGTTACGTCCTTTTCACTATAAGACGATACTCTTACTTAATATATTTTGTCTTGTGTACAGATTATGTCAAAAGGAACGGGAGTCAATGTCTAAATGCTGTGAGGTGCGTTTATTTAATTTATAAAATGTATGCTAGTGGAAATTTTATAAACTGCAGTGTGTGATTGTCCTAAAGAATATTTTTATCCAGTGAAAATTTCGATCAAATTGTTATGTAAGAACGATTTAAATATTTATTTATATAGGCTTAAGAAGTCAATCTTGGAAGGAAGTTATAAACTTGTTTTAAATAGATTTTGTAGTTTTAAGAACGCTATTTTATCAATGGACCAAATTAACAATAAGAGCCATATAATGCTTTACTTCGCTTTGGGTGCAACTCAAAATACGCTAGTAATAACAAAATAAGTAAATTTAATCACTTAAGCTCTTGAAATATTTACTAAGAGTTGCAAATATTGTCAATTAATTATTATTAAATCTAGCTCTTTTATTGTTAATTTTTAAGAATCTCATAAGCCATTTTTTTTTACTTAAAACCAGTGTTAGGCTGTTCGGGATGACCCTACAATATTTTTATTTATTTTTTCGTATCGGGTCTAAAGAGTTGAGCTTCGTTCTACATTTTTTTTCTAGAATGGTAAGCACATGAATGATCAATTTAATTATTTTTAAAATCAATTGAATTATAAGCAATAAAAATGAAAATTATTTATTATTAACAAGACATAGGGAAAGTTTGTAACTTAGAAATGTAATACAAACTGGCGCATGGCGTTTTGTAATTTTGTAACAAGAAAACGTAAGATGCTGGCCTTCAAAGGTAATAGCTTTTTATACAGTCATTTTCTAAAGAGAATTGCATAAGAATGACTCGACCACGTAAGCAGGTCTTATTGGTGCAGCATGCTGGTCGGTTACGCGACTGATGATGATTGGTGGGGGTACTTGATCAGATGTTTCATAGGAGTTACACTATAATGATGTAATAAGTACGTAGGTTATCTATATCAACTCTACATCCAACAGAAGAAGTGCGGTAATATGTGCTTTTTCTTCTTAAATATCCCTACTATTTCCGATCCGCGTGCTTTTTTCTGGACTGTTAGAAGGGTTATGGTATTCACAGGTGCATATTATGATTAGCTAATTTCTCGTCTCATTGTAAGAAAAAGAAATCTCGGTATGTAGTAGTACTTATTGCTCTAACTTTTTGCACCTAAAAGCAACAATTTAATGAAATGACCGATGTAACTGCGTATTCAAGGTTAACAGTTTGTTTGCCGCAGGGAAATGTTGCATAAGTGTCAGTTTAGTTGTAACTAGATTTATTTTAGTACCTAATTTAGAATGTAGCTACTAAAAAAGCCAAAATGTACTCTCCCAGTAGCTAAAATGATGCCTAAATTATACATTCCCGAATGCTTATATGTGCAATAATAATGAGATTAATTATGTGATCTATTATAAATTAAATTTTGTATACTAATTAGATAAAATCTACTAAAATTATTTCCAAAGATCAGGCTGTGTTTAAAGTTGAACGAAGTACGAGGGACTTATGGAAATTACGCAACTTACTGTTCCTATTGTTTCTTAAATATCATAATAATTATTAATAATGAATTGTCCAATTGTATTTTTTTTTGTATGTTTTTATATCATTAATATTATGAAAAGTATATTTAAAAATATATTTTTTCAATTAAATATAATTGTTTTATTTTTCTACCTTATATAAATAATAAGTATTATAAATTATATGAGATGCTGCGAAATAAAAATAATCCAAAAAGAGGAGCTGTTTCCGCCCGGGATCGAACCGGGGACCTTGTGCGTGTGAAGCACACGTGATAACCGCTACACTACGGAAACTTACTCATTTACGTTGAAAATGTCTTACGGTTTCAGCTAAGCGAACAGTACTGGCTGAAAATGTAATAAAAAGATTATTTCGCTGACAAAGTTTATTACAGACGATCTGTCCGTCTGTAATGACGCATCACCGGCTACAAGTCGACAACATCAGGCGCTTCTGACCAAAATAATCAAAAAACTCTCAGTGGTGCGCCTGTGACTGCCCAGTCTCGCGGAAGCAGCGTCCGCGAAGAGTCGCGCGCACGCGGTATCGCGTCCCACTATTGTCGGTGTTTAGTTGTACAAATAACATTAAAACCCGTGAGCTACACAAAAACTAACACCATGGATCCCGAAGCATTTTTAGACCTGGCTAACCAGGTTATCAAGCTGAAAATGTACCCATACTTCGACATAGCACATTCTTTATTGTGCGCTCTTGCAGTCAGAGAAGATTTAGGAACTGGTGAGTTATTTTATACATATTTTCAAATGATACCCGCCAAAAATGCTGTGGGCCGACTTCCGCATCCTATTAATTCGGTAAAGGTGCGATATGGTAACAGGAATGTACCAAAATAAAGACGCATAGGAGAGTTTAAAAATAGATGTAGTCCCTCCGACATCGCATTTAACCTGCTCTGTATTAACGGCTAATAGGAAAACCGTCTATTGAATATCATACTTCGTTTGTACATATTAGAATCTGTTTTTTAACACATTAGACAATCATGAACACAATTAACTGCTTACTTCTTATACCTAACAAGGTTTTTGGCATAATTAAATTCTAATGATTAGATTAGGTCGTTTATGTACCTATTTCCAGGAATATGTACTTATACAGTCATGTGCCTCGCTTATCATGCACTTATCACAATTGGATAATTACAAAAAATGATTTGCAAACACTTGTTGCACGAAATCTGTAGTATTACATTTTGCGCAAGGTTATGTACGAGTTCAATGCAGATAAAGTCCTCAAAATGTCGTATATGTGGACTTATGACGTTTTTGTATTTGGCCTGTCTACCTCTCAATGTTGCGAAGGGATCACCCACCATACTCCATGGCTTAGACTTTCACGACCGCAACTATAGATGGCGCCAAATAACTAAAGTTCAATCAAAGCGCTGTAGACTATCCAAAACTTTTATCTACTTTATGAAGCTTTATTTAAAAGCAAAGGGACATCAAGTAAAGCAAAATAATTTTGCCAAAGAAAAAAAAAATATATTCACGGGCTCGTCCGGGATTTGAACCCGGGACCTCTCGCACCCGAAGCGAGAATCATACCCCTAGACCAACGAGCCACGTTAGGAGGTGTCGAAATTACTTATCACTTACTACAAATTGCTACGTCACGAAACTAATGATATGGAAGCGAGACGAAACGGATTATAATAAAATAGAATCTTGCGTAGAGACGATAAGATTGAAAATACCACGTGTAGCTAAATAACATTATATTGCCGGTTCTTTTTATAGAATAGATACATAATATTATATTACATAATATATAAGTAAGTAAAGTTGTATAGTATATAGTGGAATTCCATAGTCTGCAAACCCCGGTGGGAAATAGGCGTGAGTATGTATGTATATTATAAGCATAATCCTCTCGGTATGAACAGACGAATAAACACCAAAATGGTCCACAAAGAAACAGGGAGGTTTCCTGCTTTATAATTGACTCCTACATTGTCGAAATCACTTTGTGAGACTGTCCTTTGTTTGATAAGGACATTGCAGTCTTGAATCACTTGATTGAACGTGAAATTAGAAAAGTGAAATGATTCCATGCTTCGGAGGGCACTTTAAGCCGTTGGTGCCGGCTCTTAGCTGTAAAAACACCTCCACCAACCCGCCCTCCGGTTGATTGAGGCGAGGCCTGTGCCCAGCAGTGGGACATATATAGGCTGGTTATGTTATTGACTCCTATAGAGCTGAATTTACAAGATCATAGCCACCTGTGATGTTGATCTTACCTGATGAAGATAATGGTTTCCAGGTGCGCAAGCGTTCTCGCGCAAGCACCCGCTGTCCTGCTGGCTGTCGACTATGCTGGTGATCTTCGCTGGCGGTATGGTCGTCAACGGGCTGCTCGGAGAACCGATCCTGGCGCCGCTCAAGAACACGCCGCAGCTTGTTATTGGCACTGTAACATGGTAGGTTTTTAGCGACAAATACAATATGTAAATAAATGTGTATAAAAAGTTCTTCTATCGTCTGGGTTGTGAGGTGGAGTACCGACCACATCAACCCTAAAGAGTATAAAATAAGGAATTAATTCTTTAAGGTTTCTAGTAAGACATAACAACACATACCTAACATAAGGCCACGACTTTCTCCCAAATAGTGTGCTTACTTAGTCAGACATCCATTACAAAATGAACTAACTAGTAGATTCAGCCCATTAACGTCCCCACTGCTGGGGCACGGGCCTTCCCTATGGATGGATAGGGAGATCGGGCCTTAAACCACCACGCGGGCCCACTGCGGATTGGTGGTTATTAACGACTGCTAATGCAGCCGGGACCAACAGCTTAACGTGCCTTCCGAACTAGTAGACCTTTTCCTAAATTAACATAAAAAAATATAATATATTGCCCCTCACTTTTGAAGTCGCAGATTCGAATTCAGCACAGTCGTAAACAAATGATTGTCGAATTTATTTTCGGAGGTATGTGACCTAACCTGTATTGGGCTGGTTTTCCCTTCGCGGGTTGGAAGGTTAGACAGGCAGTCGCTTCTGTAAAAAACTGGAGCTGTCAAATCTTCAGGTTAGGTAAGAGGAATGAGATTATTATTTATTTATTATTATTTCGCACCGGGGTAAGCAGAGACGGTTCTCTATTGTATTCCCTAAAATTTCTTATCCTACTTTTTATTTTCCTTCACATTTTAGTCCTAAGTATCGAATGTCCTAATGATCCTAGTCCAATTTTGTTAACTCCTAGTGTTCATTGCCCTATTTTTTTTCATCCTAATGATGGTAAGCCCTAATGTCCATAGTTACAATCGTTTATATTCCTAAAATGTATAAGTAGTCCTAAATAAAATGTGAAGGAAAATAAAAAGTAGGATAAGAAATTTTAGGGAATACAATAGAGAACCTTCACCGCCGCCTCTCGGCCCTTCGGGCCTCGATGGTCACAAGTAACCTAACAGCCTTCGTAACCTATATCTACAGTGTCGGGGTGCCGCGAATTTCCGTGCTCGCTTCGCTCGCACCCGTGACTGCTGTCGTTACGAAACAAATCTTCACCGCCGCCTCTCGGCCCTTCGGGCCTCGATGGTCACAACTAACCAAAATATGTCAAATAGATCATATAGGGAATGAAAAATTCGGAATTTCAAACTTTAGGGACATTAATATTAGAACTAAAGAATATTAGGACAAGTATTACGGTAGGATAATCAATATTTAGGATGATCGAACATTAGTACAATTAAATATTAGGAAAATGATGTTCGGAAAATCGACTTTAGGACTATAAACATTAGGAAATACAACAGGCCCCCAGCAGAGACTATGCAATTCCATTTGCATTGAAGGTCGATGATCCTGACACACTTCTCTTGCTTCCTCACATTCATCAATCGTTTCATACACGCACGCCGGTTCAGAGTAGATCGTACTTACTGAACGTTTTCTAAGGACATCTCCAATACTTAGTACTGCTGTACCTAAGTACTTATTATATCGACATTTGCAGGTACGTGGTCTTTTACACTCCATTCGACGTGGGCTATAAGGTGGCGAAGTTCTTACCAGTGAAGGTAGTGGCTTCAGCTATGAAAGAGATCTATCGGGCGAAGAAAGTTTACGACGGTGTCTCACACGCCGGCAAACTGTACCCCAACGCCTATGTTATTATGATCATTATTGGTAAGTGGACTTTTTGAAAGCCAGGCGTGTATTTATAACATTTAAGTGTAATCTAAAATAAATACTCCACGGAGTTATCTTTTCCGATAAGATTTCTATTTTTAAATCTATATATTGGCCCCGATTCCTTCAGACACCAACTAATTTTATTTTAAGTTATACCTGTCTTTTTCTTATCCGCCGAAAATAAAAGGGACGGATGATTGTCAGCAGCAAATTATATAAAATGATTCGTTCATGAATCAAGTAGGTATCTCGCTGGTATGCAAACCGTTTCACATGTGTTATCAGCCAATTTGAATTGTTTAGAGGGTTGTTTTTGATTTGTCCCTTAAATTGACGCGTGTTCCATGAATTTTATGCCTGTCGATTACCCGTCCCTTACCTTTTCGGCAGATATGAAAATGACAGGTATAACTTAATTTTCCGAATTTCCCGAAGAAGAACGTTCCCGTACAATTTGCGATAGGTAATGTGTTGTGGTAATGTGTTGTGGGTTTTCTGGAAGAAATGACACTTATTAACAATAAAGCCAGCTATTGTGGGTTTTTCTTGCGCCATTTTTGTGTATTGCGTTGTTTATAAGACGTACAATGAAGTGTTTAAATTCCAGGAACCCTGAAGGGCAACGGAGCAGGTTTCACCAAGCTGGTGGAGCGACTCATTCGCGGCGCCTGGACCCCGACTGCCATGGAAACTATGCAGCCTAGCTTGTAAGATATTTATTTTTATGGCTGCATGGCTCCGGAGGCTTAAACAGGTCACATTGGAACAATTCATCTATTAAGTACATGTGTACTTGATAGATAAATAGACACATGACAATTTGAGATTTGTTGACATAACGCACTTATTATACGTGCAAATGTCACACCCCCTTGGGCAGCCTTGGACCAAGTAGTCAACGCCATCTGAGGCAACACATGCATACATACAGGGTGACATCGTAACGAAAACTTTGAGGGATTCAGACCATGATTCCGAGTTAATATCAAGTTGAATTTTCCGTCGCAAAAGTATGGAACTGAAAGTACTTAATCTAAAACACACTAAAAGTCTCATAAATTTTCCAACAGGAAAATTCCACTTGATATTAACTCAGAATCATGTCCCATCAGTGACATCCAGAAAAAACCGAACCTGTCAAATCGTCAGGTAAACGGACCCTGTGAAAAACGGGATAATGTCATGTGAAAAAGGGAGATGATGAAGTATTAGTGACATCGTAACGAATGCGTTACGTTGTCACTAATACCCTGTGTATAAAATCACCCCTTTTTCCACTCCGACCAACTAAACGGATCAACTAGTTGTTCCGATCGGAACTCAGTAAGTGCAATTCTTCCCACCGATCCAAATTACGCCTATTTCCCGTTGAGGTAAGTAGAGGACACGGAATGCCCCTTTTTACAATTCTGACACAACACTCTCATTATCATCATCAGCCCATTAACGTCCCCACTGCTGGGGCACGGGCCTTCCCTATGGATGGATAGGGAGATCGGGCCTTAAACCGTATCACGCGGGCCCAGTGCGGATTGATGGTTATTAACGACTGCTAATGCAGCCGGGACCAACGGCTTAACGTGCCTTCCGAAGCACGGAGGAGCTCGAGATGAAAACTTTTTTTTGTGGTCACCCATCCTATGACCGGCCTTTGCGAAAGTTGCTTTACTTCAACAATCGCAGACCGAGCGCGTTTACCGCTGCGCCACCGAGCTCCTCGTCAGTCTTCATATAAAAGTTAACCTCATACTTTTAATGAATCACGTTGAGAACTTATGAACAAATCTTTCTTTACAACAGCTACACGAAGGCATCCCTGGTGGCATCAGTGATTTTCGTGCTGGACAAGAAGACGGACATCATCTCTGCGCCGCACGCGCTCGTATACTTCGGCATCGTCATCTTCTTTGTCTACTTCAAGGTGAGGTTTCCTTTGGATAAATAAGGAATAACACTACGTATAGAACGGCAACTCTCCGCTCCCCACCAGCGGCTGTGCAAGGTTTACTTCACCCCCCTCGGTGGTACTTCAATCGTATAGCGTCAGACGTCACACACATGCGCGTGTACGATATCTTTTTTTTTACTACTTGGCCGGACAAATGGGGAGCGCTGAAGGCTCTCACCCGATACAACGTTTAAGACAACAGGCCTGAGGGTGCCCAGTTGGGCGCGAACCTCGGCTCAGGGCGTCGTCTGAGAGGAAAAATATTTGAAAGAATTAATCGACCCTAGTGGGTCGATAGCGATAAGCGCTGAGTGAGGGAAATCGTCGACCACGCCGGCGGGGTCGGTGTCGGGGTCCTGAAGTGTTTGGTGTCGCGAGCTGATTGGCTGCCTCTATGGCTAGAGTAATCGGGTCGTCGGGATCGTATATGACGTCCTTCGGACCCCGATACTTTTCAGTACCGTCCCTAAGCGGAATGTATTCGGAAGCCGCAACTACCAGGGGATTTGGGTGGTGCGGAGCAGAATCGAATGGTGTACGACATGGTCAATGTGTAGTGTCTGTGTAAAACGAGGTTTTTTGTATGAAGTGTCTGGGGTGTGCCTTTGGTTATAATGATACTCTTTAACTATAAGACCTTGCGGGTTAAAAAGTCCACATCGAAGAAATTCATCTAAAAAAGCAATGTTGCTATTTGACATTTGTTTGCATTACTTATATGCGCAAATGTCAAATTGCAATATTGATTTTTTAAGATGAATTGCTTCGATGTGGCCTTTTTAACCCCCCTGTGTAACATTTCCATTTTATGGCTTCGATATCGTTATGGTGTCACTAGCACCCTGTATATGCGGACTTAGATCGATGACGATACTTTCCTCAACAGCTGTCATCAATCCTGCTGGGTATCCACGATCCGTTCGTGCCCTTCGAGAACCTGTTCTGCGCGTTGTTCCTGGGCGGCATCTGGGACTCGCTGGCCAAGCTGCTGGGCAAGGGACAGCCTAAAGAAGAAACTAAGGACGCTAAGAAAACGAATTAATATATCTTGTGTAAGTATTTGATTTGTGGCTAGAGCGTTGGGCGCGCGATCTACAGATCCGGGTTCGATTCCCGATGGGGACATTGTCGAAATCACCAGATTGTCACCAGTCTGATTGTCCGAAAAAGATGATGCCGTGCTTCGAAGGGCACGGTAAGCCGTTGGTCCCGACAATTAGCCGGAAAAAACACCTCCACCAATCCGCAGTGGAGCAGGGTGTCATAAATTTAAATAATATTTGAACTAAAGAAGTTACCACCTTTATTTTCTGTTCGGAGGATTTACACCATGGTGCCTAGGTACAGGGGGACCAATGTCTACTACATAAGATGTTCCAGGATGAGGCCCCAGTGGTGTAATGGTTAAGACTCTCGACCCGGCTTGACAAGGGCTGTGTTCAAAACCCGTCCGAGATATTTTCGATGAAAATTTTCTCTTTGTTGAGTATACCCTATCTTCAAACTTAAAAGTATATACTATAACTATCATATTTTCGATGGAATTTTCTCTTTGTTGATCCCCTATCTTAAAAGTATAAGTATATAATACTGTCTTGTTCCAGGCCGCCACAACATCTTCGCTACGTAATCAACTGACACCGACAATACATTGCGACGGCTTCCTCTTAGGAATAAACATAAAAATATGATAAAAAAAAACATAAAAAAATAGAAAAATCCCTTAAAGCCCAAAAAAATGGCACAACGACCAAAGTTTTGATTTCATTAGTTTTAAGTTTGACTAGTCAGTAAATTTTTATTTATTTGTGAGACGTACATGAAAATGATAATATTAGAGTTAATAATCATAGTTTGATTGTTCCTACCTTTGCCAAAATGAGTGATTTTTAAGTATTGCCGTAATAATTATTTTATATTTCTTTTTCAATAAATGAAATTGTAACGTTATATAGTTATGCCGCCAAGTTTTTACCTAAGCGTGTGACAAAAAGTAAACAAAATAATCGAGCATTAAGATTATATTGTTTTAGTTAAGATTTATTTCGAAACGACAATCGACTTCCGACTTCCTTTAGTCGCCACTGCAGTATTTTCCAGTAGCCTGCCTACTTCCAAAGACGGGGCTTCCCCTTTAAGATGAATTACCAATGACAATATAATTACATTTAATTAGAATAATTAATTTTAAATCTGTATATGAAACATCCAACCGAATCGTACGGTGCAATCACGGTGAGGCGACAGTGTTTCGTATCCAAACTATTTTACCAGTATTTTATTAGTAGGTACTTAATGTTACCATGAAACATCTGTCTACCCTGCAGGGTGCAACGCGGGCTAGCCACATGTTTCATGAAGTATATGATTATGAAATAAATGTGAAATTATTCAACAATTGTTTTAAATAATTTAATTACCTGACTCGCTAAAGGAAGCAATAAATTGTTTTTATTTATTTCTTGTCTTTTATTAATTAATGTGTGTAAATAAATAAAAGAAACTCAAAGAAGTACTGTTACGTCACGAATCAAATGAAAACAGTGAAGTACATTGTATAATTGATCATGATCACTGATGACTCCCGAGAAGGTCAATCATCATCATCATTGACCATCTCGGGGGTCCGTGTTCTCCATGATTGGAACACAAAAAAGATGTATTCACATCAAAAAGATATATTTCTAAAGCTCCATATTGTAGAAATAGATGACAGTTTACAATCATCAATAGATACATTCAACGGCCTCTATGGTCTAGTGGTTATAGCGTTAGGCTCACGATCTAGAGTCTGGGTTCGATTCCCGATGGGGACATTGTATGGTGCATACGGTACAACGGGGTCGAAATCACTTTGTGAGACTGTCCTTTGTTTAGTAAGGACTTTTCAGCCTTGAATCACTTGTCTGAAAAAGCAAGATGATTCCGTTTTCGGAGGGCACGTTAAACCGTTAGTCCCGGCTATTAGCCGTAAGAACACCCCGCAGTGGAAGTGGAGCAGCATAGTAGATATGCTCCATACCTCCTCCGGTTGATTGACGGGAGGCCTGTACCCAGCAGTGGGACGGTTTATGTAATAGATACATTACATACAAGGACGATTCGTTCAAAATATAGAATCTTCCAGTAGATATCCTTAGTGGCTACTTATTGTTTCCTGACGTGAGTTCATTAATTGCAAAACTCGCAAACCAAGTACCTAACGCACCATCTACAGGTCGATCGTTAATCGTGTCTGCTGTCTCATCACTAATTTAAGAGCCACGCTCTTGTCGGTGTAGCATTCTCCATTCTGGTCTATCAAAGGCCAATTCCTTCACTTCCTTATAAGACCTGACGTTCGCCTTCTCTTTAATCTGTTCCATGCAAGCTCTTCTTGGTCTTCCCCTTCCTCTCTTTCCTTGTAGCTCCGCTTCTAAGATGTTTTTAATAAATTCGTCGTGTGTTATTAAGTGTGCAATCATCTTGCCGCTTCTGTCACTTTCCGCTTACTCTTAGGCTGCCCCCACATTGGGCGTTGGCCGAGCGTACGCGTTTCCTGAGCGTGCTGCCGGCGTCGGCGCGGCGCGGACGTCGCGTTAGCGCACCGTCTGCGGGGCGCGGGCTTCGCGTTGTCCAGCGCCGCACAAGCGCTGCGTGAACGCCGCGCAGACGCCGCGCTTACGTCGCGTTCCACGGGCGTTCGGCCGCCCGTGCCCCCCGCACACATTCCCCCCCGCGCCCGCTAGCATCTCAGTCAGTCAGTCAGTCGCCCGTGGAACGCGACGTAAGCGCGGCGTCTGCGCGGCGTTCACGCAGCGCTTGTGCGGCGCTGGACAACGCCAAGCCCGCGCCCCACAGACGGCGCGCTGACGCGACGCCCGCGCCGCGCCGACGCCGGCAGCACGCTCAGGAAACGCGTACGCTCAGCCAACGCCCAATGTGGGGGCAGCCTTACTAGCACTTCCTCATTAGTAACTCTTTCAGTCCAACTTATTCTTTCCATCCTCCTCCAACACCACATTTCAAAGGCCTCGAGTCTCTCTCTGTCTTTCTGTGTCAGCGTTTCACATCCATAGAGGGCTATACTCCATACTGTCTACATACTCCATACGTCTGCTATCTACCGATGGTAAAATGGAAACTACTCAGAGCGCGTCTCAAGGTCAGTGGCATAACGGAACAATCCACGACACACACTGATGGCCAACCGTATAGGAGATTAGGAGGTCACTGGTACTGTGAGCCCGTTGTTAATAGAGACGAACTTTCGATGGGTTCTGTAGACATGTAGTAATTGAGCCGATAGAATTGGGTCATGTACTAGGTTCATGATAAATTATGAAATTCTGATTACTAAATAAACACAGGTCACAGGACCTTCCAATCTGCGAAGGGAAAACCAGACCAATACTTACAGGTTAGGTCACATACCATCGATACGCATTTCTCGGGTTCCTCATGATGTTTTCCTTCACCGCTGAGCACGTGATAATCATTTATGGTCCAAACATGAATTTGGAAAAATTCGAACCTGTGACCCCCTGCGACCTTACAGTGAGATGACTATCATTGTGTTCTTTCAACTGGGTTACCACGGCTGGGTGAATCACAAATATTATTTAGATTATTATTTCTCGCAAAGATAAGCGATATATTGCACTGCCGAATGTAGAATAATCGGAAATTACCTTAATAAATGCTTCCACGTAACTGTATTGCATATAGCTGACGGATATTGCAGACAAGTTACCGTACAGGCGAGCTTACGAGGTCACTGTCATCCACAACCGGCCCTGTGTGCTAGGCTCACACCGGATCGAGCACATGTAGTAAATTGGGTAGTTCCCTAGATCCGACTAACTAAATAAAAACAGATCTAAAGGTGACAAAAAAGATTTCTTTTTTCTATTTAACTTATTAATTAATTTTAATAAAGAAAAATGTAATAATAAGTGCGACATTTTGTCACGTTTTTCTATGACGTCGCAAGTTACTTTCTCATAAAAATTACATAGTAATTTCGTGTTTTGACGTTTAGTAAAAATTATCTGACTTGACTAGTTGGAAACTACCCTATTAGGGCGCTACACTGCGGTGTCCGGGGTGTGACTGACCTGAAGACCCATTTCCCTTTTGAGGTGGGTAGAGAGATACCTCGTCAAATGACACAACATGCAACCACTTATGTAAGAGATGAACGCCTAACGGTACAGTTGCAGGTTACCTACCCCCGATGGCGCTAACAAAATCGGTGAGAAAGCTACAGGTGGAAAATCCGATTCGTCGAGGAAGGAAATGAGCCTTTTAAACTTGAATTTACTTGCAACTTTTTCCTTTAAATGACTGTTTAAGGGAAATGGTCAAACATCTAGCTACTTTGAGTATAACGGGAGAAGAGAAGGGAGGTCTTTGCCCAGCGGTGAAACACATACGTAAGTAGAATAACGCATGAGCTTCTTTTTTTTCTCGTGTGAGTTGTGAGATCTTATCAACCCTAAATCTTCCGACCTCATCAATAGGCTAGTGTTGTAAATGTGTGCGTCAAGCTAGCGGCCTCAAAAAAAAAATGGGCACGAAAAAATAATTTGACCATACCAAAAAATAGTACTCTTACTGAAAAAAATAGTACCTGTTGTAAAAAAATTAGTACCATCACGGTTCTGGATTTATAGCCATGTTTTATTGCACTTGCTAGCTTGACGGTGAACGAAATTTGGCGAGAGTTAACGACAAGGTCTTTCGCTTTGATTTAAACGCCAAAAAATAGTATCGAAATAGTACTCACCCCCTGCAAAATACCGAAAGTAGTACTTCAACGGTTCCAAAGTTATAAAGGTAGTTCTTTGATCCCGCTAGCTTGACGTTTTGAAAATACCTATTATCTGGGGAATGCTTGCATACTTCAGTTTGTAACTAATGTCAATAAACTCGTATGAAATAGTACTCCCTACCATCATAATTTGGACCTGATTCTCTTTGTAGAAATATGTCAAAAAGTCATTATAACCTATGTCATACATTTATCAAGACGAGTACAGTCGCGAACAAAATTATTACACATGGTCAAGAATGTTGTCAGATTTCAGTATTTTTCCCCATTTTTGGGTAAAAATTGGTGAAGTGCCAGGGTTGTTAGATGAAAGTAATATCATTGTTGAAACTATTTGAGTTATTCTACAAATACTGCAAATTGTTTATTAACAAACACTTCGATCCGTAACAAATTCAACATGAAGGTATAAATTATAAAATAAAACAGCAGATTAAAAATGTATTATGATGTATTAAAACAAAGACCTTGTATAGAATAGACGGAGCATATTTAAGACGAAAGAAAAACATAGGTTTTGTCTTTCGCACTCATGTGAGCCGTCATAAGTTAAAAAGAGATAAATATACTATCGTCGTAACGCCTTTTGTACTTGCGTAGCGGGTTTGTTATAGAAACGTACTTATTTGTATATATTTTGTGTCACGACCACTAGGGATGTTCTATGTCTTTATCGATATTATTTTAGGCCAAGATCTCAAACTTTGTACATACAAATTGAGTGATTAAATGCAGAAACAAGGCCCTTGTATCCATATCGGAGTGGATAACAAGTATTTTAATCAAAACGATACCTATTCGTTCCCAAATAGATAGATACCTATGAAGAACCGTATACGGTGTGCTCACAGATTCAAAATAACTTATTCAACGTAATTATCATGGATAAACTACGGCCCATCTAGTCCAAATATACTAATTATTTTGTGCAATAGAGAATATTTGTATTGTATTGAATTATTTTTTCCATGCTAATGTAGAATACAAAAACGAAATAGCTGCAAATTCATCTACAAACTTATAACTAAACTTAAACTCACCTTATGTGAGATATGTGAGTGAATATTGTTGGTACTGCATCTCTATGTAATATTTTTGTTTGGTATCCTGCTCGATAGAAAGCAAGATACATCGAAATGTAATTAGCACAGGCTTAAATAAGGAGAAGGCGTCCTTCAGAAGAGAGAATCATCTCGTTTCATGGTCTGAATCCAATTGTTTCTTAATTTCTGGTTTCGTAAATTAGGATATTTAGAAAATCTGGAAAATACAATATATTTATGTAATCTTCATACAAATCGGAAACAGGTCGAAAAATAAATTAAACGAGAATAGAATAACACATGTAGATGATACATTAAAACATAATATTATGTTATCGACATCAAAGGACAACACTACTTATAATACTTTGGGTACATGATCTGTCAAAGCTGATTAACGTAAAATGTGAAATCAATTATTTGTACAAATGGGACGGCTTTGATGAAAATATGCGTCTGCATCGTGTTTAGGGCTCAATAAACTTTACAAAAACCAGACCAGGTAATGTATTTCTTGCACACAAACATGTATTATGTGGTCGATAACTTACCCATGGTGAGACATTGTTTGATCGTTCTCCATTATAACACCCATTCTACTCTCACAACCAATAGCTACGCAAGCCATGGTTCATAATGAATAACTATTTCACAGATTGTTTATATAAAAAGTTAAAATAACGTCCCAAAACACCAAAAAACTAACGGCAGGTTTGGTATCCAGCTGACTACCACAACATCTCAAAACGGTAAACACTGACGTTCTAGACAGCGGTGTTTGTCTATGTTTGTTTCTTTTTTCCACAGAGATTGTTGCCATAGGGAAGAAAGAGAGCTGTGATAGTTTGTTCGTCACTCTAAAATATTATCCGTCTATTCTATACAAGGTCTTTGTATTAAAATCACAGATTGTTTTCGATAAGAACTAGACCCATGCAGCCATTTTCTATTAAAATTAGTGCATATGGGTGTATGCAATAGGAATTTTTTGTAATAGCAGCACTGAAGTGCAAAGAAATGGTAGGGTAGACCTCCAAAATGGCAATACTTACGAATAAATTGTGAGGTTATGTAATTGTCTACGTGACTGTATCAACAACAAATGTATGGCATAGGTTATGATGATTTTTTAACATTTCTACAAAGAGAATCGGATCAAAATTATGATGGTAGGGAGTACTATTTCATACGAGTTTATTGACATTAGTTACATACTGAAATATGCAAGCGTTCCCCAGATAATAGGTATTTTCAAAACGTCAAGCTAGCGGGATCAAAGAACTGCCTTTATAACTTTGGAACCGTTGAAGTACTACTTTCGGTATTTTGCAGGGGGTGAGTACTATTTCGATACTATTTTTTGGCGTTTAAATCAAAGCGAAAGACCTTGTCGTTAACTCTCGCCAAATTTCGCTCACCGTCAAGCTAGCAAGTGCAATAAAACATGGCTATAAATCCAGAACCGTGATGGTACTAATTTTTTTACAACAGGTACTATTTTTTTCAATAAGAGTACTATTTTTTGGTATGGTCAAATTATTTTTTCGTGCCCATTTTTTTTTTGAGGCCGCTAGCTTGACGCACACTTGTAAATGACAGTGTATGTTCGCCACCGAACTCCGGTGTAAGCGACGCCCACCAGTTTGCAATCATGAGTGACGTAGCCGCGACATCGCACGATCGTCTCCACGTTAGATGCGTGCGCGCAGAGGGGCGGCCCGAACGCGCTTACTAGTTATACCTTAGTTTATTAAGCTTATTTATTTAATATTAAGTAGAGTGTAGTGTGGCGTGACTCGTGAGTTGATGGGGCTATCGGATCCAACGGTGAGTAGGTATTCTTCTAACGGTTGTGTGAAAGTGAACGGTTCGTGAAAACTGTTATTTGTTTGTTGACGGCACGCGAGACATTCGTCTGATTGCGGTTTTCACTAATTTCTATAAAATATTTGCTGCTTATTGAAAGTACGCTATTGGTACGGTGTTTTGGTTTTTGACGTAACTTATTGTAGATTTCCGCAAATGGCATTGCCTACTTGGCCGCAGTTGGTACGGGGCAGGTGGCGATATTATTGATTTAAAAGTGTCTTGTTACAAACTGCCTCAAATATGTTTTATGAAAACGTCATTAATACTGTATAGTATGTAGGTAGATATATAAGTAACCACATTAAAAGTATGGTGGATTTATTCAAAAATATTTTCTTTACGGCCTTACAAATAAACCTGGTGTAGCTTTTTATACCAAGCATAAGAAAAAGTAGGCAAAATCTTAACAAATAAAATCGGCATAACTTATACCTTGGTGTAATAGGTCTGTTGCACTAAATAAATTAATACTTTTACAAATATCCCACTCTCTAGATTTGATACTTTGCGTTAAATAGCTACATAAACAAACAGACTTATATATATATTTTATATTTACAAAGTATGTTTTATTTTATAGATTAGATTGATATCTACAGTGGATAAAACAGTCAGATATGGACATCATATTCTGAGAATGATGTGATGAACGTTTAAAGAGTTCAACCATCCTGTTACGTTTCTTAGAAGGACTCGGTTTTAGCACATGTTTTAGTTTTTTTTTTACTTGATTTATCGTCTCACTTGGTCGGATATACATACTTGTTTTAGCGAAGTCGACTGACTAGCAGACAGGCAGATGTTTTTCGATGTGCATGTAGAGAACTCATTTAAAATTAGTTATTTGTATGCGCAATGAAGTAATGGTTCAACTGTAACATTTGTGACTTAGGGAAGTAGAGAAAATAGAAAGTACTTAAATTAATAGACACATGACTATCTAAGTTGTTTATAAATGTTTGTATCCTCTTGGTGGTTGCCTGGAAGAAATTGCTCTAGAGCAATAAGGCCGCCCAAATTGTACTGTATTCATGTGTTATGTCTGATTGTTGTAATTTACGTTCTGTGCAATAAAGTATATTTGATTTGATGACTATAATTATATATATTTTTTTTACATTTACATATTGATATTACTCATTTTTTTTGTAGTGATTACATTCTCTCTGAAATATGAAACAAATAATTACTATACAACGCAAGGATACAAATAATCAAACAACATAACATTGCTTCACGCCTACGACTTCACGACCGAAAATTCCCGATGTATATTAAATATTGATACCAACATTCTTCAGCATCTACTTGACAAGGGTCTCCAAGATATAGCCTTCCATATAATACCGGTCACACGCCATCTCCCGGTTCTTGGTGAAAAGTCGCTGATTACGGAGGCCCAACGATAGCGAGTCGATGGTCCCGGACCTTACATTGAACAATCGAGATGGCGCTGCGTCCAATACTACACAAAAAAACTATAATACGGCCCCCCCGTAACTAATCCGCAAGCTGAAAGAAATACGGCATTACAATATCCCCGAAGGGGATGGCAGGGGTATATGGTATATACACTCAATCCTCGCCAGCCTTATGCATCATGTAATAGAGGGCGAGCTTATTGCCAATAACCGCGTGATATCAATTTATTTATGATCCAAACAGGGATTCAAACTCAAAGTCGAATTCAGTGGTTTAGAACCCGAGCCGGGATTCGAACCAGTGGCTAAGGTTGAAGGTATTACTTTTTTGTCTTGGAGCTTACAACTTTTTTAACCTGACTTGCCGGATTTGCTTCCGCTGAGTTACGCGTTGTCCGAACAGAGCTATCACGTTTTTACAATCAAATACTTTGTTTTTACAATCGAATCTATTGTTAATAAACCAATTTGGCGTAGTTATTAGCGTCAAACACGCACCATCTTTACAATAATTATGGGTATCTACTGAAGAGAGGAATTCCATTCTACAGAAAAAACCGTTAGTTTCTAGAATAAAAAAAGCTTTCCCGTAGACATTCTCTATTCTCTTTTCAATAGTTATAGCTTACTTTAAGTTTTCCGAAAGAAAAGTAGAGTTATACACAATATAATACACAATAATGTAAGTAAGTATCTAATCTACGTACCTATGTTAGATGTCTCTCTTTATTTAAGAGCTGCGCTCTTGTGGTGGATTGTATTGTGTGTATGTTAGATGTACTTAGGTATATAAAATATACATATCATGTAGGTACATTCCTATGACCACTAACTTTCTACTGTTATTACCTTTGCTAGTTGTTTACAATGTAACATTTGCGCCATGTTTCTGCGGACCGTGTGAGGTGAATGAACTTGTAAAGGTCAGCATCCTTGAGGACGTAGGTCATTCATGTAATATCCCTTATTCTGCCTTTCCGAGCTCGCGGCAAACCCATTATCCAATTACTATTAAAACTGAGGTGTTCTGGCCCTTGTATGGCTGTACCACAGAATTTATATCGAATAATAAGTACGTAATAGAAAGGTTAACTCACCTACCCGAACCGCTGCGATACCGAACGCTAAGCTGTGACGTGACGCTGAGGGCTTTTTTCAAACTTATTTAATCCGAGTCCGTCAAATGACGGACTGATAACGGATCATGCATAGGTAACTTGAGTATTACATCTTTCATCCGTCATTTGATATCTTATAGTACTTACTACGAAAATTACTCAAATCAAAAAATCTTTCATCCGTCATTCTCGTGCTCGAATCGGATAAGAATCGGGTGCAGTTTGTACTTTAGACTTGGATGTCTTGCGAATAAAGTGTTTTTTTTTATTATTTGTCGTTGGACGTACTTACGTAGAATTTACCAGAGATTCGTTGACGACCTTAAAAAACAAAGGTTGAAGGTATTACCTTTTTGTCTTGGAGCCTACAACTTTTTTAACCTGACTAGCCTGATTTGCTTCCGCTTTTAGCTTGTGTCAGTGCGATTAACGGCGCGACTTCATTCAGAACTGCACTCTTTTCTCTCTCTCTTCCATTAAGTTTATTGGGGTTTATGATAATCACTGATTTTATAACATAAATAGCCCTTTTCCATTCGCAGGCCATTCGGAGGCCATTCGCAAGAGTTCACCCCTTATTCTAACATCGTGGATTTTTTACCCTATACAGGGTGTTAGTGGCATCCTTACGAAAACTTTGAGGGATGATTCAAACCACGATTCTGAGTTAACGTCAAGTGCAAAAAAAAATATATTTTCAGTTCCATTCTTTTGCGACGGAAAATTCTACTTGATAACTGCTCAGAATCATGGTCTTAATGGGCATTGCGTATACTACACATTATCAGTTATTTTATCAGGATTAAAATACAATTAGCTGTGATTTCTTTAATATTACTTGGATTAGTAGATTATACCGATATCGAAACATGTAGTAGATTGAAGATCGTCTTTACGCAATAAACTATAAATTATTTGTACGAACTCGTCCAAATCGTTCAGTGAAGAAATATAGAAACGCAGAAATAAATATTTAAAAAATATTTTCCAAACAAGTGACTATTCCCAGTGTAAGTAGTTTTTTTTTGCTTAATTTTTAAAAAAATATGTTTTGTATTAATTATTGTTTTAATTATATTATAACCTTATAGGTATTTCATCTTTTTTTTGAAGATTTTTTACAGCTGAGTAAAAAATATAGCTTACATTTTTTTTTCTCCGTAGAGCAACACGAACCTTATCTTTTTTAGAATTAAAAAAAAATGGAATTAACAGTGTTAAAGTTAAATAATATTTCATTTAAGTTAAGTGCCGATACTTACGTTTTTTTTTACAGAGTTTCAAGAATCGTGTAAGGATCTCGTGATTAAGTAATCAATACTCGGAAATCATCACATTCTTTCTTGTAATCAAGCATATTCATCGCTAAAGCTTTTCCTTGATTCTTCTAATCATGACCTCATTGTGATGACTACATATTAAATTGTTAAATATTTACATACATACGTAAACACACGCCTATTTCCCATAGAGGTAATCAGACACAACGGAATTCCATTTGCCATGGTATAAGAAGACCTATGCTCAAAAGTGACAGTTAACATTTCAAGGTTAGTCCAGCTGACGTCATCACACGCTGCAGTGCCATTTTGTAAAAAATAAATTACCCACGACCAAAGTTTTTTATTTACTTTGCAAGGAAATTTTGAACTCTTAGTAAAAGATTTACTTACATTTTAAATATTTTTTATATATGTGTCAAGTAATAGTAATTAAATACATTAGTCAGTAATTCGTTTAATTTTCTATAATAAAATTTACGTCCTTGGAATGTTGGAGATATCAATTTAATGGTAACACAGTGACTTACGTCATCAAAGGGCTAGCAATGGCGGCTTGTCATAGGATTGAGTATACCTGGTTTTCATATACCATGCCATTTGCTTCGATCTTAACCATGGTATACTTCTCTTGCTTCCTCCACATTCATCCATCGTTTCATAAATTCACGCCGGTTTTGAGTTCAGAGTAGATCGTACTAAAACTTTAAAAATATTCGTTTTTTAAATATTACATCTTACATCTCACTCTAACCCGTAGTGAAGCAGCGTGGTCGAGTATACTCCAAACCCCCTCCGGTTGATTGAGGGGAAGTTTGTGCCCAGCAGTGGGACGTATATAGGCTGTTTATGTTATTCGAAATATTACATAACATAAAATAGCATCACGCGTAGGTATATCCCCGACCCCAAAAAATAAAATATATTTTTTTAAATATTTGATCGATAAAATAAGGAAACATAAGAAGTACTAATAGATCTCAAGTTTAATCAACTTTTTTTGGAATCATATAGCAACTTTAATATTCTGGAATGAATGGTAACATAAGGCAAAGAGACCAGGCGCCATCCCACTTGCGTCAGAAATGTTCTACGTAGTTATAAATAAACTCAAAGCCCTTTGAAAATCTAGTCTCAGCCTGATGGCAGTCTTAGCTAAACCTGTAATACCAGAAGAACCTAGTTAGTTATTTCTTTTTGTTAAACATTTTGCCTTTCACATTAAGTATATATTATTATGCTTACAGCCGGCCCCGCCAGTCATCTCATCATACTGGATGCAATATAAGAACCGTAAAATTGTAATTCCTATACGCTTGTGCAAAATAGCATATTCTATAAAAAAATTACCGCTTTTGAGACCGTGTTTTATTCCTTTATTTTATTTGTATTTTGATATATCACTTTGTCTTTCGGCTTCTTAGGAAATACAGGGTAAAAAGTATAGATTTTAAAATAATTTTAAAAAAACTAATACAATATCATGAATTTTGCCACGGAAAATTCCACTTGATGTTAACTCAGAATCATGGTCTGAATCATCCCCCTTAGTATTCGTTACGATGTCACTAACACCCTGTATATTGTTTTTAAGGTCCACGGAGGTCCATGTTGCTCAATGACGAGAACCAGGTTTTTATTGATAGGCTATTGATAGGTCGTCAATAACCATAAATAGGCTACTTGACAACCTAGTCAAATGAGATACTTTTTACGAAACGTCAAAACGAAAGTTTTCTTTGGATTTTGTAATACGGACAGTATTATGCTATGTGACGTCATCAATAAAAGCGCTCAAACGTCGTACTCATTGTTACTTAATTCATACATAAAATTCGAAAGTACGTCGAAAAGTAAAATGAGATTGATTTTTGATCATCTTAGACTGGCTTCTATTTCTCAATTAGCACTTTATAATTTATTTTTGACTCAGTCAAATACCGAATTATGTAAACATGCATGCATACCGTGAATTGCATATTGCCTCTAACCTTGTAGAGGTTCCCAGAGAAAATCGACTTTAAAATCCTAAAACTCATAAATAGAAAAGTTGTCATCTTAAAATATGCCGTAACATAGTTGCGCAAGCGCCTTGATGATCATTTAGCAAGACCGAGTTAAGTGCTAGGCACAAAAACAAACAGTCTCGATGTCATCCTCTGAATAGCCCCCTTTATTCAATGGTTACATGAAATATCTAACAAGGACTTACTTATGGGTTACTTATAGTTTTTTATCACCTAGTAATAATCCTGTTCTTTTAGACGTTACTTTTATAAATACATATATCACGTGGTTTTCAGGATTGGTGGCCGGTTAATGGCAATAGGCTTCCTTTTTACATGGGACTTAAATACAGGAGCGGATCTAATTTTGTCAGGGGGGGGGGGGGACCAGATCTCTGACAACCTACCACCGTAGGGAATCATATAAAATTGCAATGGCCACCCATGACCCCCTGGATCCGCCCATGCTTAAACATAGCTGCACTCAAATTTAAATTTGGGTGTATATACCATACACATCTGCCTACCCCCTCGGGGATACAGGCGTGATTGTATGTAAAATTAGTTGTGATTTATTAAATTATCTACAAACATTACTAAGACCAGTTCTCGCGGCACGGCGACTGCTGTGGCGCGAATTATATCGATCGAGGGCTTCGACCAATAGCCGTACGACGTCTATCCACGTAGATAGCATTCGGTGCGTCTATTGGTCGAAACCCTCGATGTAATTCGCGACGCGCGCGGCGTTGCCGTGCAGAGCCTGCAGGAAATATTTTACCCCGGAAGCTTTAAATCACGTATGACATAAAGACAAAGACGAGCTCAACTGAGATCATTTGTTTTCAAGCGCACACGATCATTGTTGATTTAAACATGAGGGTGCAAAATGAAGTCTTCATAGACGGTGCCGAAGTTTCACGGCCGCGTTTTAAGCGCTGACTGTTTAATTGCTTATTGTTTAGCACGACCGAACGAGGACGACTGAGTTTAGACAGGCACGATTTGTGAAGGGATTCCTCTAATTGCCAGGCTGTTGAGGTCAGACTTGATGAATTTAGACATCACGCCTTGCAACTTGGACGTTGACAGTAAGATTTGAGGGGTAATTAGAGTCTTTCCGCTATTAATTGGATAGTTTCTTTTACATTTCCAGTCAACCTTATAATGTGGTGGAATCTGATAGCCCTGTTAGGAGAACGCGTGACTTATAAAGTCACTGGTTTGAATCTCAGCTCGGGATCTAAACCACTGAATTCGACTCTATGAGTTTGTCTTCATTTTTGGATTACAGATACTTAATATCACGTGGTTTCCAAGATATGTACCCTGTACATGGCAAGAGGTTCGCCCCTAATATATGCGATTCAAACATAGCTGGCGAGGAGTGGGTCTATTTACTATACAGCTGTGCCTACCCCTTTGGGGATACAGGCATGATGCCATCTTATGTTATTATAATGTGAATTGACTTCTTTTAAATAAAATTTAATTATTTCCAGAACAACGTAAGGAAAATCTAAAATGCCGAAATTAAAAACTATTCTCGTAACGGGTGGAGCGGGCTACATTGGCAGCCATTGCGTGGTGGATCTGCTGGAAGCCGGACATGACGTCATTGCGATAGACAACTTTGCAAACGCAGTAGGTGATGAAGATGGATCCCCGGCATTGAGACGAGCTGAAGAGATCACGGGAAAGACGATCGTGTTTTACAAAGCGGACTTACTGGATAAACCCCAGATTAACGACATTTTTGACAAGGTAAGAATCATTACTTTTCTTCGATAAACCATAACTTACTTGATAGACCTGTACAGAATAAAAACTGTGCATGAATATAAATGTTCTACTTTTTTGTAGCATAAAATTGACTGCGTAATCCACTTTGCGGCGTTGAAAGCTGTCGGAGAATCGATGCAACAACCACTTCTATACTACCAGAACAATCTACTTGGGATGCTCAACTTACTAGAGGTGAGATACTCTGCCTTAATAAACACTAGGATTCGGAAAAGTATTTTTTTGTGCCTCATTTCTTTGTGTAAAAGATGGTATGAAAACCTCAATGCTTATCGAAGGGATTGGCCGGAGATCGCACAAGTCGAGAGGAGTGGAAGAATTAAGCGGAGGCCTTTGCCCAGCAACGTTATCAAGAAGACTAGATTAGATAAGATTTCTACACAAGGTTCCTTCTTATGTTCTTGATCTTAATAAAAAAAGAAACTTCCCCTGAGTGGCGAGTTCCCTTTTCGAAAGACCTATCAAATGACAGCGATCAGCGAACTTTAAGAAAACAAGAGTTATAAGTGTAAAGCTTCCAGAGGTCAAAGAAAGGTTAAGTAACAGACTTTACAATCTAGTGTTTAATATTCTTCCAGATTATGCGTGCACATGATTGCTACCAAATGGTGTTTTCGTCATCCTGCACGGTGTATGGCGAGCCAGAATTTGTGCCGATCACGGAGAATCACCCTACAGGCAGCATCACTAACGTCTACGGGAGAACTAAGTATTTTATCGAAGAGATGCTGAAAGATTTGAGTGCTGCTGATAAGGTCAGTGTCATTAATACTCAGTACCTTATATTCTAAAATGCAACTCGGTGGGATTTGCAATCTGATATTTTTTTAAGTATCCGTAAAATCATTTCCAGTTTCCCAAATTCTTTAGTTCAAAATAATCGTTGGCCTTATTCCACTAACTCGGCGATGGAATTCATTTCCCCGTTTCTCTAAATCTCTTCTTTGTATAACAGTAACATACATGACAACAAGAATAATTTTTGAATACAGCACATTTCTGACTCCTATCTTGTATAAATCAAAGAATTCTACACCACATAATATTTAGAATATGCATAATGGCGTTCCATAAATGGTCCACTGGCTCATTAAAATGCAAGCCGTCTAACCTGCTGTCTTACAGCTGTGGCGCTTGAACGACAAAAGTTCAAGGACATTACACCATAAGTATTCATAATTTGCCACATTGCGTCTATTTTAGATCATTATTGTCATCATCGTTAGTGTCACACAAGGCCCTTTTTCTTCTTCTATCGTGTGGGTTGTGAGGTGGATTACCAACCCCATCAACCCTACTGTCAGGGTTATTATTGAGTCGCCAAAGGCCCCTGTCATGACTCCTGTAACGACTACGTACTTACATCAGTAAGTAGTAATCGGACCAACGGCTTAACGTGACATCCGAAACACTGATCATCATCACCAGTTCCGGTGGCTCTTTAGTAGCCTTACTCTATTGACTGACTTGCCTAAGTATAAATCTGTCCTACAAGTATCAGTTTCAATAGATATTCCCAATGGGTACCGCGTTTTGATCCTAAAATATTAATTTGATCCCAAAAATATTTATCCCAAGACCCTTCACAGTAATTCAAATATTTTATTGCTTCTTTCTTTTGTAAAAGGCATAGGCGGAACTCATAAATTCAAGCTTTGAAATTCAGAATACAACAGCAAAACGAGATCATAGTACCTAATCTAATAGCAATTTTTTCACAGAAATGGAACATAATAGCGCTCCGGTACTTCAACCCGGTGGGCGCGCACCCGTCAGGACTAATAGGCGAGGATCCCACCAAGGAGTTCACCAACCTGATGCCCTTCATGGCGCAGGTGGCTCTGGGCAAGAAACCGGTTCTGACCGTCTTCGGCAACGATTATAATACTCCTGATGGAACTGGTAAGGACATCATAATTATTATGACTGAAGATTTGTACTGCCAGTAAGTGATGGAATTAAAAAAGCAACATAACTGTTAACAAATATGCTGAGAATATTGCCATCATTATGATCTGACACAAAACAGTACAAACACGTAATTTTTGCATTCGTTCTTATATTATTTGTTATTTGTAAAGGTCATACGTACTGGTTGCCTAGTAAAGACAAACTATTATTACCACTGTTTTAAAAGAGTTATCATCGACAGGTGTACGAGATTACATTCACGTGATGGATCTGGCCAGCGGGCACGTAGCAGCGCTAAACTTACTCGCTGGCAACCATATCGGTCTTAAAGTAAGTTGATTTTATTACCCACTAAAACTTGGCAAGCTGCTGAACACTTGCTCCTTTACTCCCAGTAGTCCCAGGATAACAGAGGAAAGAGAAGAGGAATGGAAGGAATGAAGAAAAGGAAATGGGCTCATCGATGACTAACCTTATTATTAACCCTTTCACGGACAGAGACTATCCTGAACGACCCATGGGTCATTGATGGTTCATAATAGGTGGTTATGACACCTTGGAATCGGAACGTCCGTAGACGTTCTGTCCTTGAAAGTGTTAACCAATAATGTGATACACTGACGGAAGATTTTGTTCGAACTGTTAAAAGAGAACATAAAATAAGACCGATAAGGCCGCCTTTGCCCACCTTAGAATAAGTTTATCCTGTAAATGTTTTGTAAATTTGTGTGCAATACTTTTGAGTACTTTCGAGTACTTTTGATGTATATGTTACTATTACACAGGTATATAACTTGGGGACCGGCAAAGGCGTATCTGTCAAGGAGTTGGTCGACATTTTCGAGAGCGTGACAGGCACCAAGATCCCGTTGAAGTACGTGGATAGAAGACTTGGCGACATCACGGCGTTGTGGGCTGACGCTTCCCTCGCCAAGGAGGAGCTCGGATGGAGCACGCGGTACAGCATTGAGGAGATGTGTAAGTAACATAGTGGTATTCCATTATATTGCTGTACTAACAACGTTAGTTTACATTGTGAGGAAACCCACATTCCCGAGAAATGCGTTTCAGAGATGAGTTACCTAACCTGTATTAGGCTGATTTTCCCTTCGCGGGTTAGGTCAGACAGGCAGTCGCTAATGTAAAAAGATCCGGTAAGCAGACCCTGTGAAAATGGGATAATGCTAGGCTTATACTAGCCTGGACGATCCCACTGCTGGGCAAAGGCCTCCCCTCTGAGCTTCCACTTCTCCCTGTGTTGAGCGATCTCTCTCCAATCCGTCTCAAACGCATCCAGGTCGTCTTTCCATCGCTTCTTGGGTCTACCCCTGCCTGTGTCCAAGAGGTGTCCACTCCTTGACAGGTTTTGCTCATCTATCATGTTGCATACTGCAGACATGACCGACCCACTACATCGCTGTACTAAAAATATCAGGCGCTTAACGTTATGTGTTATGAGCAAAGTTACAATTTTGTTGTATGAGGTGATGCAATGAGATAAGGTAGCGCTTTGATTTAGGATTAGGAAAGCAACTGAAGAATGAAGATCATGTTTCAAGACATGATATCTAATACCAATGTGTTCATAATTCCAGGCACCGACTTCTGGCGATGGCAGACGATGAACCCAGACGGGTACCCCAAGAAGAACAAGACCACCGTCATTGTCAATGGGAAGAGTTAACGCCACTTAGATCGTATCTCATTATTACATAAGGATTTTATTTATATCATGTTGTTTTAATTATACGTTGTAGTGCTAATGTCATTGTGGTCCTGTAGTACACCGGCTTGTTTATCTAACGGGGAGCGCCGGTTCCAACCCCGTTTTGCACCAAAGAGTGTTTTCAATAACACAGATGGCTCGACCCGTAAAGACGGCGATACAGCTCGGTGAAGAGTCGTGGTAGCACAATTGGTAGAACGCTTGCTTCTCACTTAGAGGTCGCAGGTTCGAATCCAGCACAGACCTAAACCAATGATTGTCGAATTTGGTTTCGAATTCATGTTTGGATCATAAATGATTATCACGTGCTCAGCGGTGATGGAAAACATCGTGACGAAACCCACATTCTCGAGAAATGCATTTTCGGACGTAACCTGTATTGGGCTGGTTTTACCTTCGCGGATTGGAAGGTCAGACACAGGCAGTCGCCTCTGTAAAAAACCGGACCTGTCAAATCTTCAGGTTAGTAAGCGGACCCTGTGAAAAACGGGATAATCCTAGAGAGATGATGATACGGCTCGGTGAAGTGTGGGTACTTAGACCATCTTGCGATGGATGTACTGACTACCCGATTGGGAAATAGTCGGGCGTTTATGATATGTCATATTGTAGTGCCTCTGTAAAATGGTGGACGGGGTTAACGGAATCCATGAAAATGGGATAACGCTAGGGAGATGATGGTGAATTAGTCATTGCTAATTCTACGAATAGTTTCGGGCAACGCAATCATTGTGAAAAGTGTGTATATCAGTGTCCGGACGCTGTGTGCGTAACAAACAATCAATACCCAGTATTGTTCGTCAATAATAGCGATATACAAACCTAAACACGTTTTCAGTTTCTCAGGTAAACTGAGGATTTAGTGTGAACTTATCTCGGCTTCAAAGCACACGTCAGGGTTATTTCTGTTGAACATAGACGCGATAATGTTGTTTTCGTGCAACTTAGTACTAGTACAATACATCATACAATTTCTAAGTATTACAACGGCAATGCCTAATTATACGAATTTAAAGGAAGAAGGAATCTTCCTCAGAGAACATAGTAAATCAGTCCGCGCATTACACAGTACCGTGAATTCAAACAGAATACCTGAAGTAGATGATCAGCTCATTCAAGACACTTTTGGAGGCCGTAAAGTATTAAGTAGGTAGGTAAGTTTTATTACGAGTTATGAATACCACAGCCACGGAATAGAAGAAAGAGGATGGAAAGGCCCTAACGCGCATTTTGTATTAGAACCGCTGTCGCCAGTTCAACTTGACTCTCTTTTACTACTACTCCTGTTGCTTCTCAAACTCTAGAGCCACCTTTACAGACAATGTATATTTTAGTGGTAGGCTGCAAATTTATCCTTACTCTTCATAAGATACTGCATACAAAACTATTTTTATGATACTAAGCCTATCATACTAAGGTTTTTAGCTTTCCGAGAGATCTCCTTGCATGATAGTCGATATTTGATTTTTTGCCCTGCAGGTTATAATGCACAAGCCGACCGTTTAACATACCTACCATCGCGGAGCTCCGTGCGTTCTAGAGGTATATTATCGGATGAGAGGAGTGCAAACTATTTGGAAGTATGAACTATTTGCTCATACTTAGGTATAAGGCGCGCGTTTCGCGTCCAGTTGGCCCTTCCAACTTCTTTTTTTATTTCGTGATCACAGTTAATGACCACATTCCTACATACAAAACTCGTGCAAAACCACAGCTAACGGGTTTATAAGCGGCCTTGCTTGACCCTGTTAAAAATAATTTCCAGAACAACACAAAAAAACAAAATTCCGAAATTCAAATCGATTCTCGTAACTGGAGGAGCGGGCTACATTGGCAGCCATTGCGTGGTGGTTCTGCTAGAATCCGGATATGACGTCATTGTTATCGACAACTTCTCGAACGCTGTAGAAGACGAAGCTGGATCCCCAGCGTTGAAGAGAGCTGAAGAAATCACGGGAAAGAAGGTCGTGTTTTACAAAGCCGACTTGCTGAATAAAGCCCAGATAAACGATATTTTTGAAAAGGTAATGTATCGTTACGCATCTTAGTAAATATATCTACTTTGGAATAGCTTTTTTTTGACGTGACTTATTGTAGATTTGTCTCACATGGCATTGTTGGAGGCGATGGTTGCTCCGGTAAATAAAACTCTTCGAGATGTTAAATGGACTATATTAGAATTAAGAACTAGGAAATTATTTACATTTTAAGCAATTAAGACAAGAAAAGATGCCTCGTCGACAAAGTCCGTGGCGTAAAGATCCTGTAATATTGCCATAGGAAAGAATAATACAATATAATTTATAATATAGACTTTGATGTTGCCAACAGGCATTAAAAAATAAATAAAAATAAAATGCATTTATTTCAGGTAGGTACCCACATCACACACTAACTAACAGCATTAACTATTTAGCCGGACTTTCCCTTCAAAACGAATAAATCTTTCACCTTTGGAATAGCAATACCTTCTCAGACTGATCTAAACAAAAGCATGACTATGTTACTATGCATAGAAAATACACACAAAAAACTAAATATATTACGTGATTTTGTAGCATAAAATTGACTGCGTAGTCCACTTCGCGGGATTGAAAGCTGTTGGAGAATCAATGCAGAAACCACTTCTATACTACAAGAATAATCAATTTGGAACGCTCAATTTACTAGAGGTGAGATAAGATAAAAATTGTGAAGGTATATCCAAACAGGACGCCGAAAGATACATTCAATATCATTTTTGACTTTATTAAAAAGCAGCTGTCTACATAATATCCCTCGAAATATAACCCTTGCCTCATGACATCATTATAATCACGATAGTAAATGAAGTTATTATATGAAAGTTTTTGGAAGACCTATGCAAAAAAAATGGTTAAAGAGTAGGTACCTTACAAAAACAAGACTTGTTTTATAGGTCTTAATTTGAAAGGTTTCCACAATCCAAAGGAAAGCTAAGACTACGATTTGGTACTTATTTGAAACTAGCTGCATTTTTATTTGAAACTAGGCTTCGCTCGCGTTACATTCGGGATAACACAGTTCCCCTTCCCTAATGTAGCAAAATTTGGCTTCCTACGTTGAAAATTGCGAAAAGTCCTATATTAAAATTTCACCGCCTCTTTGAAGGGATTGAGGGCAAATTTCCACAAAAAAATGATGCAAGATTTTTTGGTTAGTCACAAATAGTCCGGATACCATTTTTAGCTTGAAAATTGCGGAATGCTCCATCCAACTTCTACCCTCTATTTTAGGGAAGTGTGGGGGGGGGGGGGTTAGTAAAAGACAACATATAGCCTTTGTCACTCTCCATCTCCAACTATCTCCACGCCGCCGTGAAAGACGGACACATTTCCATTTACAATATGAATATGGATGATTCCAGATTATGCGTTCACATGACTGCTACCAAATGGTGTTTTCATCGTCATGTACTGTGTACGGAGAACCAGAATTTCTGCCCATCACAGAGAATCACCCTACAGGCAACGTTACCAGCGTCTACGGAAGAACCAAGTACTTCATCGAAGAAATGTTGAAGGATTTAAGTGCTGCTGATAAAGTGAGTGGAAAGCGAATAAGAAAGAGGTTTATTTTAGTCCTTGTCGCACACAGTTGTTGTGCTCTGCCTGGTGTGTAGAGAATGGCAAAAAATACAGCGACTTTGAGTTGACCACGTTATATTATTAATTAATTAGGCACACACAATAATAATTATACGTTATTTACAGTTCGTTGATCATGGAAGAAGGCAGAAAAAAGAATTGCTATTTTATGTATTAAAAAGTAAAAAAAAAAATAATTTGTTGGATGTTGCCAACAGTCCTAATACTGCCATTTTAATTGGGACGGTTTAACTTTAAACTGGTATCAGGAAGAAATTGCAGTTACTCCAAATAATACACTTATATATCATGTTGACAGAAATGGAACATTATAGCGCTCCGGTACTTCAACCCAGTGGGCGCGCACCCGTCAGGGTTAATAGGCGAGGATCCCACCAAGGAGTTCACCAACCTGATGCCCTTCATGGCGCAGGTGGCTCTGGGCAAGAAACCGGTTCTGACCGTCTTTGGCAACGATTATAATACTCCTGATGGAACTGGTAAGGAGACGGATTCTAAAAACGAAAGCTTCAGACATAGTCCACAATTCTTTTAGGGGACTACGACTACGTAAATACAAGTAAAAATAAAAATAAAAGTAACCGGGATAAACGTCTTAACGTGCCTTCCGACACACGGATCATCTTATTTTCTTACAATCAGGTGATCAGCATGTAATGTGCTAAACAAACTTGGGATCATAAAGTATTTTTTGTGATATGTCCCCACCGGGATTGGAACCCTAGACCTCCGGATCGTAAGCAACGACACACACTTCGCTCAGTAGGTAGGGAAAGTATTATGATTTATTCGAGTCATCATCAACAGGTGTACGAGATTACATTCACGTGATGGATCTGGCCAGCGGACACGTAGCAGCGCTAAACTTACTTGCCAACAAACGTATCGGTCTCAAAGTAAGTTGACTTTATTAGCATGGACTCTTATTTTGTTACTGTATTGGGTGATTTTGAAGAAAATCGACTCATATGTATAGAATCAAATCTCGTATTTTGACGCAGGTATATAACTTGGGGACCGGCAAAGGCGTATCTGTCAAGGAGTTGGTAGACATTTTCGAGAGCGTGACAGGCACCAAGATCCCGTTGAAGTACGTGGATAGAAGACTTGGCGACATCACGGCGTTGTGGGCTGACGCTTCCCTCGCCAAGGAGGAGCTCGGATGGAGCACACGGTACAGCATTGAGGAGATGTGTAAGTAACATCGAATTTACATAGGTGAACCCAACATTTGGTCTATGGGTATATAATGCAAAACAGGCCTACCTAGCCCTTCCTAAGAAGAAAATAATTGGAGAAATTATCAGCTAATTGTATGGGAACATTTTGTGGTGTCCACATATGTAAAAACATTCTGGGACTTGACACTTTCGTAATTTCAGGCACCGACGCTTAAAGTTATGAGTTATGAGCAAAGTTACAATTTTGTTGTATGAGGTGATGCAATGAGATAAGGTACCGCTTTTGATTCAGTATTAGAAAAGCAACTGAAGAATGCAGATCATGTTTCAAGACAAGATATCTAATACCAATGTGTTCGTAATTCCAGGCACCGACTCCTGGCGATGGCAGACGATGAACCCAGATGGGTACCCCAAGAAGAACAAGACCACAGTCATCGTCAAGGAAGGAAGACAACGAGATGTGTTATCACGCTACTTACGTTAACAGCCTGCCCATATTGTCATAATCCACACTCCATTCCACCTATGGACAACTAGACGTCGGCAGGCATTTCATCCTTGTTGTGGACACGGAATAGAAGAAAGAGGTTGGAATGGCCCTAACTCTGCCAACCATTGCTCAATGGCTCAAATTAGCTTCAAAACGTTTTTCGATTCTGCTCCGCACCACCCAAATCCCCTGGTAGTTGCGGCTTCCGAATACATCCCGCTTAGGGACGGTACTGAAAAGTATCGGTAGGTAATATACGATCCCGACGACCCGATTACTCTAGCCAAAGAGGCAGCCAATCAGCTCGCGACACCAAACACTTCAGGACCCCGATACCGACCCCGCCGGCGTGGTCGACGATTTCCCTCAATCAGCGCTTATCGCTATCGACCCACTAGGGTCGTTTAATTCTTTCAAATATTTTTCCCCTCAGACGACTCCCTGAGCCGAGGTTCGCGCCCAACTGGGCACCCACAGGTCTGTTGTCTTAAACGTTGTACCGGGTGAGCCTTCAGCGCTCCCATTTATCCGGCCAAGTAGTTAATGCCATCTGCGGCAAATACGTATACAAAAGTCACGTCAAAAAAAAAGAAGGTTCGACCCAGTTCAACCCCACTCTCTTTTCCTACTCCTCCCGCAAACAGATAACTACGATAGTTCTACTGCTTCTCAAATTCCATAGCCACTTTACCGGCAATGTATATGCGATAGGCTGCAATTTTACCATTACTTTTCGTAAGATACTGCTTACAAAAGTATTTATTTGACAAATAGCCGATCATACTGAGGTTTTTAGCTTTCCTGTGATAAGAAGGGATCTCCTTGCCTGATAGGCGATACTAGAATTTTTGCCCTGCAGGTTAAATAATACACAAAAGGACCTTTTAATATATTGACGCGGAGTTGTCGTGTGTCGTAAAGTTTGCGGACTAGCAAAGTGCAAAGTTGAAGTATGAACTTTGCTCATACTTGTATGGCGTGCGTTTTGCGCTCCCTTAGCCCTTCCAACCTTTTTCTCCTATTCCATGGTTGTGGATATTCCTTCAATCCGTACTAAACGTTTTACCTCTTCTTTTTTGATTCGAACTGCAAAGGACTGGAACTGTCTGCCGTAGTCTGTTTTTTCAACTCGTTATAATTTGGAGTCTTCAAGGCTAGAGTGAATAGGCATTTTCTAGGTAAGCGTGATACACCGTAGATCACGTAGTCACTTACCATCAGGTGAGATTGTGGTCTAACGTCAGCCTATTTTATTTAAAAAAGTAAATAAAAATAATCAGGATTATGGGTTACATATTCTATACCTGCTTTTATTTTATTACTATTACAATTAACTACATTGAATACATTACCAGTCCAGTCCATCACCTCTATAAGGCTATCTACAACTATGAACTAGAAAATACAAAACAGCAATTACCTTAAAGTAAAGTTTATTGTCAGCTAACATTCTGATACAGTGATATATGTTGCCATTTCAAAGGTTCATAGCCTACGCTGGTTGTGTCGGGCAGGAGGTATCTTGCGAATAATTCCAGCACTTGAGGATTCTCTACATTTATGTAAGGTTGTAGTAAATCTGAAATAATAAATTTATATTACATGCTACGAATTTGTCTACTATTAACATTCCCTACTACCTTGTCAAACTTTTACCTAAGACATTGTTTGTCAACTTTGCTACAAAAAGACAATTTAATTCACTTACTATTACGTATATGCTCCATATCCTTTACGGTTGTTTCATGGGAGGCCTGTGCTCAGCAGTGGGACATATAAGCTGTTTATGTTAAATGTTTTTATATTCTATTCATTGTTTCTGCAAATGAACCCTAAAGATTCCTTAATAGGTTGTGATATAAAAGTAACATAACACTGTACTGCTTTTGCTGGGGACAGGTGTCTCCTCAACTATCCGAAATCATAGAATAAATAATACTATGTGTAGAATGGTAACTCTCCGCCCCGCGCCAACTCGTTTCTGGGTGTTACTTTAGTTTTAAATCATTTAAGTTACATGGCTGTAAGCCGCGGAGTAAGGAAGAGCGCGCGTACTGTCTCTGTCTAGCTCACACTTAAACGTTAGGCAACATATGATTAGAATGCTATATTTTTTTTATCCCGTTGTTGACAGGGTCCGCTTACCTAACCTGAAGATTTGGCAGGCCCGGCTTTTCACACAAGCGACTGCCTGTCTGACTTTCCAACCCGCGACGAAAAAACCAGCCCAATACAGATTAGGTTATATACCTCCGAAAATGCCTTTCTCGGGAATGTGGGTGGAAGAATGATATGTTAGTGTGTCATTAGAAAATCTTACCCAGTAAAGGAGGCTTATGAGAATGCAATGCACTTGGAACACTCATAAACATGATCTCTGGAACTTTCTCCAGCTGTCCAACTTTGCCAATCATCAGTCTCTCATATGGCTGTTTCTTACATCCCATTCCAAAGGCACACATAGGTTCCAAATCTATAGTAACCTTCATCCAATGCCACATTGCTACGTACTCCACTCCCCATGATGGAAAGATCAGGTCCTTAACAGCTGTGATGCTGCTCGGAGAGTTGGTACACCATACAGCCACAAGGCCGTTCGGGGCAAGGAGGTTTTTGACTGGTATAGACGCTATGTCTTCATTATACATCATTTTGTAGCTGAAATTGTAAATATATTTTGAAAGTATTTTAAATATAGATGGAAGTGGATACTATACCCCTTTTAACATAGCATGATTAGTGCGACATATCTCTTGTCCCTTTCATGTTATGTGATGCACTCTATCTCTGTCCTACTGTCATTCTAATTATGCTACGTTAAAAGGGGTATAGCAACATTGTTATCAAATCATTGAATACCCAGGAAGCACTGGTAAAATAAATAAATAGATATTTAAATATTTAAATGGGGAATCTTAAAAAAATGGATCCATTATTTTTAATTATTTTTGTGACGTTAATACCAAAGTGATTTTGCTCAACCAATTCATATATTGCACCATTAATGCAAAACCATTAATGCTTAATGCAAAATCACATATTTGGAAAGCTTTTTTATATGATCTAGGTACCTTAGTTTATCATTGGCATTCTTTAACCTCCGTATAAACTTATTCCACCAAGGAGGATCAGCAATCACTATGTCAAACTTAGATCCATTTAATTTCTCACATTGTTCCGTTATTGACCCACAGAAAAATCTGGAAAATGAAATATAAATGATTTAATTCACTATAAAATACAGATACTTCACTTTTTTATGTTAAATATCCTAATTTGTTACCATACCTTGATTTATGTGGTATTAAAAAGTACTCTTCTTTAATTTTACATTTTAATGGCCGATCTGAATTGTTACCACCATTTATTCCTATGTGATCAAATACAGTCGCTTCAAAATATCGCTTCGAAAGGTCTCTCACAGCTGGTGTATCTAATAAATTATATTTTCTGTGTAAATTTGTCTTAATCTCTTCGGGTATTTCTTTTAATAAATTCTCAAATTTAGTTTTTACTGATAACTGTAAAAAAATAAACTTAAATAAAGTTGTACTTTCACAAGATCTCTATTAGTTAGGTTTTGGTATTAAACCCATGGGTTTTGCTATTTTTCACTTACTTCAATCTGCGCATCTTCAGAACTGTGTTTTCTTTTTCTGTTTGATGATTTGTTTTCGGATTTTATCGAAAATAACTTTAGATCAAGCGCAAAGGTTTCAGTTTCTTGCTCAGATACCACAATTTTTTTGTATAGGTTAAGAATATAATCTGAGTGATCTATTACACAACAATGATTACTTTTGAATAATATACTCATAATGGGAATTTAATTTGCTTGAAGCAAAAATAAATTGGTTTTTGAGGGCAACGAAAGAAAAGGCAAAACGAACATTGGCGCGCAGCGCGCAATCCCATTTATTGACAAAAATTGACAGTTTTTTTTTTATATAAGTTCTTTTTAAGTTTTGGCCAAGTTTCAAGGATTTACAAATGTTCACATAATCTCATCGTTTTTGACAAGTTTTTGACGTAGAAGCTTAGGAGGTTCTCTTAGTAGCAAAAACCTTGTATAGAAGGTCTTTGCTTAGTAGTCTGTGCTTAGGCGCCCCCTGTTTCTCTATGAGAAGAAGAGAAATTCACGCGATAGAAGTCAATTTTAACAAATTTTGAGGAAATAACGATTTTTATGTAGAAAGATTTTACGAAATATTTTATTGTTTTTTACAAAACATACTAGTCGTTCATTTTATTAGCGCAATGTAATACTGTACAAACCGAAACTTCATCAGCTGTTTACAATTTTACATTTTTGCTGTCAAAGTCAAACGTAACGTGTGTAAATTGCAGATTTTTGTGCCTATTGAAATATAATTCAAAGAAAAGTGTATTAACAAATGCTAGGATAATTCAGTAACTACTCAGCCTTGTGTAATTAAGTGTAGTGTGAATAACAGGTGCTGAAACAAGTATTACAAGGAGTTGCGCGAATTTTCATTTTTTTTACAAGAAGCTCGCACAAAGTACTCATAAAACAAGTTTTGTTGATGATACCTTGGTATTCAGCAGATTTACCAATCTAATGGCTGTGTTTAAAGGTAATTTTATATTTGTGGTATAATTTTCTTAGAGGCTTATTTATTCAAACTATTTACTGGCCATTGTATAGTATTTTTATTTACTATGCTACGAATACGATTATATAAAGGTAAACTATTTTTTTAAACTGGCCGCTTATTTAATTAATTCGAATTTTCACATTTTATTATGTCATTTTGCAAAGATATTTTGAATTGATCATTTTGTTCAATCAACAGTTGTAAATTGTTTAGAAACTACTTCATATTATGACTAGCCATGACTCATACAAACAAGAGAAATCTTATAAAAAAATAACATACATTTATGAATATGTTTACAAGTGAAAACGGTTAAAAAAAAATAATTGTGTCTAAATAGTAAAATATCATGGACTCATTTCATTGTTTAATAATAAATAGAAAACAATAATCAGAAAAAAATGCCTTAAAACTGTATTCCTAATTTTATACCATATACCTAATATAAAGAAAAAAGTAACAGCTAGGTTGTTACCTAAATTAATACATATTATTTTTTATAAAAAGAAATACCCTTGTTATTTCTATATATGTAACATGAGAAAGTTAACTATTTCTTACTATCCAGTTAATGATTCATCTATAACACGGATGTCTAGCAAGGATCTTTCTAGCTGTCCTAATTTAGCTCTTATCTTATTGATTTAACAGTATAATGCTCTTTTACAACTAAAACTATGTTCTTCTGTATAATATTCTATAGGATCTATTGCATGAAAACTCTACATAGCTATGTAGCTAAAAACTTTATGAATGCTTCTTAGAAAACTATGGAAAGGGCCTTAGAATCATGTATATCAAGTTCTCTCAAAAAATAAAACAGTATTCATTAAAAAAATAATTTGTTATTAGGTTAAATTTTTAAGATATTGTTCTACAAAAAATCCATTTAAATTCATAAAAGGTCAATGCCCTGAAAACGAAGTTTAATGTTTACAATATTTATTTATAGCACAGAAATCTGCATACAATAACAATATAATATCATGTAGAAATGTCGCGGCTAAGCCGCGCGGCGTGCGACATGTAACTCGATACAGTTTCATTGACAACCATAGAAGTTGCATAGAGATCAGGAATATTGATCAGGGGCGCGCGCGTGTGTGCGCCGCGCGGGCCCTGCCGCCTCGTGGCCGCGGTGCGCGCGCCCCAACCCTCCGACAACGCCGTAACACACCGCCAGTGACACTTACTCCCTTCTGCCACCGCAGACGTGCGTGTGAGTGAGTGCGCTGCCATGCCCCATGTGATCGCGACCGCGGCCGGGAATCTTCTCACCTAACCGAAATCACGAACCGATGCTAAAACTACAATCCACAAAAAGGTTCCAATCTCGCCTCACGATTGCTTGTATCACTACGATCGGCATGCCACCCGATCGCTGCGTCGGAACGTTCCTTCTAGGATCGCGAATGTCGGCATAAAAATCAATAAATCTCGTAGTGAAATTTTGATATTGCATTTTTCCTAGTGCCTGTGTTACGTCCGTGCCCAATAGTGTCTTTCCATTTCAGTGAAATCGGGACCAAACTGAAGTTCCCGATGTTTAATCATAAGTTACCGACTGACTTTCCAATGCAAACCCTCCGTAAGAAAACCAGCCCTTGCAAATGTGAGTTTGATTAGCCTCTTCACTCGAACCTTCTTCTTTTAATTCTTCAGTTTACTATACTACGGTTATGAAGTGTTAGTATAGCGCTAAATGTACATTCGACCACGTTGTCGCATCTTAGCTTTGTTATATTTTGCGATTTATGTTGTACTATGCATGGATCGGCTATGATGTTCACTTTACTAACTGTAAGGGTGACTGAACACCAGTGGCGTATTGCGTTACCCTTAGAAAGTTGAAACAACATGATGCAAGACTACATTTTTTGTCTACTAGTTGTAATGGATTCGGTTACGATCAGGAAAATCTGCTGCAATTTTATCGGCTTTGACCTGGCAATGTTTGCTCTGTAATTTCTGTCGCAACTTTCGAACAAACGGAGATTTTTATGGTAAAACATATTCAAATAAGCGAAAAGCCTTGATGTTCAGTCACCTTGAAGTACAGCTAGCACCCGTGCTATCATTCACGTTAGGCACGCAGCTTGGAGAACCTTTGACCTTATAAAAACAAGTAAGTCAGCCTTGGGCCCCGAAATATTTACGATCTCATTACCTTCGAAAATAATATGAAGTCCCTTTATTAATGACATTTCGATTAATTTTACTTCGCGATTTAGGTACTACATTTATTTTCTATCATCAAAGAAATCGTTACAAAATATTTACCGCAACATACACGGAAAATAACGTGTATAAAATAAGTCACGCTTTCTGATGATACTCTGTTTCTTGTACTTCTATGTGAATAGATGCTGTAAGATTAAAGAACCTTTTGAAAATAAACGACTAATTTAATAGAGAACTTCTTCTCCCAAGTGTATCATACGAGTAATGATATCAAAGAGTAAAGTAATGATTAATAATGATAGACTAAGTTAAGCACGAGAAGTTAGGTAGAAACTATGAATCTAATAATTATAACTTCAATTTAACGGCCTCTGTGGTCCAGTGGTTGAGCGTTAGTCTCACGATCCGGAGGCCCCGGGTTCGAATCCCGGTGGGGACATATCACAAAAATAACTTTGTGATCCCTAGTTTGGTTAGGACATTACAGGCTGATCACCTGATTGTCCGAGAGTAAGACAATCCGTGGCACGTTAAGCTGATGTGAGTGTCACTACTTACTGATGTAAGTATGTAGTCGTTACATGAGCCATGTCAGGGGCCTTTGGCGGCTCAATAATAACCCTGACACCAGGGTTGATGACGTTAGTAATCCACCTCATAACCCACACGATAAGAAGAAGATAACTTCAATTCATTTTACCTGTATTCAAATGGATATGCGACACTGACCACTAAGGACATTGAATTCCAAGAGAGAATGATTGAATTGAAGCACGGAAAACGCATTCATCTAAGAAGTTAGAGGTTTATTTTCTGCTAGATAAGTATTGTTTGTTGATATCAATTGTGTAGTACCATTACGCGTAGTAAAATTTCGTTCTCCCTGTCTGCAGACTGTAAAGAGATAAAATTGTGATATAGGCATAGGTTATAATCACAATTCATCATCATCAATTTAAGAGCCACGCTCTTGTCATGTAGCATTTTCCTATAAGACACGACGTTACCCTTTTCTTTAATCTGTTCCATGTAAGCTCTTCATCAACGATCATGCAAATAAATTGTGCCCAAACCAAAAAAAATAAATAATATCTAGGCAACAAGAAACTGGCAATTACACAATCCAGACGGAACACTGACTTCTGGGATAGGAGTCGAGAGACGCTATAATAGTTAAACTCCTCAGACCCCTATTTTCCATTGCCAATCTAGACAAGTGCCCAGAATGGTCCTCTGTCAAATACAAAGGACCGCCATCATCCCTGGGCCTGGCATAGGTTAAAGACGGCCCTGCAATGCAACTCCTCGCTGCGTGCCAGCTCCACGTGCCAGTCCCATTTCATAACTAGTGACCCTGGTATTTTGGACAGAGGGTGTTGGGGGCGACGGAGGCGGGCTGCGGCGGGGGGCGTAACGTTGCTATTTGTCCGTTAGTCAGGAATAATGCAGGTCTGCCATTTCCAGCACCTTTTGCGCCAGTTCGGTGAGTATTAGATACCATTCATGCTTCTTTGTGTAGTAATCTGTAGACTTGAGGAGTAAGAGGTGTCATGTTGACTGAGGAAAAAGAGGCTTAGCTGACAAGTGAATTGGATCTTAGGGCATTTTTTTTGCCCGATCGACCATTACAATTCCATGATCGGACTGTGCGCAAAAAAGGGAAATCAGATTTGCTTCTCTAGTGAGCGTAATACATTATCAATAGGTACGTTGTTGATGATGAACATGACAATCTAATTATCATATTAATTAGACCTTTACATTAAGAGAAAATGAAATTTCTTTTTAGCGTAGTTCTTATTGAATAAAACATGATATTTTGTTTAGTTCCGAGCAACCGTGGTCTAAAAAGTCGGTCATGCGTGAATTGAGAAATTTGCATATTTCTGACCTTGCGATTGGAACTTGAAGAGTTTAGTCAACATGATATTTCTTACTTTCTTGATGATTGTAGTAGAACTAGTGTTGTAGATATTGTAATTACATGGAATATTTTGCATGATTTTGGCAACTTTAACTAACAATCATATTTTTCTGTCTTTCCTCACTTCTTCTACTGTTCTATTCCTCTCCTTCGGTCTACGTATCTTGAGTTACTTTTTCTTTAAAAATACTTGGAATTAACTCTAACGGGGCTATATGGGCTTTACCTAGTAAAAAATCTACAGATGAATACGTATTTGTCATCAGTTCATAAATGAACTATGTATGAGTATTATTGACCATTGAAAAATTAGAGCGTCATCGAATAACTGTTCGTTATAAAGGCTTCGCTATTTGTAATTTGTAAAGAATAAGAGTCAGTATCTTATAATATATTAACAAACACGTTTATTGGTACTTCAGAGTACTTTGGCCACACAATCTAAACAGCTGAATTTAGAAGTCTTAACCGTTTGCTAGGCCATTTTTTATCTTTGCAGCTGTTTGATAGTTGATGTTAACATAATGATAAACCTTATAAAATTTACTAAAACAAGTCCCTGTCACGCACGTTTATTAATATAACCGTAATGTTATCTGATGATAGAAGGTTGTTTTAATTCCGAAGTAAAACATTGCCAGCTATTGTTCCGGGCGTTATCTTCAATGTTTTACTATCTGAAACGTCTCGCTATGGTATTTAAATATTTTTACATATATTACATATTGTTCCTTATTAAAATTACTTGCTCTTGTTACCAGGAATCAACTTGAAACGCAGCTAGTACAGTCATGAGCAATATAATGTAATGTTTAGGACTCTGTGGCACTACCATATATTATTTGACATTCAGTGAGACTTACAATTCAATTTGTCAAAAAAGTTAATGTGACATGGTTCCAAAGTGTATACATATTAATGCTCGTGACCGTACGCTTACGTAACTTAGGGCATCGTAATTCTTGTTAATTTCTGCACTTATTTACTAGGAATGTGGAATGTAGGAATGTTTATAAGTAAGTACTTAGATAGGTATCTACAGTTTCCAGCACGACTAAAGTTTACAATGGCAAAAGTGGGCAAAGTACACGGCAGAAAGAAGTCTCTCCAGAAATGAACAATGACCCCGATTCCTGCAGACACCTAATTTTCTTATCCGCCGTTATATACGTCATTTTCTTACCCGCCGAAAAGAAAAGGGACATCTGTTCATTTTAAAATGAATGAATAACTCTGGCGAATAAAATAGGCATCTCGTGTCAACTTAACTCTGCCAGGTTATCGGCTAATATAAAAATTTGGCAGTGTTTTTAAAATTCCTGCTAAAAATTGACGTGTGTTCTATAAATTTTATGCCTATTACCCATCCCTTTCCTTTTCAGTGGATAAGAAAATGACAGGTGTAACTTAAAATAAAATTAGATGGTGTCTACAGGAATCAGCATCATTAAGTATAAAAGATACACAATGAATAAGACGTTATAAAATGGATTCGTTCATAATGTAGAAGTTACATAAGTATGTACATATTAGTTTGTATGTTCCGGTCTACGTGGGTGTTCGTCATCTCCTTAATTGAGTCGTTTATGCAGCATGTGTTTGTTTCTAGTTAATCACAGGGCGTGACGTAATCTCTATCTTCCTATAGGTACCTATACTTTCTTGGAGATCATAGTACTTCGATTTTGTCCATCTTGGCACCCTCAGACTGCAGGCTTGTTGTCTTAAACGAGGGTTCCCAATTTTACTGGCCATCCGTGACAAATCTTATAAGTCATGTCAATGAAGTCTACTTGGTACGGTCACCAGCATTAATATGTATACACTTTGGTACCATGTCACATTAACTTTTTTGACAAATTGAACTGTAAGTCTCACTAAATGTCAAATATGTTAGTGCGACAGAGTCCTAAAGTGGGTACATTATATTGCTCATGACTGTACTAAGCGAATCGAAAATTATATGATTGGATATCTAACCAAATGAGGATAGGAAGGATGCATTGTTGGAAGCACTCTTTCATTTTAGGAGTCAGGATCGTTCCAGCCTTCCAGGTACTCAGGCCCCAACATCCCGACCCGAGATTCTAAATTTAAAAACAGGAAATTCAATTAAACCGGCAATGATGCACCGTAAACAGGGACCGAAATAGGACATACCGTGCTCACTCTTATTTTGCACGCCATAGTCGCGTTGTTTGTGCTCTGTGAAAAAAGTCAACAAAAAAGAAATGACACTAAAAAAGACCGAATTAAAAAACCTCTTGAGCAAAGGTATCGTATCAAAAGTAACATTTTGGTGTTTTCGTGTAGATTTGTGTTGATGCCAAATGTCGTGCTTTTATATTTAGACCGCTTGTTTACCTCTTAATACTACGAGTACATTGTGTTAGTTTGTAGTGTTTAACATAGTTTACGGAATTCTATGTCCAGTGCTAATCAAGTGATAAAATAATGACAGTGTGAATTCGTGTTCCTTTACGTCACTGGCGTTGATAGAAATTAAAAAGCTATACTTTCCCAGTAATGTAAAATTTTAAAAAAGTTTCAGTTTCCAGTGAAGTTTGAGTTAGAGTTTGAAAATTTTTCATTTCTTTTCCCGCCATTTTTTTTAAATATTTATTTTTTTAATTTTTTAATGTGGACCGCGGCAGATAAAAACGAGCCGGGGCGGTTTCTCGGCGAGGGGGTGTCGTTTCGCGCCAAGTTGATCGGCGTGCTGGAGGTGCCGGAGGCGCGGGGCGACCGCATGTGTCAGGAGGCGCTGGCCGACCTCAAGATGGCGATCCGCGCGGCCGGCGAACACAAGCAACGCATTCAGGTGCACGTCGCCATTGACGGCCTGCGCCTGCGCGATGATAAGACTGGTGTAAGTCTATAACATTTTTAATCTAGCTAGGATTTCAGGGACTGTTTGACTAATTGCTGATAAACGCACTCTATGGTAGCTTACCTGCCGAATAAGTCTAAAATACTCTACAATGAATTACTTTCTTAGAATTGTCAACAATAGGCTATCAGATAACAAACTCTTTTTTTTCGTCTTTGCGTTATTCCTATTTATTCTGTCCGATTCCTTCAGAAAAAATTCTTCTTCTTTCTTCGGAAATTTCAGGATTAACATTCCATCCAGAAAACCTAGCTTATTGTAGGGTAAGAACTTCTTAAATCCAGTACTAGAAAGCTTTCAGCCGCTAATACTGGCCAGGTATTGTTTGGTACTAGAAAACACTTGATTTAACACGTGTAAATAGAGTTTACTTTGCAATTTAGATTAGAGAGCGTAATGTAAAGATTTCTCGTTGACATAAGTAAGCACTCGTTGCAAACAGCTTACAGCCGTTTAATATTGTGGGTGTGACTATAGTATAGTATGACATAGTGCGAGAATAACAGCCTCCGTGCCCTCCGAAGCACGGAATCATCTTACTTTTTCGGACAATCAGGTGATTCAAGCCTGAAAAGTCCTTAACAAACAAAGGACAGTCTCACAAAGTGATTTCGACAATGTCCCCATCGGGAATCGAACCCGGACCTCCAGATCGTGGGCCTAACGCTCTAACCACTAAACCACGGAGGCACGTCTTGGCAACATTTCACATAAATGTAAATGTTATTATTGGGATCCTTTATTCTAGATATAGGACATAATCATCGGGATAGAAACATTTGGGTAGGCATAAATAAAGACATAGATAGCTACTATAAATAAGCTAGAAGGAAGGGTATTTGGCAGCAGTGGCCTTAGGCATAGACTAGCTGGCGACAGAGGGTTCACAAACAAAATTATTACCAATCCTTGACCTTGAATGCTCAAGGACGTCCTTAGCTGCGACGTTAGATTTTGGCTAGTACTTAATTAGGACCAAGCTGAAAAAAATGGCAAAAAGAGTGTTAGACAGTACGCTGGTATGGTGTTCAATAAATTAAGATGTGCAATAATGAAAAACAAAAATGTACCATTACTTACTACAAATAATATTTATTTATATTCGTAAAGCATTAAGCCGAGTCGGGAGCCTTGGTAACCCAGTTGGTAGAACACTTGCCCCTCACTTTGAGGTCGCAGGTTCGAATCCAGCACAGGTCGAAACCAAATGTCAAAATGCCATATTGCTTTTTTAGATGAATTGCTTCGATGTGGCATGGTTAACCACCAAGTTGTAATTATTAATTCGGTGGGGAGGTGTCATGTATGTGGGTATTCATATATATATAATTAAAGTCTTTGCCTTTTGTCTCCAATAAACCTTTGTCACGTACGCGCGTTTCCCTGAACCAGCGGGCTTAGCACCGTAAGCACGCGACTCTTACTAGCCGCGACAGAGATCATCTGTCTCTTTCTGTGCAGTACTTTGTGTTCTGTGTGTGTGTGTGTGTGTGTGTGTCTGTAAGAGACTCGTTGTTAACTCTGTTGGTGACCTTTAATAAATAAATCAATAAATAGTACTGTGAGAGAGTGACGGGTGACGTATGTCGAGGCGAGAAAGAATCGCGCGCTTACGGTGCTAAGCCCGCTGGAATACCTAAGGAGTCGTTTTCCGGGAAGACACAATTTTATTTTATCTTGGTGCAATGTATATTTGATATTTGAATTTATTCACCAGGACTCCCTATACCACCACCCAGTCCACAAGATATCGTTCATCGCGCAAGACATGACGGACTCGCGGGCGTTTGGATACATATTCGGCTCGCCGGACACCGGTCACAGGTTCTTCGGCATCAAGACTGATAAGGCTGCTAGTCAAGTAAGTACACAAGTGATCTGAATAATATCATCATTTTCCTAGCGTTATCCCGTTTTCACAGGGTCCCCTTAACCTAACCTAACCTGCAGTGCACCCCGGACAATTCATACAAACTATCTCGTTTTACACAGACACCATACGTATTTTATCGTACACGTGCATCTGTGTGTGTGACGTCTGACGCCATACGATTCAAGTCTAAACTATGTTCGAGGGGAGGTGAGGTAAACCTAGCTCAGATGCTGGCGGGGAGCGGAGAGTTGCCGTTCTATACTGTATATACTAGTCTACCTGCGCGCTAGACTGAATCTAGGTGCGTAGCTAAAATGACGTCCTTTAAAAATGCCCAATTGTTCGGTTGTTAATAGTCGTAACATACCTAAGCCCTGTGAGGGGCCTTTGGCGGCTCAATAGTAACCCACCAGGGTTGATGAGGTTGGTAATCCGCCTTATAACCCACACGATAGAAGAAATTCGGTATTTTGTTACTAAAAGGGATCTGGCTAGTCAAATTTATCGGGAATCGAACCTGGACCAGATCGTGAGCCTAACGCTCTACCCAGGTAAGGAGGCTCACAGGGGCACAGGGATATAGTATATATTGATGTTACTAATACCAATGGTCCAATGATACTACTGCAACCATTTATGTATAACATGGTACCGATTGGAACAAACAACCCATTAATTAGATATCTCATTATATCCTATAAAAATATTAGACAATAGACATCCTCACTGGGCTAGGGGACTGAGGTCAAACGAGGTTAATACATAACGACATCTGTATCATAACATGTAAGGAAACACTCAATTTAATGCGTACACGATCAATTACAAAAGTATGCGTCATCGAAGTCCGGAAAGGGGAATAAGTCATGAATGAACAATTTTGTAATTTGAACGGTGGTTGATTGATTAGTGGTTGCTGTTGTTGTTGTTTAAAAAGAAAAAAACCTCCGTAATAATTTATGTTGTAGTTTCCCGTCGTAGTTGTTTAAGCGGAAGGCAAGAGGGAAACCACTGCCCTATTTTTCAAAAAAGTAAGTTTTAGTTTTAATATTTTATGAATATGGTTAGCTTCAGATATTTTATTAATTGTTATTTATTGTATAGGCAGTAGTTAACGTAATGTAACTTGTTCCGTTCTTTCATTGTGTATGCTTGAAAAAGTAGAATTTGGTGATACTATTTTTATGCACTGTAATCTGCAATGTACCTAACCTGATTTCATGCAATAAACGTTATTATTATTATTATTATTAGTATCATGGAGAACTACGCCGATACGAGCGTGGCTCTTAAATTAGCGACGATGATTTGCTTGTATACTTGCGTTGTGTCACACCCCGGACACTACATACAAACAACCTCGTTTTCCACAGACACCACACATTGACTTTATCGTACACGCGCAACTGTGTGCGTGACGTCTGACGCCATACGTTTCAAGTCTAAACTATGTTCGAGGGGGGGGATCCTAGCTCAGACGCTGGTGGGGAGCGGATAGTTGCCGTTCTATACGTAGTATTATTCCTTATTCTATGGTTGTGCCATCGGATTGGGTTATGCAACTTGGTTCTCCTTTCATACAGAGTGTTACTGACACCGTACCCAATACTGAGAGGAATGATTCAGCTCATTATTCTGAGTCAATATCAAGTGGAATTTTCCGTCGCAGAACTCATAAAAGTGTTAGTGTTTTTTTTTTAATCCACTTGATATTCTCTTACTCAGAATGAATAGCAAAAATCTGTTTGAAATTGCCGTAATTTTCTTTGCGAAATTCAGGAATATTTTAGTGCCTTTTGAAAGTTATTTTCAGTTTACTTTTGCGACGGAAAACTTTTGCCAGCTTAGAATCATGGTCGGAATACTGAGGGGGATGATTCAACTCATAATTCTGAGTGAATATCAAGTGGAATTTTCCGTCACAATTTTTTTTTTCAATTATTTTCAGTTTACTTTTGCGATCATCTCTCAAAGTTTCCGTTACGATGTCACTAACATGTAAACCTAATTATCTGTTAATTAGGTGGTTAAATCAACTTCGCAGTCTGTGATTTTACCAAAAGTTATCCTTTATAGTTCGTGGTCATTGAACATGTAGGTAAGTTATATCAGATTACCGTCGTCGTTGGCAACCACCACAGCCATACCAAAGTTTGCGAACGATTTTTCAATGTTGCCACCGCACTGCGGAATTCCACCGCAGAGCTTCAAAGGAGACCGAGCCAAAAAAAAAAGATTATGACTATTTACTGTCAAAACAATTCTATACAGGAAACAAGGCATATACTACTCTCTCCCCAAGAGAAAGGGAAGCAATTATTTTGATTGTTTAACTATAAATAACCTAATTTTTTGAAGTCTTCTTCTTCATGTGAGGTGGAATATCAGCCTCATCAACCCTGGTGTCAGGGTTATGATTGAACCGTCAAAGACCCCTTACATGGTCCATATAACGATTACTCACTTACATCCGTCAATAGTAACCGGGACCAACGGTTTAACGTGCCTTCCGAAGCACGGATAATCTTACTTTTTGAAGTTAGTTAAAAGGATTGGGATGTCCGTTTTTGGGCTCCAAATACTCAGTATCTTAAAAGGTTACATAGAGCCAGGAAAGTAGGGTAATAGGGCCGAGGCGCGGGATGTTTGCGATTTAGTACAAAATACCGCACGTATCATTGATTTAGGCCGTAGCTGTGACTCGAACCTGCGACTTCACAGTTAGAGTCAAGCGAACGCTTGACTCTGTGAAAGAACTTTCAACAGGGCCCTCACACTCACTCTCACTACACTGCATTAGAACATAATTAAACTTATAATTACTTTAAAAATGGAATATGTCGTATGAGCATAATATGTCGTGCTGGCGCGGGAACATGTTAGTCGAACGCATTTTATGTATTTCTTTACTCCTCGTTCAGCAGATAGTATCTGCCCGTGTTTGCTACAACTCTCTAGCCAAGCCCTTTAATTATTAAAAAAAAAAGAAAATCATATGTATACGGTAACATTAATTCTAATCATTCACTCTGTAACGCCTGCCGCGTTTTACTACTGAGTGTAATTGCTCTTGTTTTTCTGTTAGGAACTATCAAAAAGTTATCATTGAAAACACTTAAAAACTACTGCTTAAAACTAAAATATTATTACATAAATAAACTTATACTAATTAATTTAACAAAACATATCTATTTACAAAATAATTCCGTTAATATTGTACGACTTTAATAATTATCACATTGCGTAGGTAGCCGTACCTACATTCCACAGCCGAGCCGTTACTCTTCCGGTCGGATGTTCGACACAATCCTTCTGCCTTTGTAGCGAGAACACCTCGATTACTCGTATATTTTTTAAATACGTTTTTTTACTAATTTTGTCTACGATATAATAATTTATAGTGTTGTGTTATCCCCATTAATTGGGTAAGTGTAGCAATTACTATTTTTATTAGTTTAAATATCAACGTAGACTAGTACATGCTTTCTTTGTTCATTGCATGACTGTCATTTTTCATAATCATCGTGTAAATGTATTTTCACGCTTTAGTACTTATTTTATATCATAATTAGCAATCTTTTATGTTCAAAACAACATTTAAATTGTCAATTTTTCTAAATTAATTCTACTTAACCAACTTAAAGTTATCTTTGTACCTAAGTACTTTCCTTGTTTAAATAATTCTTAAATGGAACAATAATAATGTACAAAATACGTTTAATATCGTTGCTATTAAAATTATTCAGCTTAAAATATTCAATTTTACTATTTTTTTAGATAGTTTTTTAAAACAACTACCTACCATAAATTTATCTTGTTCTTTGTTCTTTTTCTAAATTTATTTTGCTAAATTCACTTTTATTGTGTGTAATTTGCTGACAGCCACATCTTAGATTGCTAAGCTTGCTTGCTATCCACTTCCCATCTTCAATCAAGCTAAGGAATCGGCATGTGGCAGTCAGACTGGGAATTCGGACAATTCTTGAAATGACTAATTCCGGGTTCCAGGGTTCACCCTTCGAGTTCTACAACCGCAGGACCCACTACCGGTCCTGTACTTACCTCTACCGCTTCACCTTTCGGGTTCTACAACCCGCTGGATCCACTTTCGGTCCTGTACTTACCCCACCGTTTCTGCTGCCCTGCTGCGCGCGCCGGTGTACCCCGTGTCGTCGTGGGAAGAGTTACAGGGAAGTGGTAGTTTTCCTACTGCACCAAGGGTGCTCAGCCAGTATCAAATTACCTGCGACCCAGAGATCCGATCTATGTACTTGCTAGGGATTTAATGTCAATAAACTTGGTTTTATTTCTATATACCGTTTTATTTACCCTAGTAAGTACAACCTATTTGATTCGCGTGATAGAACGTGACAATGGCGCCCAACTAAGGAAATACTGAGCTGAGTATCCTTTTTGCTGGTTTTAGCATTTTTGGTCATCTTTGGTGTTGGTCTGATTATTTTGTCTAGCTTTAAGTGAATTGTAACTGCAACTTTTGTGTGCTGTGGTTGCTTTGTGGGAATACCTAACTAATTCTCTTTCAAGGTGATTGCATACAATTAAAAACTCAAAATCGAACCTACCACATCGCACAGAAGGAAATATTTGATATTGCACTGCCAACCTCTGTCTATCCCTGTGTTTTAATTGTTGTGTACTTTTGATAGTAGCAATTGTTTTCTTGTTATTTTCCTTCTGCCGTTTCCTGTGTTTTAGTTATTAAGACTTCAGGTACTTGCAACACTTACTCAAAAAAATAACTATTCAACTAAACTAATTACAATTTGAACATAAAGTAATAGAGATGTCTCGTCCAATTAAATATTTATCACTTCAGAAAGATGAACTCCTTTATGAAGAGGTACATGGCATGTCAAGGATATTAAACTTACAAACTATTCTAAATAATTATATCTAAAAAATTACCTAACTAAAATAAAACTTTCTATATTTACAAAACTTCCTTGCTGGGATGGAAGTGAGAGAAAAACATAGAATCCCCCAGCTGCTTACTAATTCTCGAGCAGACTGTAAGAGTCAGTCAAGAGATTGATGTGTAATACCATCAAACGCCTTAGGCCTGCCAAAAACTTAAATCTTGAGCATGGCATGCGTCTTCTAATATCTTCTAATATTCTCTAAAAATACCTTACATACTACCTTAAAAAAAAAAAAAAACTAAAACTACACTTACTAAAACTATACTAAAAAATCCAAAACTAGCCTAAAACAATGTCTTACTTACTAAAACTACCTACCGTCTTAAATATATTTACTTATATATAGTATTTCTAATTTTTTTTTTACAAAAAAAAAATATTGAATCTCCAGGCCCTACCCCTAGGACATTCTATTTATTTTATCTTCGGCCCTACCCCGAAGATAAGAAAATTATACTATAAAAAGAAAAAAAAAAAACGGTTACCTTAAATCTCCTATTGATTACGTGTGAGTACTAAGCTGCGGTTAAAAGTCTAGTACTCTTTTTGGAAAGGACGCAGTCACTTAAAACTAAATAAGATAACTGTTTGTGTGTGAAAGGGATGAAAGAAAGTAGGGGGGTGAATGGAAGGGTTGAAATGAATGTGTACCACGTAATTTTTAGAATGGTCAATAGTAAGAAGGACAGACTTGGTTACATTTTAGTCAGCGGATTTTCTTAGCGAAAATCCTACCCAAAAAAGGGGGGTATGTAACGCCTGCCGCGTTTTACTACTGAGTGTAATTGCTCTTGTTTTTCTGTTAGGAACTATCAAAAAGTTATCATTGAAAACACTTAAAAACTACTGCTTAAAACTAAAATATTATTACATAAATAAACTTATACTAATTAATTTAACAAAACATATCTATTTACAAAATAATTCCGTTAATATTGTACGACTTTAATAATTATCACATTGCGTAGGTAGCCGTACCTACATTCCACAGCCGAGCCGTTACTCTTCCGGTCGGATGTTCGACACAATCCTTCTGCCTTTGTAGCGAGAACACCTCGATTACTCATCAGACAGCCACATCTTAGATTGCTAAGCTTGCTTGCTATCCACTTCCCATCTTCAATCAAGCTAAGGAATCGGCATGTGGCAGTCAGACTGGGAATTCGGACAATTCTTGAAATGACTAATTCCGGGTTCCAGGGTTCACCCTTCGAGTTCTACAACCGCAGGACCCACTACCGGTCCTGTACTTACCTCTACCGCTTCACCTTTCGGGTTCTACAACCCGCTGGATCCACTTTCGGTCCTGTACTTACCCCACCGTTTCTGCTGCCCTGCTGCGCGCGCCGGTGTACCCCGTGTCGTCGTGGGAAGAGTTACAGGGAAGTGGTAGTTTTCCTACTGCACCAAGGGTGCTCAGCCAGTATCAAATTACCTGCGACCCAGAGATCCGATCTATGTACTTGCTAGGGATTTAATGTCAATAAACTTGGTTTTATTTCTATATACCGTTTTATTTACCCTAGTAAGTACAACCTATTTGATTCGCGTGATAGAACGTGACAATGGCGCCCAACTAAGGAAATACTGAGCTGAGTATCCTTTTTGCTGGTTTTAGCATTTTTGGTCATCTTTGGTGTTGGTCTGATTATTTTGTCTAGCTTTAAGTGAATTGTAACTGCAACTTTTGTGTGCTGTGGTTGCTTTGTGGGAATACCTAACTAATTCTCTTTCAAGGTGATTGCATACAATTAAAAACTCAAAATCGAACCTACCACATCGCACAGAAGGAAATATTTGATATTGCACTGCCAACCTCTGTCTATCCCTGTGTTTTAATTGTTGTGTACTTTTGATAGTAGCAATTGTTTTCTTGTTATTTTCCTTCTGCCGTTTCCTGTGTTTTAGTTATTAAGACTTCAGGTACTTGCAACACTTACTCAAAAAAATAACTATTCAACTAAACTAATTACAATTTGAACATAAAGTAATAGAGATGTCTCGTCCAATTAAATATTTATCACTTCAGAAAGATGAACTCCTTTATGAAGAGGTACATGGCATGTCAAGGATATTAAACTTACAAACTATTCTAAATAATTATATCTAAAAAATTACCTAACTAAAATAAAACTTTCTATATTTACAAAACTTCCTTGCTGGGATGGAAGTGAGAGAAAAACATAGAATCCCCCAGCTGCTTACTAATTCTCGAGCAGACTGTAAGAGTCAGTCAAGAGATTGATGTGTAATACCATCAAACGCCTTAGGCCTGCCAAAAACTTAAATCTTGAGCATGGCATGCGTCTTCTAATATCTTCTAATATTCTCTAAAAATACCTTACATACTACCTTAAAAAAAAAAAAAAACTAAAACTACACTTACTAAAACTATACTAAAAAATCCAAAACTAGCCTAAAACAATGTCTTACTTACTAAAACTACCTACCGTCTTAAATATATTTACTTATATATAGTATTTCTAATTTTTTTTTTACAAAAAAAAAATATTGAATCTCCAGGCCCTACCCCTAGGACATTCTATTTATTTTATCTTCGGCCCTACCCCGAAGATAAGAAAATTATACTATAAAAAGAAAAAAAAAAAACGGTTACCTTAAATCTCCTATTGATTACGTGTGAGTACTAAGCTGCGGTTAAAAGTCTAGTACTCTTTTTGGAAAGGACGCAGTCACTTAAAACTAAATAAGATAACTGTTTGTGTGTGAAAGGGATGAAAGAAAGTAGGGGGGTGAATGGAAGGGTTGAAATGAATGTGTACCACGTAATTTTTAGAATGGTCAATAGTAAGAAGGACAGACTTGGTTACATTTTAGTCAGCGGATTTTCTTAGCGAAAATCCTACCCAAAAAAGGGGGGTATGTAACGCCTGCCGCGTTTTACTACTGAGTGTAATTGCTCTTGTTTTTCTGTTAGGAACTATCAAAAAGTTATCATTGAAAACACTTAAAAACTACTGCTTAAAACTAAAATATTATTACATAAATAAACTTATACTAATTAATTTAACAAAACATATCTATTTACAAAATAATTCCGTTAATATTGTACGACTTTAATAATTATCACATTGCGTAGGTAGCCGTACCTACATTCCACAGCCGAGCCGTTACTCTTCCGGTCGGATGTTCGACACAATCCTTCTGCCTTTGTAGCGAGAACACCTCGATTACTCGTATATTTTTTAAATACGTTTTTTTACTAATTTTGTCTACGATATAATAATTTATAGTGTTGTGTTATCCCCATTAATTGGGTAAGTGTAGCAATTACTATTTTTATTAGTTTAAATATCAACGTAGACTAGTACATGCTTTCTTTGTTCATTGCATGACTGTCATTTTTCATAATCATCGTGTAAATGTATTTTCACGCTTTAGTACTTATTTTATATCATAATTAGCAATCTTTTATGTTCAAAACAACATTTAAATTGTCAATTTTTCTAAATTAATTCTACTTAACCAACTTAAAGTTATCTTTGTACCTAAGTACTTTCCTTGTTTAAATAATTCTTAAATGGAACAATAATAATGTACAAAATACGTTTAATATCGTTGCTATTAAAATTATTCAGCTTAAAATATTCAATTTTACTATTTTTTTAGATAGTTTTTTAAAACAACTACCTACCATAAATTTATCTTGTTCTTTGTTCTTTTTCTAAATTTATTTTGCTAAATTCACTTTTATTGTGTGTAATTTGCTGACAGCCACATCTTAGATTGCTAAGCTTGCTTGCTATCCACTTCCCATCATCAATCAAGCTAAGGAATCGGCATGTGGCAGTCAGACTGGGAATTCGGACAATTCTTGAAATGACTAATTCCGGGTTCCAGGGTTCACCCTTCGAGTTCTACAACCGCAGGACCCACTACCGGTCCTGTACTTACCTCTACCGCTTCACCTTTCGGGTTCTACAACCCGCTGGATCCACTTTCGGTCCTGTACTTACCCCACCGTTTCTGCTGCCCTGCTGCGCGCGCCGGTGTACCCCGTGTCGTCGTGGGAAGAGTTACAGGGAAGTGGTAGTTTTCCTACTGCACCAAGGGTGCTCAGCCAGTATCAAATTACCTGCGACCCAGAGATCCGATCTATGTACTTGCTAGGGATTTAATGTCAATAAACTTGGTTTTATTTCTATATACCGTTTTATTTACCCTAGTAAGTACAACCTATTTGATTCGCGTGATAGAACGTGACAACTCTCTTCCATTTTCAATTTCTATCAAATCGACTCGTTCTCTTTAATAATTTCACTAAGAAAATCAATAAACCTGAGAATGCCGTTAAAAACTCTTGCATTTATGTCTTTCCTAGACAGCCCGATTAAATTGATGTTCATTATTATTTTATTCTTCTTCTATCGTGTGGATTGTGAGGTGGATTACCAACCCCATCAACCCTGGTGTCAGGGTTATCACTGAGCCGCCATAGGCCCCCGACATGACTCATGTAACGACTACGTACTTATATCAGTAACTAATAACCGGGACCAACGGCTTAACTTGCCTTCCGAAGCACGGATCATGTTACTTTTTGGACAATCAGGTGATCAGCCTGTAATGTCCTAACCAAACTAGGGATCACAAAGTGATTTTTATGATATATCCCACCGGGATTCGAACCCGGGACCTCCGGATCGTGAGCACAACCCTCAACCACTGGACCACGGAGGCCGTTATATATATATTATTTTATTAATTATTAGTAACTCTAACTTATCAATGTTTTCATTACAGGTAGTTATAGCGATGAGGGACTTGTTCCAAGTGGTGTTCGAGCTGAAGAAGAAGGAAGTTGAGCTGGCGAAACAGCAGCTGGAAGGGAAGACAGTCACCAGCACGTTAGTGCGACACACCAACACCATCACCGAGCCCAAAATAAAGGTACGAATACCAATACCACAACCCAGACAATTCATACAAAAAAACTCGTTTTACACATGCGCATCAGTATGTGACGTATGACGCTCATACGATTGAAGACTAAAGTAAGACCGAGGAGATGGGGTGAGGTAATCCTAGCTCAGCCGCTGCTGGGGAGCGGAGACTTGCAGTTCTATACGTAGTAATAGATGTTGCTTGGTGCGCTCGCTGCTAAAGCAGCTTCACGTGTCCTGTATTTCTTCGAAACTGATTTACCTACTTGTAACGGTTGAGTGAAAGAAAGACCTACTTGTTAGAAAGGATACAATCCCTCCCCCCTTTTTATTTTAATTAAAAAGTAATTATTAATGGAATTCCAAGCTACTACGAAAAGCAGAAAACCGCATAGATACCTACGTATACCTACGACAGGATGTAACTTGAGATTGTGACCCTATTCGCACTTCCGATTGTTTCACACGTGCCTTTTCCAATCGAACTCTACTGTTATGTGTGTATATATGTAGGAATGGTAGGATGAAACGGAACGTTAAGGTGTGTGAAAGAGAGAGTAATGAGTGAGCGAGAGAGAAGGGAGGATAGGCTAGTTTCCAACTAGTCAAATCAGTTACTTTTTACTAAACAAATAAACGTCAAAACATGAAATTACTATGTAATTTGTATGAAAATGCACACTGTGAAGTCATAGAGAAACGTGATAAAATAGCGGAGTTATTATTACGTTGGTTAAAATTCATAAATTAGTTAAATAGAAAAATAAATAATTAATTAAACCTAAAAATAGGCAAGTTAGTACAGAAATAATCCGCATATAACCCGGGTGCTTTCAAGGCCAGAGTGAACAGGCGAGTTCGCTCCATCTTAGGCGTCGTCAATGCCTTCGGGCAAGTCTGGGGCCAAGAGCAAACTCATCAAAAGTAAAAAAAAGTCGTTTTCCATCATGCCCCGTCCCACATACACATGTACGTGTGTATGTACGTTAGCGACATAACGTCATAACCACATCCTGAGCGGAAACTTCGCAGTAGGCGCATCGCTTACAAGTCACGAGCTAAAATAAAACCTGTCGACGAGAAAATTTAGACCAATATTGAAGTCGGTTATCTGTTTACTGTGAGTTCGATTCCAATCCACATCAGTTTAGAAAAACCATGATATCACTTGTAACCTTTTAAAGAGGAACCTTCTCTTCTGCTGAGGATCGCGACTACAGGTTATGGTTTTCCACTCACTACGGTTATATGCTGCGTGGACCGTTCTCTGCATGCTGCCGCCCACCGTCTTCTTCAGGGTGTCAGACCGCCTCGTAGGTGCCCTTCCTCGAGCACCTTCCTCCTTTTGCCCAACGATGACTTACTTATCCAGACCGTGTTTTGTGGAGCGCATAATATATCCGAAGAAGCTTAGAGCACGTTTCCGGCGTATTGGGGAGCGCCACGTCGTGATATTGATGTTGAGGAACCCTTACGTGATTAAAATTACAAAATACTTCCATAGCATCTAAAATACTCCGCAAACTGTTAACAGAGCAATGTGGTGGGATAAAGTCTGTATCCTCGTACTTACATAGGGATAAGACCGCCTGTTGTGCTTTTCTGTATAAGTATGTTGTCCTTATCTCTGTATTTTGTGTCCATTGTGCTCAATAAAGTATTTTATCTATCTATCTAAAGGAAAGTAGGCCGCTTTTGCTTTACGCACAGACCGGGGCAAACGGGTCAAGAAGGTCCTGGTGAGGGGTTATGTTTGAGGTTCCGTAGAAAATCCAAACTCTTCTCCCGGCTCTGTGTGCCGTAAGTACTAATCGCGGGAATCAGAATCATTTACCCAACGTCATCATAGATAAACTTGTTGAAGGTCAATTTATCGTTTTTGAATCTACGTCATTTCGCAAGGTGTTGTGACTGAGGAGAAGAAATGAGAAGAAACTGCAACAGCAACACATCTTTTAAATCAATGTAGGTATTACATTAAAGTTATTTAATAACTATAGGAACACATTTAATACCAGGCATTTTTATCTTTTAGGTAATCATGAATCTTATAATTAGCTTTTTTACTTAAAGTAAGCTACACGTGAGCTTTAAATTAATTTTTAACAAATTCAAAATAATCTGGTATTTTATTGTAAAAGAGCGGGATTTATCTTACCCACCCTTGATGACCAAAACAAAAAAAACTGACTTTCTCACAAACAAAAGAAAAATAGAAATATTAGATCAGAATATTTTTCCAATGCTGTCAACATAGGTACTTACAAATTTTTCGCACGGTCCAAGGCCGAAGTAATGTTTGTATACAAACGACGATCGCGGCCATGAGTCATAGATGCAATGCGAAGCATAGCTGAACTATGTCAACAAACATTCAGTCGAGCTGAAAGGTTGTCAGAAGTGGCTTGGTTGCGTTTGAGTGTCGTGAACATAGAGTTAGGATGTCCAAAGTGCACTTGCTACCCATGAACTGCAAATCGTTGTGGATATTCAGGAAAAATGTACGATTTTGTTATTCATTCATCTATTTTGATTCAACAAAATTTACTTAAAAGTTATTATATTCGTGTAGTGCGTGTGTTTAATATAATAATTTCATCCAAAATTTTATTATAATAGCCTTTGTGTCCACTAGAACAGGCACCAATGTAAATACTGTGATTTTAATATTAAATGCGCGCTTCTGTAATGGGATAGTTCTCCGAACACTGGAAGTCAATAACATTACTCGTCATCATCTCCCTAGCATTATAGTGTTTCACAGGGTCCGCTTACCTAACCTGAAGATTTGACGGGGCCGGTTTTTTACAGAAGCGACCGCCTGTCTAACCTTCCAACCCGCGAAGGGAAAACCAGCCCAATACAGGTTAGGTCACATACCTCCGAAAATGCATTTCTCGGGAATGTGGGTTTCCTCACTATGTTTTCCTTCACCGTTGAGCCAATAGTAGTAGTAATAAGTCAATATCGTTACTGTAAACCCAAAATATCCCAGAATCTTTTGTCTTCTTGCATATATCTAGTTATAACTTACGTAGGTTGGCGATATACGTAAGTTCTAACTGGATATTTTCAAATAGACAGAAAATTCTAGGATATTTTACGCTAATGATATCATTAGCGTACGGTCACGAGCATTAATATGTATACACTTTGGTACCATGTCACATTTACTTTTTTGACAAATTGAACTGTAAGTCTCACCAAATGTCAAATATGTTAGTGCGACAGAGTCCTAAAGTGGGTACATTATATTGCTCATGACTGTACAATATATAGGATAGTATATATAATTGATATCCGGCGTTCGACGATCCATCCATTATACCTACCCGATTGTCATCATTGGCACGATTCCTGCAAAAACCTAATTTTATTTTAAGTTATACCCGTCATTTTGTTATCTGCCGAAAAGGAGAATGACGGATGATTGACAATTATAAAATAAATGAGTAAATTAATGAATAACGCGGAGGAATACAATAGGCATCTCGGTGACATGCAACCCGCCACTTAATTCTCTCGTGTTATTATAAAATTTTGGGAGGGTTATTTTTGCCTAAAATTAACGTGTGTTCCATAAATTTTTAGTCTGCTGATTACCCGTCCCTTTTCTTTTCGGTAGATAAGAAAACGACAGGTATAACTTAAAATAAACTTAGACACAAAAATTCTGACACAAAATCGGATTAATCTACAAATCGTATTAAAAATTCGATCCGTCCGCCGCTGCCTTTAAATTCGCAATTATTGAGTTATTTGTATGATAGAACTTTCAGTGCTACACTAGACAATGATGCGTATATTAGAATGTTATTGTTACATGGTCAAATGTTTGTCACATCATTCTTTGTTTCTTGATCCAAACTGCTAAATACTCTAATAGGAACACTATTTCCCTTCTACGCTTTTTCTATCGACACCTTTCGTCCTGTTCAAGACAATATCAAATTTTAGGTAAACAGGACATTGTATTGGTTTGAAAGAAATTTTTTTGACCTTATTATACTAGCCGATTCATCGGGTATAGGTATAAACTATGTGTGAAATAGTGGCACCGCCCACCTTACGTTCTGTTACAATACCCGATCCATACGCATCGGGTAGTGTTGTAAGTAAGTCAATTCTTTATTTCCTCTACAAAAATACATGGTAATATTTGTAGAGGCTGGAGCCTTAACTAGGATACCGTGTGTTCTGGACTCCAGGCCTCCACCTCCAGATAGTGATGGTCAAATTTTGAATTTGAATTTGAAAATAGAAAAAAGTTGAAAAGAAATGTTGTAAAGCCTGTACGAAGGCTGTGACGTAGTTTTGACATAGGTTATATACGCACAGTCGATAGACCACCAAACATACCAGACTGCATCATCGGGCAGCACACCTGACGATGAATATAATTTATCCCATTCCCACTTCTAGACAAAGGTCTTCGTGGTCTTTCATTGAGCCATGATCACTACTGAACCATGCATCTCTGCTCCACAGAGTTTAACGACAGTAGGGGAAACAAGTCAGTCGACGTCTAAAGGCGCGGAGGCAGAGGGCGGCGTGGCGGAACTAGTAGACTTGGAACAGGAGTTGAGTTCGTTGCGGCGCGGACTCACGCAGGTCGAGGGACTGACCCCTTCCACCGACCCCTTCGGAGACTCCTTCATTGCACCAGTCCAGTCCCAGGTATGACAAGACAAACGCTCACACACAGAGGCGGTGCCGGGAGCGTTCCTAACGGCCGTTTTCAATCATCTTTCTATTGACGGTTTTCACTTACTAAAGTAATTTTTGTCAGTTATTTTGACGTAATTACTTTAGTAACCAAATTACATAAAGAGCACCAGTGACGAGTATTGGTACTAATTCCAAAATGTATGGAAAGGACCAAATTTCTTTTTTACGTGACTTATTGTAGATTTGCCGCAGATGGCTTTAACTACTTGGCCGGACAAATGGGGAGCGCTGAAGGCTCTCACCCGGAGAAAAGGACTAGACATGACCGAAAATACATACATAGACTTCCTTTTAAACTATGTAATGATGTTTTAAGCGAAAACTATAGATAGATAAATTATTGAAAATGTTCGTAAGCGGGTAACGGGAGTTAGTACAAAACCCCTCGCGTCTCGTTATTTCTGTGTGCGTATAAACCCGGGAAAGTCTTGTTTGAAAACGCGTGACTTGCTCTTGTTGTGTCACGGGTTAGAATCCCGGTTCGGCTAAGCCACTGAAATCGACTTTATGAGTTTGAATTAATGTTTGGATCATAGATAATTGGATATCACGTGGTTTCCAGGGTTTATGCCCGGTGTGGCATTAGGCTCGCTCTCTATTACTTAGGAGTTAAACATAGCTGGCAAAGTACTCCTCGCCAGGTGGATATACAATACACCTCTGCGTACCCCTTTGATGATACAGACGTGATTGTAGGTGACGTGTGTTATAACTGGAATATTACACAAAATCCCGCCCTGGAACGCTTAAGGTACCGCCTTTGTGCAATGAGCTTTTAAATCGGATTACTCGACAAATCAGATCTGTAATCCAGCACTGCCTTAAAATGTAAACTATTTGAATTAAAAAATGAAGAAGGTTTTTCCAATATTACTATTGGTGCCTATTCAGGTGGATTTAAACTTAAACTAATTTTAAAATGGTGCTGATTCCTGTACACACCATTTAATTTTATTTTAAGTTACCTATACCCTCCTATACCTGACATTTTCTTATCCGCTGAAAAAGAAAGGGACGGGTAATCGACAGGCATAAAATTTACGGAACACACTTCAACTTTAGGCAGAAATTTAAAAAAGCCTTCCATAATTGTATATTGGCCAATAGAATTAAGTTGACCGCACACGTCAGACGGGTTGCATATGAGCGAGATGCCTATTTTATTCGCCTGGGTTATTCATTCATTTTTAAATTAGCAGTTGTCAATCATCCTTCCCTTTCCTTTTTGGCGGATAAGATAATTTCAGGTATAACTTAAAATAAAATTAGGATGTGCCTGCAGGAATCGGCACCATTTTGTATCTACTTTCTAAACACTAAACGATAGATAATGATGCGTATACATAGTAAGTAGGTTTGCTATTGTTACACGCATACTGTAGACGCGTTAAAAAGGACACATGTAATCAATTCATCCAAAAAAGCAATATTGCTATTTGATGTTTGTTGACATTGAACACTTGCTTTTATATGCGCAAATGTCAAATTGGAATGTTGCTTTTTTAGATGAATTGCAATAATGTGGCCTTTTTAGACTGCTACAATGTTTCTATAGCATCCAGTTGCACTAAATATTACTGCAAGTTTTGTCCTTCGAACTTGTGGCTCTGTTTTCCTTATTACGGGTTTAGGGCTTGACTTTCTATCTCTTTTCCGTCCGGCTAACGTTATCCACAACTGACCCGCCGCACCGCCGTCGCCGCATCGTAGGAATCCGACATTGCCATTTCTATTGTCCTGTTTACTTTGATTATATTATAGGTTGCTGCTTGGATACTGCTTGTTTTCTGCAGGAGCGGATCCAGCTTTTATGTCAGGGGGGATCACCAGGTCGCAGACAACCTATTTCCGTAGATAATTAGATAAAATCGCAGTCTTTTTCTATCGTGTGGGTTGTGCGGTGGAGTACCAACCTCAACAGATTATGACTATTTACTGTCAAAACAATTCTATACAGGAAACAAGGCATATACTACTCTCTCCCCAAGAGAAAGGGAAGCAATTATTTTGATTGTTTAACTATAAATAACCTCATTTTTGAAGTCTTCTTCTTCATGTGAGGTGGAATATCAGCCTCATCAACCCTGGTGTCAGGGTTATTATTGAGCCGCCAAAGGCCCCTGACATGACTCATGTAACGACTTCTTACTAACATCAGTAAGTAAGTAACCGGGACCAAAGGCTTGACGTGCCTAAAATTGCAGTGGTCACCCATGATCCAACCTTTCGCCCAGGGCCATCCATGACAATGGACCAAAACACCGGGACCCACGTCTTAACGTGCCCTTCGAAGCACGGAATCAACTTATTTTTCAGACTATCAGGGGATTCAAGCCTGTAAAGTCCATGGATCATCTTACTTTTGGACAATCAGGCTGACATTGCAGGATGTTCACAGTCTGCCCGGATCGCAATCTAAGTACCCAGGATCTGCGGATTGTGAGCCCAATGCTCAACCATTTGACAACAGAAGCCAACCACTAGAGTCGTATTTGTACGTGGAAGAAAGAGCTTAAAAATAACGAAATATCGCTTTACTGCTCGGATGGTTTATGACCAAGTAAAAATTTTAATAAAAATTCCCGGGAAATTCGAGGACCAACCTTAATATCGTGCCATAAGAGAGCCCTATGTCCAACAAAGGATGAGCGTAGACTGTTGATGTTAATGTTGAAAAATCTTACTACATAAACATGTATATTTCGACCGACGATTTTAAGTGAACACACTTTACTTTGTCCACAGAAAGGCCTGCTCCCGCCCCCGCCGTCGGGGTCATCCTCCCGCGGCCGCAACACGCCCGCGTCGCGCGTCTTCTCTCCTAGCAAGAACTCGTCCACCCTACCATTCGACCTTGCAGCCGTGGCGGCGGACTTCGAGCCACAACCCGCGACCCTGGTTGACAACAACCTTGAACCGCCGGTGAGTTCGATGTTTACGTATAGCTGTTACTAGACTTACCCATCGATCTTGCCCGTTGCGTCAAGGTCACGGCCTCGGTGATCGGAATCGTGTGGTCTAATAGCAAATTGGAGGCCGTAACCATGGTAACTACTTACTAATAGCGCCGATTTTAACAATCTCGATGCGCAAGCCCGTGACCTTGACACATAGGGTAGGACGAATTGGTAAGTCTAATAACCGCTTATGTCCGGTGCGAATTAACTACATACTTCAATTTTTGCAGCTTTTGATGTGAAGTGACTAGTTAATTCGCATAGTTTAGAACATTGACCAAGCGTTCCATAGACGCCTGACGATGAAAACTTTATATAATGATTGAGATGTCCTTCAGTATTTCATTAATTTAAATCATCTGCCCGTTTTCAATGATGTTTAAGTCATAAGATTGCAAATATAAATGAGAGTTCTTGGTCAATATTTCAGTGTTTAAATTATACATAATACTGTCATTAAATACGACTATATTAAAATAAAATAGTTTTTTTGGATTGTAATAAATCTGGACAGTATGATGTAAATGTATTAGTTAAGAGCATGCCGCACATTGGCCGGCGCCCGAGCGCAACCGCACCCGAAGCTATGTATGTGACGAGCTTTATATGTCAAGCCCCTTACCTCGCTAGGACGAATGGTAGTTACCAGTAACGTTGGCCCTTTCTTTCTCATTCTTGTAAACGCATGACTCCAATGCAGCACTCTTCTGCATCTCGCTTACGTTTCTTGCTTCTCGCTGCTAAAAGTTCCATTCCGTACATTTTGAACTACTCCGAAAATTATACTCGAGAGGCCAGTTCGAAATGCAAGGATATACTTTATGTGGCGACTCCCGTAGTCCCCGTGTGGCCTGTCGATGTTGGTACTGTTTGAAGGGCTGAATGAAAACGGAACCAAACCTGTGTTACAGGTACAGCCGGGCCCGTCGACGTCGTTAAGTTACGACGTATTCACCGAGCTAGACCCCCTCGGCACCGGCCGGAGTAAACCTTACGTTGACAAAAAACTCTTCTTTCAGGAGCTCAAAAATCCGCCTAAGAAAGTGTTGAAAGACCTCGTCCCGCCGCCGACGACACAGTCGCTGCTTAGCGATATACTGCCGGAGAGTAAGCCCGAGCAGTACGGGCCGGCGACGACTATGACGTCACTCACGCGGCACTCGGGCGGGACCGTGTCTATCGCGAAACCCTCCTACTCGGGGAACTTTTTCTCATCGGATCCGTTCGCGGAGACGGATCCTTTCGACAACACGGACCCGTTTTCGGATTCGTTCAAGGACGACCCGTTCACGAGTATGCAGGAGTTTCCAAAGTCGATTGGACTGCGGGACGAGCTGAAGAGCAAGTTGAGTGTACTGCAGAGTGCGCTGGAGAAGCACGAGACCAGCTCGGAGAGCAAGAGTGTGTTCAACGGACCGCTGCAGGTGTCGCTGCCGCCGGAGCCCGCGCCCAAGTCGCCGCGACTACATAGACAAGTGAGTTTTACTTACTTTTACTTTAAAAACAACTAATCAGTGTAGTTTTTTTACGAAAAGAATTATCCAAGCATTAATATTTCTGTTCAATATATGCATGATTGATTAACATAACATAAGCTCATGACTATATCCAAATTGGGGTAGTCAGAAGTAGAAGGTACATCCATCGCAAGATGAACTTAAGTACCCACACCTCACCGAGGTTCCTATTAGATCAACGTGATAGGTGGTGTGGTGAGCTGTATCGCCGTCGTTAATGGTTGAACCAACTGTGTTACTAGCAACTGCACTTAAGATAAATTAATAAATCATTGGCGCAAGTTTTTCTGACAGTTTACTGATAAAAATCATTAGTTGGTAAACTACTGAAAATTATGAAAGGAATCCAAGCAATCATAATATTTCTGTCCACTTATTATACATGATTGATTATTCATTAATACTTTTTTATTATATTTAACAAACAATCCATATCGACTTTACAATCCATGACGTAACGGAATATAAACCTGATTAAAGAAAGTGTTAAAACTCTTTAACATACAACATCGCTTCTATAATAATATTATCGTAGTTTAGTCCAAAACAACACATTCTCGGTGTAAATTCCATTCGAATCATGTTACATTTGGCTAAATTAGGCACACCTCCAAATAAACCAAGTTTGTATTATCGTTTGACATACAACGTAACTGGTTCAAACATTTCTGGTTACGGACTTTTTGGCGGGAACGGAAACGGGACGGTTGCTTTCTTCATTGAATAATCTAAATAACCAATACGAAGTGATGTTTTGTTCATTCGCGATAGTGTTAGTGTATAGCAATATTCAATAAACAAAGTGTACCTATCCATTTTCGCTTCGTGCCAACAAGCCGCTTCATAACTTGGAAGTTTATGCGAACTTTTGAGTTAATTCGTTTAGGGTTCGGAGTAGGAGTCTGCCCCGAGGATGGGGGCTTAGGTTTCATCATTCATCGTCATCACCTTTCATCATTTCATTAATCATCGTCAAGAAAGAAAAATACATAAGACATGGCTGTATGGGCATCGTTTCCATTGCCTTGCCCTTCGGGGAAACCAATACAACAACATTTCTGGTTGCAATTTATCTGGTTTTGGACAAACGCTTGCTATGTACAATTGAAAATGTTTTCTGTCTTGATAACATTTGTATAAAGTTTATCTGGTTTTTGTTGTCGTATACTTAATTACAGCGCAGCGCAATACAACGCAATTATGCTTATACTCCAGACTTCCAGTATATTTAGGATTAGATAATGATCGTGTTTCATTCGACCACGCCGGCGGGGTCGGTATCGGGGTCCTGAAGTGTTTGGTGTCGCGAGCTGATTGGCTGCCTCTATGGCAATAGATCATCCGTGGGCACCCGATTAATTGGGTCCGAAGAAGAATGGGATGTTTTCTCTCTTTGTTAATGGGTCACAAACAGGAGGTATAAAAAGAAAAAAAAGAGGAGGTAAAGAAAGGCCAGGTCAAGAGTACTCTCGGCGAGCATGCGTGAAGTCTTTGATGAGAGTGGAAGAAGAGAAAGTCGTGTGTCATGATCATTCTTCTTCTATCGTGAAGATTGTGAGGTGTATTACCAACCCCATCAGCCCTGGTGACGAGAGTTATTACTGAGCCGCCATAGTCCTCTGACATGACTCATGTAACGACTACGTACTTACATCAGTAAGTAATAACCGGGACCAACGGCTTAACGTGCCTTCCGGAGCACTTCTTACTTTTGGGACAATCAGGTGACCAGCCTGTAATGTCCTAACCAAACTAGGGATCACAAAGTGATTTTTATGATTTGTCCCCACTGTGATTCGAACCCGGGACCTCCGGATCGTGAGCACAATGCTCAACTACTGGACCACGGAGGCCGTCATGATCGTTGTAAGTGGAATTCCGTGGCCTCAGCCTGTATACGTGTTTATTTAACTGTCCAACCACTACAACTATTATACTATTTATAGAACACAGACACAAGTACAATCCGGCAGCGACCTCAGCCGAGTTCGAAGTTGAACTCGGAGAGTGCGTCGCCGCCGCCGCCGCTACCTCCCAAGAAGATAGCAGACCTGCCCACTGTTCGACCACCACCGCGCCCACCACACGACCACGAAGAGGACAACTCTGACACCGGCCCGCCCCTACCCAGACCCGCCAGGAAGAAGGAACCTATGGTAAGTACTTCCAAACTAATATTAAAGTTAGCTCATGAATATAGCAAACCAGCCCTCATTACCACTCGACCACTTAGAATGACAGCTCTGGCAAAGGCCTCCCCTTGATAAAATAATTAATTATTAATTAAATTACTGTCTGTTTGGGAAAATCAACCTCTAAGGGGGTAAAGATATTCCTTGCGGACGAGCTGCTAGTTCGAACTTCTCGTGTTCCCAGGCGGACCGCAGCACCAAGCCGCGCCTGTCATCGGCCGCCACCAACAGCAGCGAGGAGGAGTACCTGACGCCGGCGCCGCCGCCACTGCCGGCCGCGCGCCGCTTCGACATCACGCTCTCACAACTGCTCGTCTGCACCATGCCAGAACTGGCTGCCAGGTGAGCGTCTTAACAGTTAAAAAGGCAACATCGAATCAATATTGCTTTATGACATTTGTTGGCATTGCGCTCTTAATTTTAAATGCGCAAATGTCTTGCTCTTACGATTACTCGTAAAGAATCTTTTGAATCTTTAGATGAATTGCGTCCTTTTTAACCTGATTTGATTGAAGCTTGTATGACACTAGGAACGTGACGTCACGAGTTCCTATTGCACGGATACTACTGTATTACCTTAGAGGCATACATTATGTACACATGCAACTTCGTTGATTTTTAGATTACGGGTACCAGAGGCGACGTTATCGTCAATGACTTTGCCACAACTCACAGAATACCTTCGATCATACTTAGCTGCTGACAACGAGAGAGCGGTAAGTACTTATGAATACAGACACAAAGTCCGCTTTCCTCTCCATACTGCTCACAACTTCGTACTCACAACAAAATAACGAATAACAAAAATTGCGAGTCCGATAGATTGCAGTGGAAAGTCGACTTTGCAACATTGTCAAAAACACTTTTCCTTTTATAACTAGTAATGTTGTTTCTCCCCAGCACATCCACGTAGAACCAACAAAGAAGATAGAATTAGAGAAGCCTTCAATACTTACCACTACTAAGTCAATAGATAAACCTCTAAGTACTGTCCCGCCCGTGTCTGACTTCAAGCCGCAATTCGAAGACAACTTCGAGCCACCAAGTTCCGACACTTTCGTCGCGAACTTCGACGACTTCGACAAAAAAGCCAACCCTTCCTACGATCGATACGCCGCCTTCAGAGAAATACAAGAGCAAGAACTGAAATCTAAATCTATACTAGATCCAATAGATTCTCCCGTCAAAGATGAACCGAAACAAGACTCAGACGAAAAAGAAGAACTAGCAGCCATCAATGATCTAATCACTAACAACGAGCGGGAAGAAGCCAAAGAAACTTCTAGAAGTCCATTGAAATCGCTAGACGAATTGACGTTAGATTCCTTCAACATGTTTCGGAACTCTGTCAGTCCGAAGCCGTCACAGATAGACGCGAAGATCGAAGACATAAAATCCGTTATGAAGAATTTACAGATTACAGAAAAATCTAGAAGAAGTGTTTCTCCACGGGAAAACAACATAGATATGAAACAAGATGATTCAAATGACAGATATGCGGCGTTGAGAGAGATCACTATAACGGAGCCGCAGGACGAGTTCGAATCTTTACCTTCTGAAGCTCCTAAAGAGAGGAAGAAGTCTGATGAGAAATCTGATGGGTTTGACAATTCTGATTTCTTCGACTGTATAGACAATAGTTCTCTGTCTTTCTCACACGTGGAGGATGCGTTCAGGAAGAGTCCAGGGGTGAAGGAGAGGGAAGAAGTTAAGGTGGAGGAGAAGAAGGAAGTGGTAGTGGAGCCGCCGGTGCGCGAGCCGGCGCCTGCTCGTCTGTCCACGGGGTCCATCAGTGATGTGGCTAGCGGGTCTTCGCCTGATACTAAAGGTATACACTGCTCTTTGTATTAGCTACACCGTAAGTAAAACACTAACAGTGTTACTACAAAACAAAGACTAAAAAATAAACTATTTTTAAAATATAATCCGTATTCGAAAGAAGTCCCGAAGGCCGCGGCGCTACTGTCGCAGATCCTGCATAGACTTATTATGACTTGTCAAGTTAGTTTTATTAAAATCCGCCGACTTCTTTCGTGGCGCGAAATACTATTTCAAACCTAGTTTATTTTTAGTTTGCGTTTTGTAGTAACACTGTAAGTGTCCTTACGGGCCCCAGAAATTGGTCTTGGTTGGTAACTGTGCTATTGCTCTGGAGCATGGTATAAGAAAACCAGGTATGCTCAAAAGTGACAACTAACATTTCAAGGTTAGGCCTACCTGACGTCATCCCACCATGCGTTGCCATTTCGTAAGAAATGAATTACGCACGACCAATGTTTTTAATTTACTTTGCAAGGAAATTTTGAACTTTTAGCAAAACATTTACTTACAGTTTTGATGATTTTTATATATTTGACAAGTAATAGTTTTAGGCGGATGAGATGTTCGCGTTATGTATAAAATAAGATTCAAAGTGTTAGTTACACAGTTAGCTGTCGAATAATGATATTTTTGAATGTGAGTTATCAACAACGCTCTTTGTCCGTGATTGCAGAGAAGTGCGTCCCCGGCGGCGCCCCCCGCGGCGGGCGCTGGGCCGTGCTGGGCGGCGCGGGCGCGTCCCCCTGGTCGTCGGACTCGCGCGACTCCGAGCCGCGCCCGCGCCGCCGCCGCGCGCCGCTGCACCACGACCCGCCCGCCCGCGGTGAGCGCGCAGACCCGGACACACCATGCTTATTCTTACCATGTAGCGCCTTGCGCGTATATGTACTCTATAGCGTCTTACGGACATTCGAAACTAAAATGAAACCCAGAGGGGTGATCGGTGGTCGGCGCCCGATACAAATTTGTGCGGGGCAGAGAGTTCTACACTTCTACACTTAGTCCTTTATTCTATAGCATAAGATATATCATTATCTAATCACTACGGACAAAATAGACATCAAAGTAAATTATATTTCACAAAGCACGTAAGTGTTTTTCTGATTTCAAATCGGATGGAAGATCGAAGGTCGATCGAAGCACGCTTTAAGTCATCAGAATCAGAATCAGAATCATTTATTCAACGTAATTATCATGGATAAACTTGTTGAAGGTCAATGTAACATTTTTGAATTTACGTCATTTCGCAAGGTGTTATGGCTGAGGAGAAGAAATGACAAGAAACTGCAACAGCAACACATCTTTTAAATCAATGAGGGTACATTACAAGTTATTTAATAACTAGAGGAACACATTCAATACCAGACATTTTTATCATTTAGGTAATCATTAATCTTATAATAGGCTTTTTTACATAAAGTAAGCTTCACGTGAGCTTTAAATTTGTACTCTGACAAATTTAAAATATTATCTGGTATTTTATTGTAAAAACGTATACATAACCCCAAAAAAGATGAATTTAATTTACTTAATCTAGAATTTTGAACAACAATTTTATTTTTATTCCTTGTATTGTAAGTATGCCTTTCACAGTTTCTCGGAAGGAGAGATACATTTTTACGCACATACATAATGTTTTCATAAATATATTGACTTGCGACCGTCAGTATGTTTATTTCTTTAAACAGCTCCCTTAAAGAGTCCCGACAACGCAGATTATAAATAGCGCGAACTGCCCTTTTTTGAATAATGAAAATAGTTTCTACATCAGCGGCTCGACCCCACAATAAAATACCGTAAGACATTATGCTGTGGAAGTAGCTGAAGTAGACAAGTCTAGCAGTGGGTACATCTGTGAGTTGTCGGATTCTTCTGACGGCATATGCTGCTGAACTTAGCTTGCCCGCTAGTGATACAATATGTGGGCCCCATTGAAGTTTTGAATCTACAGTAATTCCTAAGAAAACGGTGTGTTCAACAAAATCTAGTTTCTCGTCGTTAATTTTAATGTTATTATTTACTTTCTTTACGTTTGGTAGAACAAATTTAATACACTTCGTTTTCTTAGCATTTAGAACTAGGTTATTTACTGTAAACCAGCTTAGAACCTGCGACACAGCGCTGTTTGCTTCGTCAAGTTCCTCTAACTTTCTATCGATTTTAAATATAAGAGAAGTATCATCCGCGAACAGTACAATGTCAGCTTGGTTCTGTACTACATAAGGTAAATCATTTATGTACACTAAAAAAAGGAACGGCCCCAAAATGGATCCTTGAGGAACTCCCATTTGAACATGAGAGCCCGAAGAAGTCGTACTATTGATTTGTACCTTTTGTATCCTATCACCTAGATATGAATTTAACAAACTGAGAGCTCCATTATTTAATCCATAGTGCCTCAATTTCAAAAGCAAGGTCTCGTGATCCACGCAGTCGAATGCCTTAGACAAGTCACAGAATACTCCTACGGCATTCTGCGACTTCTCCCAAGCATCGAAAATGTGTCGAACAAATGTGACACTCGCGTCTGTTGTAGACCGACCCTTAGTAAAACCAAACTGCTGGCTGTGAAGTAAGTTATTTAAATTAAAATGACATAGCAGTTGGTCGAGAATAATTTTCTCGAAAATTTTACTAAGTACTGGTAGAATAGAAACCGGTCTATAATTCGTGGGGTCTGATTTTGTGCCCGATTTAAAAAGAGGTATAACTTTACTGATTTTCATTAAATTTGGAAAAGTGCTATTTTCAACACTCATATTAAAAATGTAAGCTAGATATGGTGCTAAGATATCAATAACAGAGCTCATCAATTTGACAGACAATCCCCATAAATCTTTCGAGGTTTTAAGTTTCAGCTGTTTGAATACTTTAACAATACTACTCGGATCAACGCGTTTAAAATCAAATAATTCAGTGCAAGCAGTAACATTACTTTTCAACAATATATCAGCTTGAACAGGAGAGGACCTGAGAGATTCTGTAGTTTTTACAGGGATGTTCGTAAAGAATTTATCAAAAACTTCAGCTACATCTTTATCTTGTTTAACTAACCCAGTGCTCGATTCTATATTATATTCTAATTCACGCGGTTTCGAAGCCTTTGTTTCGCTATTTATTACTTGCCAAACTGCCTTTATTTTATTATCCGCGGTCTTTATTTTACTACTAATATGCATCTGTTTGGCTGTATAACACACTTTTCGAAATATTTTAGAATAATTTTTGACGTAGCTTTTAAAACTATCAGTGTGTGTATAGGTTTTTTCCTCATATAAAGAATAAAGAGTATTTCTACTTTTGCGAATGCCTACGGTAGCCCAGTCACTGAACTTGAATGATTGACTGTTGGTAACTACCTTTTGAGGAAAATTATTTTCAAATTCTTTATGGATAATGAGGTGTATTGAAACGCGGGTATACATCGAGACGCTTTATTGACGACTGACACACATCGGCACAGAAACACTACAATCCTTCACCCTTATTGAAAACTTATCCTAGCAAACAAACAGTATAATTTAATAAGGAAAGTAAACAAACAGCAACAACTTAATTACTAGACTTAATATTAACTTATAATCTAGTGTTATTTGTAACGAGGTGGGTTTCTTAAACGACATTGTCTAATAGGCCGAGACTGGGGTGGTTCTGGGGAAGGCAAGGGAAGGGGCTGTGAAACAGGCTGATCTAGTTGTTCCATGCAATCTTGGAATTGATCCTGGGTTTCCGTATAATCTGTGACTAACGGCTGCGCCTCGGCCCTCGGACTACCCGGACTGGACATCTGAGCGCTCGATTTTTCCTTCCTATCGACACTTGTGCTATTAGGTAGGCTGGGAGGACAGGTTAATGAACTCCGTATCCGTTGTTTAAGCTGATCAATGTGTCTGTGCGATTCCTTACCGCAACTATCTAACACTCGATAATCCGAAACGCCCATCTTTTCCGTAATCCGTCCTGATACCCATTTATCCTGTCCCCTATACTGACGCATCCAAATTTCTTCCCCCGGTTGAAGTTCACGGTCTCCCTTGGCTCCACTCTCTTGTTGGCGTTTCTGTATCTTTTCTACTCGGGCCTTCCTATCTGGTCGTAATAAATCCAATTTTGTTCGTAATCTACGACCAAACATTAAAGTTGCGGGTGATTCCCCCGTAGTGCAGTGCTCAGTGTTTCTATACGACAAAAGGAAATTATTTAAATACAAATTAATGTCACTATTCTGTCGAGTCGCCTTTTTAATAGCTGTCTTTATAGTACGTACTGCATTTTCCGCGGCCCCATTCGAAGCGGGATGGTACGGTGCCGAAAATAAATGCTCAACGCCATTAGATTTCAGAAACTGTGAAAATTCATTACTCGTAAAAGGTGGGCCGTTATCAGACACTAACTGTTTTGGCAAACCATACCGAGCGAAAAGGCTACTTAAAAAAGTTATAGTGTGACTAGCCATTGTGCTAGGTACTTGCGTAACCTCTAACCACTTTGTTCTAGCATCCACTAAAACTAAAAACAATTTTCCTGAAATTGGGCCTAAAAAGTCGACATGTATGCGGGACCACGGCTTATCTGGCCACGGCCAGGGACACGGCGCGTGGCGCTGTGGTGCGCCCCCCTCCGCGGCACATATTGGACATCCGCGGCACATCGCTTCTATTGCTTCATCTATTCCAGGCCACCACACGTAACTTCTCGCGAACGATTTAGTTTTTACAATGCCCATGTGGGCCTCATGTAGCTCTGATAAGACCCCTAATCTACAATTCTCCGGTATTACTACCCTATGACCCCATAAAATACATCCGAGTTCTTCATATAACTCATTTTTGCGGTTGAAATAAGGTTGAAGACCTTTGATCTCATTATCAGCTGGCCAATTTCCCCGTATATAGCTTAATATTCTACCTAATGATGGGTCCCGAGAAGTTTGCCTCTTTATGTCATTATAAACCAATAACATTGCATTGTGTGCAAAGTGCAGATATGTTTGTTGTGGAATAGTAGGTACAGATTTCTTAATGAGTTGCGCCGGCAATCGCGATAAGCCGTCTGCCCCATTCTGATTCGATCTGACGTATTCAATATTATACGTATAGGCTGATAATTTTATTGCCCACCGTTGCAACCTACTAGCCGCCATAGATGGGATTCCCTGTTTGGGACCAAATATGGTAACTAAGGGCTTGTGATCGGTGCGCAAAGTAAATTGCCTACCGTACAAATATTGATGTAGTTTTTCAAAACAGAAAACGATAGCGAGTGCCTCACGTTCAATTTGTGAGTAATGTTTCTCAGCGGCGGTCAGCGCACGAGACACATATACGACTGGCCGTTCGTGCGTGAGTGCGCCTACGCCGCCGCCGCCGCCACCGTCCTCCTCGCACAGCTGACTGAGTACCCCGCCTATACCTCGCGCGCTCGCATCACATGTTAAATATAAAGGCTTATTGGGATTATAATGGGCTAGTACGTCCGCGCTCAGTAAAATGGTTTTGACCTTCTTAAAAGCTAACTCGCAATCCTGGTTCCATTCCCATGTAACTCCCTTCTGTAATAGCTTATACAGAGGTGCCAATATCGAACTTAAGTTTTTCACAAACTTCGCGTAAAAGTTAATTGTACCTAAAAATGCCCTTAAATCCGTGATGTTGTTTGGTCGCGGTATGTTTACAATACCTTCTACTTTTTCCGGGTCTACTTTAATGCCATCCGCCGAAATGATGAACCCTAAATATTTGACCTCATTAGTTAGGAAGTTACACTTTGTTTTTTTTAGTTTTAAACCATTACTATATAACCGATGCAATACCTTTTCAAGAACTTCTAAATGTTCCTTCATATTAGTCGATCCAATAATTATGTCATCCAAAAAAACCTCCACACTAGGTATATCATTTAAAAGATTTGTCATAATACGCTGGAAAATACCGGGACTCGATGATAACCCGAAGACTAATCTTTTGTACTTGAAAAGGCCCTTGTGTGTATTAATAACTGTCAGATTATCCGGATCGTCCAACTCAATTTGATTGTAGGCTTGTGTTAAATCTATTTTCGTAAATATTTTAGCCCCATTTAATTTAACTAGCAGGTCATTAATACGCGGCACAGGGAATCTATCAATTTTAAGAACAGGATTTAACGTAACCTTATAATCAGCACAGATACGAAGCCCACCGTCCGGTTTGCGCACCGGCACTAAAGGAGTAGCCCAGTCCGCATAGTCCACTGGTTCGATGACACCCTTGCGCAGCATCGCCTCCAGCTCAGCCTCCACGCGCTCACGCAGCGCATACGGCACGGGCCGCGCGCGGCAAAATACCGGTGTCGCCTCTTCACGTAACTGAAGACGTGCCTTGCCTCCCTTGTACCGGCCCAGTCCCTCCGAGAACAACTCTTCATATCTGTGAAGCAGATCAATAAACTCATTTTTATCCTTATTTTTACTATTTTCTAAAACATTATGAAACATGGGCATTCGAATTCCCAGTTCTGAGAGCCATTGTCTTCCTAATAGAGAAGTAGTTCCACCCTCAATTATAAAAAGTTCTAACAATTTAGATTTACCTTCATATTGTACTAATGATCTAATTACCCCTAACGGTTTTATTTTACTGCCATTGTAAAATTTGAAAACAATATTTGCCTTTTCTATCGATTTATTACAAAATAATTTATCGTATGTTTTCTTACTAATACACGATACTAATGAACCCGTATCTATCTCCATAGATAACGGAACCCCGTCTATTGACACAAGTAAGCTTACCGGCTTATAACTGTTCAGACAAAGTTGATGTAAATCTTCCTCCTGCCAGTCTTCCTCCTCCGACAACGGTGGAAAATCTTCCTCCGGTACCTCGTTTCCCTGGTTTGACGTACGCTCGGCGGCCTGTACGTGAGCCACCATGCTGTGGCCTGAGCTGTGCCTCGGTGGTTGTCCTCCGTTTGAACGTGCCGGGCACACCCGCCGTAAATGACCTCTCTGTCCGCATCTGCTGCAAATGAACTTGCTATAGCGGCACCCATCACTTCGATGGTCCGACGCCCCACAAGCAAAACAGTAGTATTTTGAGTCGTCCCGTCCCCCGCGCTGTACGCTGAAGGTTGATGAAGGGCGCGCTCCGCCTGCGCTGGCGCCGCGGCCGTTCCGGCCTGTCCCGGTGCGCCTCGCTGCTACCGCGTTTAGCGAGGTCTCCTCGCTGCCGCTGCCGACTATACCATCGCTCTCGCCCCTTCGATCCACCGCCGCCGCATCCCGCTCCGCGGCTTCCATGGCACAAGATAGTCTCACCGCGTTTGCATATGTTAATTTTTCCTCCGCGAACAACCGCTGCCTTACCGCCTCACTCCTCAGTCCACAAACCAGCTGATCTCGCAAATTCTCTTGCAAGACGGACTCAAATTCACAAAACTTTGATAGTTTCTTCAATTCCGAAATGTATTGTAATATCGATTCACCCACATGTTGTCTCCTCTGACGAAAACGGTATCGCTCCGCCATAAAAGACGGTACAGGTTCAAGGTGCTCCCTCATAGTCTTCACCACTGATTTATAACTTAGTGTACTCGGTTTATCCGGGCTGGTTAAATTACTGAGTAGTTCGTACGCTTCATCTCCCATTGCCGCGATCAAAGTGGGTAGCCATTTATCCTCTTTAACATTATTCACACTAAAATACATTTCCGCACGTTCCACGTACATTGTCCAATTTCCCGATCTCACATTAAATTCCGATAGTTTCCCGATAGACATGATTATCTATAAGTAAATAAAACTGGTTGATTTGTATTTGCACGCAACTAATTGTTCTCTCGTTAGCCACTGAGGTGTATTGAAACGCGGGTATACATCGAGACGCTTTATTGACGACTGACACACATCGGCACAGAAACACTACAGATAATAGTAAAGAAATCCCTGTAAAAATCGTCAGGATTGTCTGTATCAAAGTTTGGACAAGGTAAGTTACTTATAAGACTATTTCGATATTTCTCTATCCGAGTATCAGTGATGGGTCGTGTACGAAATTTAATTTTCTGAACATTTTTAAGTACTGGAAAACTGACCAGCTACCCACTGTGATCTGACTTAAAACAGTTAAGGATACTGTTGTCTTGAAAGTCACAATTGCAAAAAACGTTATCTAAACATGAGGCAGTTGTTTCTGTAATTCTAGTTGGCTCCATAAATATATTAACAAGGTTAAAAGATGTAAACAAACTTAGAAATCTAGTTGTAATTGAATCTACTTCATATAAATCAACGTTAAAATCTCCACACACTATAATGGCTTTATTACTTTTAGATATGACCTTCAGTACATTTTCCATCACTGATTCAAAAACTGTGAAGTTAGCACTGTATGGGGGTCTGTATACGGCTACAACAATATGTTTCTCTGTTTCTATACATGAAATCTCCATAGTGCCCTCTATCGAAAGTCCAGTAATATCTTTGCGTTCTTTATATTTTAAACTATTTCTGATAAAAATAAGGGAGCCACCACGTAATTTGATCTTTCGACAGAAAGCGCTAGCGAAATGATAATTTTTAAAACCGAATAACAATTCATAATCCTTCAACCAATGCTCTGTAATACATAAAATGTCAATAAAAAATGTCTCTAAAAATAATTCTACGTCTAATTCTTTGCCAGAGAAGCCTTGAATATTTTGGTGAACTAGTTTTAATATTCCAAGCTTCTCTTTTGTCTTATTGTCTAGTTTAAAGATGAAGTACCATTCGTGGTACATGGCTGACTACCGTCAATAAAAAGTTTTGTACTGTAAAAGACAGTACAGTCAATAAGTTTACTGCCTGGTCTGGCAGAAGTGTCTGTAATATAAAAAACTAGTACTGAACATATAATTTTTTTAAAGTACTTAGATAGATATATTCTATCTGTCGTTATTATACAATTTCGAATAAACTTATTCAAATCTAAATAAATAATATTACTATGATGACAGGTTCTGTTATAAAGGTGTTGGTTGAGAGAAAATATATAATTATTTTCCTCACTAGCTAATGTATGAGAATACACCATGAACCAACCTCGCCAGCTTACCGTTCATATAAGTTGTCAATGTTCTCGTTGATAACATAATTGGATAGTTTCTTATGTCAAAGTTATATTATACAGGCGATACCCAATTACCCAATCGTTCAGGCGATTTTTTTGATACACCTGATGATGAGCAGCTAAACGAAATACTCTTGTGTCCCCAGTGCAAACATCGTCGTCATCAAGGGACGTGTCACCCTGGGACGAGGAGCCGCCGCCTGTCACAAGACTGCAGAGGCCGCCGTCACATCATAGAGACCGGGAATCCAGGTAAAACAGTTTTGTTAATATAATAACATAAACATATTACACAATTCCACTTGATATCAACTCAGAATCATGGCCTGAATCATCCCTCAAAGTTTTCGTTACGACACTAACACCCTGAATATTCATTCTTAATCTTGTCCATTCTGGTCACACCACACATCCATCTTAACATTGTCATCTCTGCCACGTGTACTCTTCTTTCATCCGTCTCCTTTGTCGCCCAACACTCGGAACCATACAGCAGGACAGGGGGGTTAAAATGGCCACATCGAAGCAATTCATCTAAGAAAGCAATATTGCAATTTGACATTTGCGCATATAAAAGTAAGTGGGCAATGCAAACAAATGTCAAATAGCAATATTGCTTTCTTAGATGAATTGCTTCGATGTGGCCATTTTAACCCCCAAGGTCTTACGACTGTCTTGTATCATCGTCATCTCCCTAGCGTTGTCCGGTTTTTCACAGGGTCCGCTTACCTAACCTGAAGATTTGACAAGTCCGGTTATGACCGTCTTGTATATAGTAATATTATACCTTTATAAAATAACAATGACTTATACTATGTAAGGCCTTTTTTAGTACTTTTGTATTCCGTTACTTAAATCAAAAAGAGAAAAAAAAAGAAGCAAAGAGAAAAGAGTTTGAGTTTGTTCTAAGAGTTTGAAGTTCATTTCTTTTTTTAAACCTTCTGTGTCAACTGATTAATCGCTAAGGACATGAAATACTTTTTTAGCAGACACGGTTCATCGGGCTCAAGAGAGTGTTTGGACTCGGGCAGTGGAAGGGAGAAAGACAAGAGAGATAAGAGGGACAGAGATAGAGATATCAGTAGAGATGGAAGAGACTCGGCGAGAGACAGGAAGGATTCCGGCAGCGGGAGGGACCGACGAGACAGTAAAGAGAGGGATCACAGGTAAGAGAAACTGTGAGAGGCATACTTACAATACAAGGAATAAAAATAAAATTGCTATATAAAATTCTAGCCCTAAATGATAAAAATGCCAAAGTCAAAGTATTTATTGCACACCATATGGTAAACAGTTGTTATAAATATTATAGTACCACATATGGACCCGGGAGGGTATAGCAAAAACAAACAAAAATATCAAGAAATTACATTAGGCCAGAAATACAAAAAAAATAAATAATAATAAGTACTTAACATTAATCAAACTTAATCTAAAAATAACTATGAAAATCTTAAAAACTAAATTAATAACAACAAAATCTACATCACTTACAGTCTACTTATCATGTAAGAAAATCTCTTGCAGTGTGTAAAAACTTTTCTCAATTAGGAATTTTGCCTGGTATTAAATGTGTTCCTCTAGTTATTAAATAACTTGTAATGTATAACACACCACCTACATTGATTTAAAAGATGTGTTGCTGTTGTAGTTTCTTGACATTTCTTCTCCTCGGCCATAACACTGCCAAATTACGTAGATTCAAAAATGTTAGACTTTGTTCTTGCTTTGGCTATATCGTAAAAACGGTGATACATACAAACGTCAAACTTGGTATAATTATAAAGCAAATCCCAAAGTAACATGACGAATAATAGAAATTGCTCAAGTGTGAGTCGGCTTGCGCTACAGATCCCGAACTCTATAAAAAAATGCGATTTTTATTAACATGCGTGGTTGTAATGTGTTTTGATTCGAAATAAACAGATTTATTTTATTTTTACGTAAATTCTGTCCCTTTGGAGATCATTAGGCTCCTTAGCTCGAGCCCACGTCACACTTAGCCAATCGTGTTCACGATAGGTCAGAAAAAACAATATTTAAAAAAGCCACGTTTACTGGGGATTCTTATTAATTTGTAATTTTATGGATTTGAAGATGACTTCAACAAATCGATTTCTATTTAGAACAATTATATATTTCCAGAGAACACAGGGACAGAAGAGACAGGCGGAGTAGAGAGAGAGAGAACGACTCGTGGGACCGAGACAGGACATACAGCAGAGAGAGAGACTACAGAGACTCGCGCAGCAGGGAGCGCAAGGAGTACAGGGAGGACAGGGACCGGCACAGGAAGCCGCGACACTCCTACGACGAGGAGGAAGAGTGAGTGTCATAATACCTCTTACAACGTAATCATACGTGTAAGCCATCTTCGGGCGTATCATCGTCGTGCCGACTAGGAGTCGAAGTGGTCGGTGGTCGCCATCGCCGAAATCGGTCGGAGATCATCATCATCACAACGTAGTATTAAACAGCACGACCAGTTCAATACAATTACAATACAATACAAATATACTTTATTGCACATTTTTGGTGCAGTACACAATTCAACAATTGGGGCAGAAGGCAAGAGGGAAACCACTGCCCTATTTTTCACTATAAAGTAGCATGGAGAATGCTACACTGAAATTAGTGATGATGTGATGACACAATTCAACAAAAACAACTCACGAATCATTCACTAATTTCATTCACTATACAATTCATTCACTAATTATATAAAAATATAATTTTTTGATTATTTTTTTGTTATAGCAATGGTCGTTTACGAATACGACCATTCTGCCAATGTCGAAGTGATCGGAAAACAAACTGAAAAAATGTAAAACTGTAGGTAGACAGCTAAACCTCGAGTTAACATGTAACAAGACAAAACAGGAAGTCACAGAACGTTTATCACAGTTTAATATTGTATTTACATATATATTTTAAATTATACCTGTCATTTCCTAATCCGCTGAAAAGGAAAGGAACGTATGATTGTCAACCCTTAAAAATTAATGAATAACCCGGACGAATCAAATAGGTATCTCGCTGGTATGCAACCCGTTTGAGGTAAAAGTAAAAGTAAAAATAAAAAGTAAAAATTATTTATTTGCCAAATAAAGTAAAATTAACACAAGTGTGCTGTCAATTTAATACTGTCGGGTTATTGGCCGATGTAAAATTTTTAGAGGGTTGTTTTAGATTTTTGCCAAAAATTGACGTGTGTTTTTATACCCTTTATGTATTTTGTTTTATGTATATTACAGCTATAGCGATGGATGCGGCTCCGGCAGGTCGTCACCTCGTGAGCGGTGGCCCGACCAGCGGTGGCGGAGAGACGGTATATATCTACACTTATATACTTACACTCACATATGCACTGGCGACACCAAACACTTCAGAACCCCGATACCGACCCGAGGTCGACGACTTCCCTCATTCAGCGCTTATCCCTATCGACCCACTAGGGTCGACTGATTCTATCAAATATTCTTCCTCTCAGACGTAGCCCTGAGCCGATGTTCGCGCCCAACTGGGCACCTTCAGGCCTGTTGTTTTAAATTTTGTACCGGGAGCCCTCAGCGCTCTCCATTTGTCCGGCTAAGTAGTTAATACCATCTGCGGCAAATCTACAATAAGTCACGTCACAAAAAAACTCACATATGCACACAGATATGTCCACTTTAGACATTATACTCTCCTTATTCTTCTTTGACTCGACAGCACGATGGTGGCGATTATGTTACAATACTCGCTTATACTTAATCTTGAACCCAAGGCAAGTAGCGAGTCATTCCCAACACAAGTGTCTGGATTACTTACTGGGAAGACTCACATATTGTACAAAAGAATTTGGTGTTGACACAAATTTAATTTTAATTATTAAACTAGCTCTGTCTTTTTCTTGCACTTAGAGTAAGTAAAGGACGGCACAATTTTTAGAAATGTCAAATGTTTTGTTCGCCAGAATCAAGCACCAGTCATCACTAATTTAAGAGCCACGCTCTTGTCGGTGTAGCATACTCCATGCTACTTTTTTAGGGAAAAATAGGGCAGTGGTTTCCCTCTTGCATTCCGCCCCGGAGTACTCTGACTGACGCGAGTGGGACAGTACAGGAATTGCCCCAGTGGATTTCAGAGAAGATGACTCTGTCCCCCTTGGGGCTGGGTTAATGGTCTTGTATGAAACCAAAACCAAAGGCAAGCACCAGTATATTGCTTGCTTTAAAATTTATTTTCGCAAGTGTCTTGTACTTTTCTACACATGAAACAAAGCCTGTAATATTACTTACTATGTAACTGTTATATTGAATACTGAATTCCAAATAGCACAATATCATTTTTTGTTTTACTTCCAGAGAGGAATTACGGTTCACTAGGATGGCGGGAATCGAGGCGGAGAAATGAAATTAGACAATCAGAAGATCCCAGTGAGAGGAGGTGAGACTTGCGTATTATTTTTAGACATTTTGATTAATTTTGAAATAGAATAAGACTTTTCAATTAATATTCACAAAACAACAGCGGAATAATCCCCTTGAGATTATCTGGGCCCTTTATATATCAAAGAATAAGTTATAATCATTATTATATATTACATAATAATATAAATAACCTATATACGTCCCACTGCTGGGCACAGGCCTCCTCTCAATCAACCGGAGAGGGTATGGAGCATACTCCACCACGCTGCTCCACTACGGGTTGGCGGAGGTGTTTTTACGGCTAATAGCCGGGACCAACGGCTCAACGTGCCCTCCGAAGCACGGAATCAACTTACTTTTTCGGACAATCAGATGATTCAAGCCTGAAAAGTCCTTACCAAACAAAGGACAGTCTCACAAAGTTATTTCGACAATGTCCCCATCGGGAATCGAACTCGGACCTCCAGATCGTGAGCCTAACACTCTTACCACTAGACCACGGAGGCTGTTATATATTATTAGTATAGTATTTTATTAACATGGAATAGGAATATAGTATGGAAGTAATAAATTATTATTATTATTGCTAATAATACTATTCCCAATTGCAGGTACGGCTCAACACTAGGCTGGCCAAGTCGAAGGTCGAGCAGCCGTCGCGAGGAGCGTGACCGCGAGAGGGAGCGTGAGCCGCGAGAATCACGAGACTCCCGGGACTCAAGAGACTCGCGGGACTCGAGGGACTCACGAGACTCGCGAGACCCGCGACGACGCTCGCGCAGGGAGGACCAAAGGACGCGACCACGAGATTATAGGTATACACATAACATAAACAGTCTATATACGTCCCACTGCTGGGCACAGGCCTCAATCAACCGGGGTATGGAGCATACTCCATCACGCTGTACCAGTGCAGGCTCGTGGAATTATAGGTATATCTCCTGCGAATCAACTAGTCACTTCATTTATATACCACCCTCTTGATGTAAGTCTCTAGGTGTTTATCTTCTATTGTGTGGGATGTAAGGTGGATTACCAACCCAATCAACCCTGGTGTCAGGGTTACTATTGAGCCGCCAAAGGCGCCTGACAAGGCTCATGTAACGACTCGACAGTAAGAAGTAACCAATCACCAATCCAATCCAATCTTATTTTTAATAAATCGTCGCAGACGTCGCAAACAGACGTATCTGTAAATTTTGCTAAAATAATTTATATCTTATTGACAATTGCATATGGTGCAAATCAGATTCACCAAAAATTTCAGATACGTATGTTTGCGACGTCAGCGACGAGATAGTGGCTGGCAGCGGCTGGAGGAGGAAATACTAGGACCGAGCTCAGTGGCGTGTGGTAGGAGAGGTCTGTAGCAGAGTACAAACTCTGCACATACTGGCCTTTTGTTCGGACCATCATCATTTTAAATTACGAATTCTCATTCCATTCCATTCGCATTTCCTTTCATTTTACTCACTTTTTGACTCACTGCATCCCTGACCTTCATATAAACAACAAGTGTATTATACTGTTTAGGGCCGTGCCCTCTGAAACCCTCCTCAGTGCCCTCCTTTTGTGAAATGTGTATATTGTGAACTATTATTTTTGTGACTATGTTACTAAGTTTGTGAAGTGTTTTTAATAAACTATACTACTACTGCTTGCTATTGCTTCTACTTTATCACCAATCATTCCCCTACTCTGCCGGCACGTCGGGATATCATATCCTCACCTCTCAGCGTGCCGCAGGTCTACGTCCAGCAGCACGAGCGTAGGCTGTCTTTTTCTTGATGAAAAAAATAAAATTTTCTTATTGTCAGGTTTTCAAATGATTTCTCCCCGCGGGAGCGGGAGCACACGTCGCCCTTCGACAACGACTTCACGGACACGCCGACACCCACCACCAAGAAACGAGCGCCGTACTCCAGCTTGGAGGGCACCAGGTGAGGTGTACGGTCACGAGTACTAATATGTAGTATACACTTTGAAACCATATCACATTAACTTTTTTGACAAATTAAACCGTAACTCTCTTTAAATGTCTAATATGATAGTGCGACAGGGTTCTAAAGTGGGTACATGATATTGCTCATGACTGTACAATTGTACATGTTTATTTTTTATACGAGGTGTTAGTGACACCTGTGCCCCAAATAGTCACCAGACTACGTATTCTTACATGACATTAGACATTGTATGATGGTTTTTAATTATTTGGCTGGGGAGGGGGTTCCTATGCAGCTTAAAGCATACCTGGGAATGAATAAAAATAATTTAAAAAGACTTCATATCAACTAAGAATCGACCGCTGTGGTCCAGTGGTTGAACGTTGGGCTCACGATCCGGAGGTCCAGGGTTCGATTCCCGGTGGGGACATATCACAAAAATTACTTTTTACTGGCTGATCACCAGATTGTCCGAAAATAAGATGATCCGTGCTTCGGAAGGCACGTTAAGCCGTTGGTCCCGGTTGCTACTTACTGATGTAAGTAAGTAGTCGTTACATGAGCCATGTCAGGGGCCTTTGGCGGCTCAATCATAACTCTGACACCAGGGTTGATGAGGTTGGTACTCCACCTCACAACCCACACGATAGAAGAAGAAGAACAACAACTCAGAATCATGGTCTCAATCATCTCCCCAAGTTTTCGTTACGGTGTCACTAACACCCCGTACAAACCCGGCAGACGTTGTCCTGCACGATCCTAAACAGATACTTGGTCTAATAGTGAATCTAAACAATCAAATTGAATTGAGATTCATTCTACTATTAAACAGAACGACTAGTTCAGTACAATTATACTTCAGGTGTCAACCGAAGACGATTACATATTTACTTGCAGCAGTACATGAGCATGTACCATCTTCATCACACATTTAGAGTATAAGCCTAGAAAGAAAACTATGATCTCCCGTCTCGCTCCCGCCTCGCCTAGCGGCCCATGCGTCCCGATCATTACGTGATTTTGTGTCATCAAGTTCACACATAATTCGCTCACCATTATGTTGTTTTTCGCGTTTATCATGCCAAAACGGAAAAGATCTAGGTCAAAAGGTGATGATGATTATATTTCAATAAAGATAAAATTTTACAATAGATAGATACATAAAATACTTTATTGAGCACAATGGACACTAAATACAGAGATAAGGACAACAGATACAGAAAAGCACAACAGGGAACAATAGCTTCAATGCGCGGTAAGAATTACATCTGTCAAAGTACGTAAACTAGTGTTGTGACGATCATTGACATAGTGATGTATATCAGTCGATATTAAGTCGATCGATTCTTTTCTACCTAACTACGGCCCCGATTCCTGCAGACACCGCCTAATTTTATTTTAAGTTATATCCGTCATTTTCATATCCGTCGAAAAGGAAAGGGACAGATGATTCACAGCTCTAAATTTTAGGAAGAATGAGTAAATGAATGAATAACCCGGGCGAATCAAAAGGTACGTCGCGGGTATGCAATCCGTTTGACGTGCTGTCTACTTAACTATGTCGGGTTGTTGACGGGTGTAAAATTTTTAGACGGTTGGTTTAGATTTGTGCTTAAAATTGACGTGTGTTCCATAAATTTTATGCTTGTCGATTACCCGTCCCTTTCCTTTTCGGCGGATAAGAAAATGACAGATATAACAAAATAAAATTAGATGGTATTTACAGGAATTAGCACCAATATCTTCCTTTTTTATAGATTTTCATTCGAGCCGGAGGACTCGACGGCATCTCCAGCACTGTCGTCGGTGCGCCGCGAGACTAGCGCGGAGCCTCGGTTCCGCTTCGACTCGGACTCCGTGTCGCCGCGCTCCATGTTCGAAGACGACTTCACTACCCTCTCTACGCCCAGAGGTACACACATATTGCACATAAAACATAACATAAACAGCCTATATGTGTCCCACTGCTGGGGCACAAGCTTTCCTCTATCAACCGGAGTTACATTGTACGCTTTTAATTAGGATAGGCAAAGGTACTAAGCCATACAGTCGCAAATTTTATATTCTGATCAAAAGTATAGAATATAAAATGGTTTAGTACCTCGAGAGGAGCTCGGTGGCGCAGCGGTAAACGCGCTCGGTCTGCGATTGTTGAAATTAAGCGACTTTCGCAATCATAGGATGGGTGACCACAAAAAAAAGTTTTCATCTCGAGCTCCTCCGTGCTTCGGAAGGCACGTTAAGCCGTTGGTCCCGGCTGCATTAGCAGTCGTTAATAACCATCAATCCGCACTGGGCCCGCGTGATGGTTTAAGGCCCGATCTCCCTATCCATCCATAGGGAAGGCCCGTGCCCCAAGCAGTGGGGACGTTAATGGGCTGATGATGATGATGATGACACTTTTGATAGTTCACTTTACAACTAAAGGCAACAGAACATTTTCGTATTGACGTTTCGTAATAAGTATCTCGTTTGACTAAAGGCCTTATTAAACTGCCCGATCCATCAGGCCCGATGGATCGGGTATGAGTACAAAATGTGTGGTGAAATCGTGGCCCCGCCCACAGTCGACGTCGCGTCGTGGTCGGGTAGTGTAATGTATGTACTGAAGTTTGTTCAAACAGGTTTACAATTTCGCAGGTCGAACGGCATCAATAGCAGAAGAAGACGAATGCGACGTGCCACCGCTGCGTACCAAGCCTCAACAACAGCATAGGGACATCAAGAAGTCAGAATCCGTCAACATATTCACTCGCGAGTCCGACCCGTTTGAAGGGGACGCGTTCTTCGCGTGCACGGGATCGGACCGCGCCGCGCGCAGAGAGAACTGGCCCGGGGACTTCTAGGGGCTGGACAACGCGGGCACCGGGCGCTTCACGGCTTGGGGTAGGGGGTGGACGGTGACATAACACGGACAGCCTAACTGACCTAAGTCCAACTGGCTGCAGATCTCGCCTCGATCAAGTGAAGGGATTGGTTGTGAGGTAGATGTTGAGGATACCACGGGTTTCCGCTATTTACATGGACGCGACTAATACGTACGGTTAGAACAATAGATACATGCTATGACGTCGCTTTTAAGTTAAATAGGTGATATTTCAACAACTCAGAAATCTCATGTCCCATAGGGTAGTTTCCAACTAGTCAAATCAGTTACTTTTTACTAAACGTCAAAACACAATTACTATGGAATTTGTATGAAAAAGCAACCGTGACGTCATAGAAAAACGTGACGAAATATCGCACTTATTATTACATTTTGCTTTATTAAAATTCAAAAATAAGTTAAATAGCAAAAGAAAAGTTTTTTGTCACCTTTAGATCTTGTCTTTTAAATTAAAAAAAAATCATAATTTATCTTTGACCTAGGAAACTACCCAATTCGATTATTTCAGAGGTTTCAAATATGAATTGGGGCATTAAAAAGGCTAACATTGTTTCTTTTTGTTGGCATTCATTTACTTTTATATACGCAAATGTCAAATTGCAATATTGCTTTTGTAGATAAATAGCTTCAATGTTTTACACCCCCAGAAGTACAGGTGAATTGACTTCCAGTACTGGACGAGTAAGGTTTAGAACGGCATCTGGTAACACTGAACCGCCTTTTTTCGAATTCGCCGCGAGCGTTCACATTATCTCGCTCTAGCAAATAACGGTTGTGAATGACAGAAAATGATAGAGGCGTGCGATGCGGTGCGGCCAGATGTAGTTCAACTCTAAGCTGTCCTAGTGCGTTCACATTCCATGTTGTCTCATTTTAAAGTGTTTGCCTCTACACTGGCCAAAATGAACATTGGTGCTAATTCCTGCAGACTCCATCTAATTTTATCTTAAGTTATTCCTGTCATTTTCTCATCCGTTGAAAAAGAAAGGGACGTGTAATCGACAGGCATAAAATTTATGGCATAAAATTTTAAGCAGAAATCTAAAATAACCGTCTAAAAATTTTACATCGGCCAATAACCCAACAGAATTAAGTAGACAGCACGTCAAACGGATTGCATGCCAGCGAGATGCATATTTTATTTGCCCGGGTTATTCATTCGTTTTAAATTTAACTTGTTGACAATCCGTCCCTTTCCTTTTTGGCGGATAAGAGAATGACGGGTATAACTTAAAAAAAAATTAGGAGGTGTCTGCAGGAATCGGGGCCATCTTCTTTTACATTTCTATCTGTAGGTGATATTTTGCGTTCAATATTGATTGACAAAAGTTAATGCGTTTACACCCAAGCACTATCCCAAACTGCCTATTTCGTTTTATAGACCAAGATAGTGAAATCATATTTATTACATTCCTAAGTGACCGTTTGTTGGACTACTCAAAGGTTTTTGAATAAACGCATAAGTATTAGTATTTTATTATAATATATGCTCCATTTAGTCACGTGCATATTAAAGAAACATCAATCGGTTATCTGAATGAAGTTTATCTACTGACTTATTTTTACTATGACGAAAGTGATGTTCTTGTATATGAGAATTGTACAGTTCTCCGTTAGTTCGGATTCTCGATAAAAGAAAAGATTCGTGCAACTGTAGAGATCTGATATTTCAATATACAAGGTGTTAGTGACATCGTACCGAATACCGAGGGGGATGATTCGGCTCATAAATCTGAGTTAACCCTTCCACGGACAGAGACCATGGGTCATTCATCGCATCGTCAATTTAAGAGCCACGCTCTTGTCGGTGCAGCATTTTCCATGCTACTTTTTAGGGAAAAATAGGGCAGTGGTTTCCCTCTTGCCTTCCGCCCAACTCCGCTCTTGCGCGTTGGGTCATTGATGGTTCATAATATGACACCTTGGAATCGGAACGTCCGTAGACGTTCTGTCCTTGAAAGTGATAATAATAAGTCGAATTTTCCGTCGCGTGTTTTTTTAAATCCACTTGATATTCTCTTACTCAGAATCACGAGCTGAATCATCCCCCTGAGTATTCCGTACGCTGTCACTAATATCCTGTATAGCAAAAATCTGTTTGAAATTGCCGTAATTTTCTTTACGAAATATCAAATGTGATATAACATGCTGTAAAACTGGGCATTTCGTTGTCGCATTTAAAAAATAAGTAGATATACATTTTTATATAACAAGGCAATCGAATATTACATTGTATAAGTACGTCCGTATCTTGCCATTGCGATACTAGAGGAAGTGTTGATTGATATTTTTCATAGATCTCATTAATGTGTCCCTTACCATCATGAATATAGTAGGCAATCATTGTATTTTAAATAAATATTAAAAGATAAATAGATCGTGTATAAAAAAATCATTAACTTTTTGCAATGTGTCACTCTATAGTCCGACCACAGAAACAGAAATGTGTGCCTATTAGAGCGAACACAATCTAAACTTAATTTTAGTTTGACAGCTCTTGACGTGAGAACGGTGACGAGTTGGACACCCACTAACTTAGTTTTAACTTAATTTGAGAGGACTAAAACTAGCTGTCTCTTTCTTGCACTTATTACTAGTGTAGGACCAGTGGCGGCCCTAGCAAAATATTTAGGAGCTTAAGGCGGTGCGAGTGGTGCGACCGCTCCAGGCACCGTAATTGGGGGTGGGGGTGGGGGGGGCAAAATCAACCAAGACTGGTCCACCCTGGTCGCAAACTAACTTCATCGGGTTAGATTGTGGCCACATAAAACTCATACCGGGTTGCCATAAACAACATTTATAAAAGGTTTAAATAGGTAAATTTCGGTGGTCGTAAACAATCAAAAAAAAAATATTTTAAGGGGTGAGGGATGCCACTGTAGGTCTCATACCACCTAAATATTTTGCTAAGGGCCGCCACTTATCCTACACTTGCAATAAGTGCAAGAAAGAGACAGAGCTAGTTTTAGTCCTGTCAAATTAAGTTAAAACTAAGTTAGTGGCTGCCCAACACGTCACCGTTCTCACGTCAATATAAACTTAAGACTACTTCACTTATGTATATAAATCCATAATAACTTAAACGAGTAATTCCGTTCTGTGTGACTGATACGTTTAATCACGTAAAATAGTATAATTTTAAGTTAAATAATTTATTAATAATACATTTGTAGCGTCACTAGCAACCTTCAAATGTCATAGTGTTATGTTATAAATAATAATTATGGATTTGAATCCTAGCTATTCGGGCCCGTAAAATGTCTTTAGGGGTAACCTGTGATATGTAAAAGCCAAGTTGGACGGATGTTTGGTATGCTGAGAGCTTACAATGTTTCTAGCTTGCTTAGTGGATAATCCATAATTATTCCCATCAATGAGGGACTTTTCTCAAACACAATATAGATGGCGCTGTAAAGATTTTCCTCCGTTTAACCTTTCAATTTCAGGGATAACCGACATATGCATCTTTTATCTATGTTTTTGGGTATAATGATGGATGACCCTTTTTATTACACCCAGGCACAATTACATCTACCACCCATTATTATTCTGATCAAAATAAAGATAGCAACATCATTCTATATAAAATGTGATCCAAATATCAAGCAACAATTATAATTTTATATGTTTCTGTTGTTACATACATTTTTGAAAACCTTACTACGCCATCTATCGTGTTTTTTGGGAATGCCGATTGGAAAGTCTCTCATTGGAAGTCATTTTTCGAATTTATTGGATCAATCAAAAAAGTATGTGTGTGATTCCGTAGAACCTGCAGTTAGTTACCATTAATTTTGAAACCTCGATATTCTTGATAAATAAGCAATAATATTTATGCAGATAAATGACAGATCTGAAGTTCATTATAAATACTTAGTAAAATATATTTAATACTGTTGTCTTTTCTAAATTACTATATTATAAATTATAAATATTATTATATTATTATAAATTGGAAATTACTCATTATTAGTCTGAACTGAATAAATAAACTGGCAACATTGATATGAACTGCGTTTTCTGATTGGTCAACAGTTATTAATGCTGCAATATAAACACCATTTGGCTGTCTATAGTGAACTCCTGATCATTAGATAATAATAATAATTCTTGTTTCATAAACAAGATTTTAGTAAATTGTTTAGTCCGTCTTAGAGGAAATGAAATAAGAGAATCGAAGTAGTCCCTTAGATTTCACACTTCCTGGGTTGGAATATATTTCGGGCACAAAATGTATTTGTATATAGTGTTGTGTTTTTTTATCGAAATGTAAATATTTTGCTACGAACGACTGTTTGAACTGGCGACAATGTAAATACCGAATATTTTATGAGGTACATACGTCAGTCGTAATGTAATGCGTGGGTGGAACATTACGAATAGTTTTGTGTTGTAATCGTAACTTTTAATGTAAATCGTTGTAATTTAAACAACATTATCTCTTGCGCGGCCGAAATAAGATACATTCATAATATTCCACCTACACAAGGTAGTATGGAAAATGATTATTGGCATTTTTTATAATATACATTTAACCACATTAATGCGCTTAAAATTAGAATTTGCAATTCATATGATATTTTACAATGATATATGACTACGCACTTTATACTCCTGTAGTCAAATCTATACAAAAATCATTTTTTAACTTATTTATGTATTGAATGATTTCATTCGTTTCGTAGTGCGTTTTATGAAATTAAAACTTTATTTATTAATATCTACTATTAAGACAAGTATTGATAATACTCGCATTTTAGTTCACTGTTTACGAAGATATTTGATGATCAAATTCATTACACTGCGGTGCACCGTGTTGACTAAAAACGAATTTTAATTTATTATATAGTAAATAATTCTGTGATATTTTCGTTTAATTGTGGTTGTCGTAATGTTTGGGTTTATTGATTATTAATTTTAAATAATTTAAATATTATCCTTCCAAGAACTTTCGCGCACTGTCAAATTCAACTATATTATAGATTATTAAATTGATTGTATGTGCAGAAAAAAAACAAAGCGGGTGAAGGGCTATTCAAGAAAGTTAGGACTTATCACAGTTACTAATGCTTACTGTGTATATATGTGCGAGTGGACCGAAAGGTCACATTGGCGTGTTTCCAGTTATTTCTGGCCCCACTAGAACATTTTAATGTCTTAAAAAAACTAATCAAAGTAATAATTATAATGTCTGGAAATTGTAACGATATTCTAATCATTTTATAACAATTATAACGATAGCTGATGTAAAACTAATGTTACCTATACCTAGTGACGTGATAAAGTCAGTTTTGTATTAATGTATTTTTTGTACATAACGTAGCTAGAGGAAATAAAAATTATGTGCAATTATTACCACCTCTACGGCGCGATACCAAAGGTATTTATGTTCTGTAACTGTTGTGTAAAATACTCGGAGTTAATAAAATTATAACATGATTAAAAGTTGACTTTTTTAACAAGGTATTCCCCCGATAATAACGTCGCATTGTGGACCAAAAGGTCAGACAAAATACTACTATTCATTGTTTGCAGGTTACCTTGCCCAACAGTCATATAGCTGCCCCCTAGTGCCTGACGGAGTGGGAAGAGTGCTTGGTATTGGAATCTTGTCTTGAAATATTTTATTATTTTTAATACCACAATACAATTCCTACAAATACCGTAGAATTTTCTATTACAATATAACTATGAGGGAGATATATTTCCAAAATAGGGCTGTGATGCGAGTCTGTCATACAGACAGACATGCTGATTCTATGTATAAAGGCCAATAATTCTGGAACCCTTCTTCTCGAGTTCCTAGTCTAAGCCAAAGAAAAAACTCATAAAAACAAATATTCTTTGCATAATTATATGGATATGAATGGCAATATGTTTCCTTTTCTCGTATCGCTAGCGCTTAAAAATAAATAGTAAACCGCAACGTTATTATAAAATGGAATGGTCGAGTTACCATTGTCGCAATAAAAAAAAAGAAATGACGTCACGCACGTACCGTCAACGTCATTTTCCATGGGGTTGTATGGCTTTTTGGCGGGAGGCGGGAACGGGACAGTTGCTTTCTTCATTGAATAATCTAAATAATTAATACGAAGTGGTGTTTTGTGGTTAATGATCGCATTAAGTTAGTCGGAAGACATTCGCGAGTGTTATTATATTGGAGTATTCAATAAACAAAGTGTATCTGCCTATTTTCGCTTCGTGTCAGGAAGCCGCTTCATAACTCAAAAGTTTATGCGGACTTTTGAGTTAATTCGTTTGGGGTTCGGAGTAGGAGTCTACTCCGAGGGTGGGGGCTTAGGTTTCATCATCATCACCTTTCATCATTTCATTAATCATCAAGAAAAAAAATACGTCAGACATGGCTGTATGGGCATAGTTCCCTTTGCCTTACCCTTCGGGGAAAACCAAACCAAAAAAAAAAAAAAAAAAATCATTTTCCATGGAAGTGGTAATGTCAAAATTCTTTGTCAAGAAAAGTTGATTCAACAGCTGTTTTAATGTAATTTTTATTTCTAATTATTTTAATAATTAGAGACACTAATTGTAGAGTTTGTGATCTTATTTAGGTCATGATAGTTTTCATTAGTTATAGCGTCATTTTAGAAAATGAAACAAAGGTAAGTGTAGATAGAAACTGACACACGTAGTTTGAGATGTCGTTGTTTACGTGTTAATAATATTCAAATGTTTGTGTGATAGGACGCGCCTAATGAATGGCGGGGATGACTTGATTAACTATAATTTGACCAAGAAAACCGACGGAGACATAAGCGGTGAAATTCCACTGCACAAAATGCGGCCACAGGAACATTTCATTGAGGCTCAAGTACAGGAAGGCGACACATTGCAAGCGATTGCGTTAAGATTCTACTGTTCTGTGAGTAAACGGGTATTTCCTTTACATATTCAAACATTTGTCGAACATACAACTTGAGTTGTGTGATAAATATATTATTAAGGACAAGTGATTAATTCTAAACTGTAGTCCATAGTTCTAATTTATATTTTGTTTAAACTAGTGGAATCCAACCCTCAATTTATATTAATGAGTATGTTTATAAGGTAGCATTATCCAGTTAGGTGAATGCAACAAATACTTCCTTTCATATATTGACAAGGGTCATCTTTATCACCTTTCTTATCGTCTGATAATGTACTCTTTGTTGTAGCTAAATATAATCCCTCTTAGGCAATTGATAACATTCATTCGTTTTTAGATTTCAGAACTGAAGAGAATTAACCACATACACAAAGACAATGAAATCTTTGCTAGACGTATTATCAAAGTCCCTGTGACACCTTACTCGGTGCTCACAGAACTTATGCCATCATCACAACAAAACCCTGTACCTAGCACCTCAACATACACCCTGACATCAGCAACCCCAGTTGCACAGGAACCTGTGAATAATACTCATAAAGCAGTTCAGTCTTCCCAAAACAATAACACAGAAGTGAAGAATGATTATGCCATTGATTGCAATGAGGTTGTGTTGAACAGTACTCTAGCACCGTCTCTAGTCCCCTACACAGATGTTGACCCAAGCGAGGCAATGTCGGAGGACACGCAGCTCTTGCCACCGAAGCAGAGGGAGCCAGTAGAAAGTGTTGTGGTCAAGGAACTCACCTCCCATGGTGCTGATTTTGGACTGAAATGGTTTCACTTAGTTGGTTGCATGCTTGTTCTTGGTGTTGTGATACCTCTTATATATGTAATGTTCTACTTGGACAAGACACATGAGCATGATTATCCACCTCTGCATACGACTCGATGACCAAATAATACTTGATCTGATTAAAAGCTTTAAGCATGAATATTTTCTAAATGATTTTTTATGTATGTATATCATATTAAGGGGACTCAATGTGATTTATAAAATAAATTTATTATCGTAAGTAATTTCGTGTTTTAATTTCAAAAGCCTTAGAACAAGAAAGGTAAGGTACCGTCACCATACAAAAAATGTCTTTGTTGTACTAGTGTTTGTTGAACTCTACATAAATTCTAGCCGTTTTCCTTCCTCAGCTGACTCAACCATAACAAACGGTAATACAACTCACCACCACCTATTATTACGTTGGTCTATCAGAAACCCCAGTGAACCATGGGTATTCGGTTGATAAATGTACCTCTGACTAGCCCAATCAGGAATATAACTTTTGTGAGCTTGTTTTTTTTTATTCTCAACCAGTTTTCTAAGAAACAAGTTTTATCTTTTCATATTTATTTAAGTGTCAATAAAATTTAGTCCACATGTGCAAATATAATTTGCACAAATGTATATGAAATCTGTGAAAGAATGAGTCGTAGTAGGCAATGGGTACTGAACTGTCTCTAGCATATATTTTTTTATAACAGGAAATAATATAGTAGCGACAGGGATATTATAAATTAAAAAAAAACCCACAAATTCATAAAATAAACTTTTTATTTTCTAATCTATATTCACTTAAAAATACTATCGATGTAACAATTATCGGTAAATCATTGACACAATCTTATTTTAAATTACCTTTTATATTTAATACGTAATGATAAATGCATTCTTTTATTTCATATAAATATTTAGGTCAGAAATATGTATAAAATCTTTAGTACAGATCTCTATTGCGATACGTTTTTGGATTGCATCTATTGAATTTACTGCTAGATTTAGATTCGCGCAGTGGCGACTATTTGGAATTACTGTCATGCTAAAGAGCCTCTGGGCTACAAGAGTAGTGAGGTGGCTGACGTAAAGCTAAACTGTCCCGTAGTCGCGCGAAGGACATCAGGAATCAGAAGTTGCCGCGCCCGCCGCCGAGGTTGGGGTTACTCTCGTGCACGCTGCGGAGCAAAACATAAGTGTTATTATTATTTACCACAGAAAAATCATGACCATGTAATAATGCAGCGAAGTAAGTATTTAGGAATCAAGAGAATAACAATAATTATTTACAAGCCGGCAGAAAAGAGTAGAAATTAACTGGTCCTTAACTTCTGTTTAACTTTGGACTTATATGTTGCTTAAATTTAATTATTTTATTCTTAATTTTTTCAATTTATTGCGGCTCCGATTACATGATCACTTGCTGAAAATAGGTACGTAACCGCAAAGAAACTAATGAGAAAAACTAAACTATCAATTTCTACGCTTTTTTGCCTCTAGTAGTTTTGAAAGGTTGAACACTTTCAAAAGAGCATAGTATAATCGTCACATGTTATTGGTACATGAATGATAAGAGATACAATACGAGTTAGTAACAATGACAGAGACAGGAAGGCAGGATCTTCGTTCGAAGTGCGCGCCGACGCTTTGTAGGCAGATTAGTGATTCCTTGTTATAGTAATCAAACAACAAAATCACTAGTCTTCCATACAACGCGCGGCATCCCCGTTAGTCGATGGCACACCTAGAAACTTGTTAGTCACACACAGAAATGTTAATTACAAAAGCTTTGATAGTACAATGGAAAACAAATGTAAGATGATAGTTTAGTTACATGTAATATTAAGTTTACTAGTAATACGGAAACATAACTAATTACCTAAAGTACACTAACAATTGCTACATTAAATCAAATATAATATATGTATATGTAGTAACTAAATTTCAATAGAGTATTTTGATAATGAATATTTCCGATGAAAATAATCAAGTAAGAAATAAGTGACGAGATAATATTTCCCAAATACATTAATATTATAAATATAATTTTATTAAATATACCGATAGTAGTACAAATTACAGTTACTGTGTACAATATAATTACAAGTACTCTAATACACGTTAAATATAGAAGACCATAATATCACAAAGAGACTCCAGTTAACTACTAAAAATTGTCTGTACGTTTTACCTGGTCGGGACAATATTGTCGGCAAACAACTAACTTATCCTAGTTCTGTTTGGCCAACGCTGGGAACTCTTCAAACATTCTATTGAAACAACATAGTGTTAGTAATGATGCGATTATTTATGATATCAAAGAGTAATTAATGGATGTGGATTTGACAAAATTTGTGTTAACATAAATCGTGCTTGGAGGTGAGATAGCTGAGTTGAGTGTGTAATGTTTGTGTTAATATCTGTCAAATCTTCAGAATTTCAGTTTGACGTATTATTGTATTAGGTACATGCAATTTTATAAGGTAATTCTCACACGGTGATGAGATGATCTATACAGAGGGATAATAAAAAGTATAACTTGAATCATTTATTTGTATACTTTTATCTAGTGTTGTTATTCTAGGCTATTATGATTAATCATAATGTCAACTATGGTCAAAATTGGTCTATTTTTTACATTTACAACATATTGAGGTCGTCTGCGGAAGAACAAACAATTTGTGCTGCTTTTTCAGTTTAAGATTTTCCTCATTTTACTTCAGAAACAACTGCTCCTTGTCATAACACCTTGCGAAATGAAGTAGCTTCAAAAATGTAAAACTGACCTTCAACAAGTTTATCCATGATAATTACGTTCATTTTGATTCTGTTTTAGGGGTCGAATTAAGTTTTAGGGGTCGCATTTTAAAACTGGATTCAATAATTATACCTGAGGAAGATATAACAGTACAAGTTGTTTCTTCTTTCACAGCCAAACATTTTTTTTAATCAAATGATATTAATATGATCTAAGGCCTGATCGTGTAACACACACAAAATCACAATCAAAATTGAAGGGATTTTTATTGGTAGAGGATAGTGTTTCTATCTGTTAAGATACAAACTTGAGTTACACGAGCACTCCTCAGGAAGCATGTGAGTATATATTATAGTGACAAGGATCTTTTAGCACGCGGCCACAACCATAACTAACGCCGCATCCTATAAAAATGTTATTTTTATCATTTGTTTTAAATTGAGATGGTGCACATCAGCGCCCCGGGGCCTATTTCATACAACCTACAATTGTAACCTACAATTTGGTGTTCGTTGCGTAATAAATAACTAATATAAAAATGCAAAATATTTCTAATCACATATTACGCAATGTACACCGAATTATGATTGTTATATTTGTTTTCTTTTTTGCGGAAGGCAAATGGGAAACCACTGCCCATTTTTCCCTAAAAAGTAGCGTGGAGAATGCTACACCGACAAGAGCGTGGCTCTTAAATTAGTGATGAGGATTTATGAAATGGGCCCCTGCTCAATTGTGTCGATTCGGGCAGCCACCAATTTATTTGACATGGCCAAAACTATCTCTTTCTTGCGCGTATTGTTAATGAAGGAGGGCACTAATTTAAGAGTTGTCAAACTAAAATTAGGTTGTGTGCGCCCGAATAGGCAACAATGGCCTTGATTCCTGCAGACACCTAATTTTATGTTATACCTGGCATTCTCATATCCGCCGAAAAGGAAAGGGACGGATAACAAGACAGCTGTTAATTTTGAAATGAATAACCCGGGCGAATCAAATAGGCATCTCGCTGATATACTACTTAATTCTGTCGGGTTACTGGCCAATGTATAATTTTCAGAAAAATTTACGTGTGTTCCATAAAATTTAATCCTGTCGATAAACCGTTTTTCTTTTCGGCGGACAGCTATAACTAAAATTATATGGTGTATACTGGAATCAGCATGTATGTCATCCAAGTGCCACAAGATCCATGTCAACCTGTATTGTAGTATTAACTTATTTTCCATAGAATATTTAGCAGTGTAAAGCAGTACATTACCTCTGCTGCAGCAAGTACTGGGCCATCTGTATGCGCTGCTGGGTGCCGGTGATGGTGATGATGCGGTCGTTGGAGCCGGGCAGGGGCTCGGCTATCTCGATGCCGGCGCCGCTCTCCGCGCGGATCTTGCGGATTCGCGACCCCGCCTTGCCGATTATCGCGCCGGCCAGCTGAAACATTATAGAGGGATGGTTAACATTGCATATATATATAAGATCACGCCCATCTCCTACAGGGGAGGCAGAAACCACGGAAATAGCTTCATCAACAGCTGGCCAGATTACTCGTAACCCTTTCTTAAAAACATGGTTAATGTTCATTAAAGACGAATTAATAAAATATATTTAAATACATCCAGAACATATATACATACATAAGTTCACGCCTATTTCCCGCTGGGGTAGTCAGTGACCACGGGATCCCACTAACTAAGATCCTGACACACGACTTTTGCTTCTTCCACTCTCATCAGACTTATGCATGCTCGCCTGTTTAGAGTACTCTTTCTTGACCTGGCATTCCTTTAAAACATCCTGGATCTGACAGCCGTATGTACGGTCACGAGTACTAATACGTAATACACTTTGATACCACGTCACATTAACTTTTTTGACAAATTAAACAGCAAGTCTCATTAAATGTCAAATATGATAGTGCGACAGGGTTCTAAAGTGGGTACATGATATTACTCATGTACGCCCAGGCCTACCTCTTCTAACTCTACCGCTTATATCCGCATCAATCTTTTTCGTAAGTCTACTTGGAAAAATAATCTATATTTAAAACGAAAGGTCATTGTCTCAAGCACTTATCGCAAAATCTCAGAAACTACAAGTGTTAGATTTCTCAAATTTTGCATGGGGGTTCGTTTTAAGAGGTAGGTGGTCATTAAGACGGGATTTTGTGAAATTCAGCCTGAGGGGGTTACAAATTTGGTTGAAATATTGTATGAAAGTTTGTCATTTTTGAAGTTAGAAGCATAAGACTAGAACTCCACGCAAATGAAGTTAGAAAAGTTAAAGAAGAAGCAACTAGTAGGCTCAACAGCCTACTCCGTCGTGTCCGTTGTGCTCAATAAAGTATTTATCTATGTATATAGTAATAAAAATATAAATATTGACTCACGTCTTTGGGGATAGTGACTTGCGTGGAGGTGTCCTGCTGTCCGCCGGCGTCGTTGTTGAAGCTAGAGCCGGCGCCGCGCGCGGGTCCGCCGCCGAAGTTGCCGCCGCCAAAGTTGCCTCCGAACCCGCCGCGCGGGGGACCCGAGAAGTTACCGCGCGGACCCGGACCGGAGAAGTCGTTGAATGCTGTTGGAATTAGTAAACCAATTCAATACAAAAACATTTTATTGCGCAAAGATAAACATAACAAATAGGACAAATAAGTGATAGAAGGGGTACAATAAGCGGCCGTATTGCTAAACGGTAATTCCATTCAGGCAACTTAAATCGATAGAATCTATCGACTGTTGTCCATCTCAGGACTTTTTACGTTCTCGAATGATCATGTTGTTTCTCAGAAGTGATTTGCTACTGAACAGAATTACATTAGTCTCACGAAATTAGTATGCCGGCCGGGGTTAAAGAAAGATCGTCTTTGTTTTAAGTATTTATTTGAAAATAAACTATTTGTCACATTAGACTTAAAACTTCAGTGTGAAGGGGGACGTTGTTTTGTATGAGTCGAGTTTTAGACTGGCTCTTTAAAAACTTCATAGAATGAATAATCAGTTTAATGGTTCAGAAATTAAATTTAACTTGCGTTTTTTTTGTGACTCCCTAATTCTGAGTCTCCAAGTCAAGTATAAGTAATAAAATCAAACTGACCTCCTCTCGGCCCAGGAGGTCCATTCCGTCCCATAGGCGGTCCGTTCCTCGGCGGCGGTGGCCCACGAGCCCGTGGCCCGAGCGGCGGCGGCATCGCCCGCGGCGGTCCGCGCGGCCCTCCGCCGCCCCCTCGCGGTGCTCCGCCCTGTCCCGCGCCAAAGCCGCCGTACTCGTCCGCGTAGAAATCATCGTAATTGTGCGGATCGTAGTTCTGTACTGCGCCTTTAATTGGCACCTGAAAATTACAAAAAGGAAATTAAGTCCAAAAATTTGCCTGTTGAACTGTATTTATAATGGTTTAAGGTAATTTTATATAAAATTTACAAACTGCACGCTATTGGCAAAGCATCTCTCGTATTAGATTATTGAATAATAGGTTTGTTGTCGATAAAAAGAGATAAAAATAGAATAATCTCCATTCTTCTCTTGCACATCCAGTTGGGTGAGACGCTTGCTTGCGACGCAGCTTGTTTTGTCAACAGAGCGGCCAGATCAAGAAAATACTGTAAATTATGAATTTACGATGCTAACGTCATGCACATTGCACATACCATACGTGCATAGTGCTCGCGCGGAACATTTACTTGGACAATATCACGCAAGAAATCGATTTGCAGATATGTTTATAATAACTAGGTAATTAACCTCTCACATAAATTCTATTTTACCTATTTGCCTTCGGGCAGGCAAATACTACGGGAATCCACTTACTACGAGCCTAACACATCACTTTTGCTTTTTCCACTCTCATCAAAATCTTTATACATGCTCGTCGGCTTAGATTATATTTTTGACGTGATTCGTTGTAGATTGGTATAGAGTACAGTTGACCTGGGTTTTCTTTAAAAACATACTGAATTTGATCGCAGTATATACGCCTATTCCTTCCTCTTCCGAGATCTGCAAGATCTGTTTAGTTACTTTCATCGAGCCCCGCGAGCGGGGAGAGGTGCTGGCGAGACGCGACGCGGATGGGGCGGGCGCTTCAGAAGTATGCTATGGTTTAACCTCTCATATGCCGAGATACCAGACACAATAGATTTTACATTGTGTCTGGTCGAGATCCGCGTTCCGGCGTTTAAGGGGTTAATCTATTTTCCTGCCACTAAACATGAAACAATAATTGAATGTAACTGTTATTACCTGTCTTACAAGGTCTAGGACCTCGCGGACGCCGGCGGCGATCGCGTCGCGTTTCCCGATCAGCTGGACCACTCGCTCGGTGCTCTGCGGGGCGGGGTTGGAGAAGATCTTCAGACGCGCACCTGTTTTCTGTAACAAGAAATGTTGTTATTTCATTGTATATTCTATTATAATTACACCACAGCTAGATTTTGAGTGTAAGAAAGGGGCATATCCAAATGAATTCTACAAATATATACCGTGTATTCCACATTTTAAGAAGGCATCTTAATTATATAAATACCTAAAAGCTAATTCCGTATTTGAAATCTTATTTCTATGAAAGTAAAGCTTTGAATTTTTTTTATAAATGCAATATCTCAACTGGAAATCGCATAATATATCTCATGTATATATCTCAAGTAATATGTGAATAAAATGTAAGCGAGACACTGTATACGAAACGTCGTTCGTTGTAAAGGAACGTAAATGACACACTTGTTATTGACGTACAGTCATGAGCAATATCATGTACCCACTTTAGAACCCTGTCGCACTATCATATTTGACATTTAATGAGACTTAAGGTTTATTTGTCAAAATTTAATGTGACATGGTTTCAAAGTGTATATTAGTACTCGTGACCGTACACGCCTCTCTCTCTGTCTTCTCTTAGTTTTAAGTTTATCTCTTTCCCTGTCTGCTGGAAGAGATTTCTAGAAGAAACAAGCTAAACCGTTTCCCTGTCTTGTTTTATAACCTGTTCTGTGTACAATAAATTGTTAAATAAATATATGTCAAGGAGTCGCCAATAAATCACGGATTACAATACTTCTCCTGAAGCAAGTGTGATCCTGAAGATACCGAGATGTGGCATTCCATGGTCGATTTGATTAAGCGATAAGCACCTTTCCAGTCATAAGGTGTAAACGTCAAATGTAAAGATAGATCCTGTCGTAGGTTGAGGACAATCAGAAAGCGTAGGCGTCTCCACCACTGAACATCAATCAATCAAACAAAATTATCCTGCTATTTTAGGGAAACTTACGAATAAAGGTCAAAGGACGTCACACTTGTTCTGTTAGTCTTATAAGTTGGGTAAGTGAAGTGTGACGTAGGTGCCAATTGGTCACACAAACTTCACCTAAAACACTGCCGGAAAACTTAACCTAAATTAGTTCGACAGCTCTTAAACTAATGATGCCTTTAACTTATAATAATAAGATTGAGATGAGATCTAGTTTTTGTTCTGTCAAATTAAGTTAAACTTACGTTAGTGGTTGCCCGAATCGGTTGCCAACGACCTACGTTAAAGGGCCCACTTATATAACCGCTTTTTTACCACAATAATGCTAAGAATTGACGTAGTGAGCATAGTATTGGGATCGATATACGAAAATCATAATTTAGCCTTATAACCGGAGGACCACGCTGCTCCACTCTTATGCTCAATTCTTCTCTGATGTGGGTTGCAAGTTCAATGACCGATTAAGGCTTACTGCAAGCAGCCCGTAACTAATGGTGCCAACAAAGTTAGCAAGGTCGATTGTGGACAGCCATTGGATAGGCGATCGCTTTCATATCCAAGAAAACCATTCCAAATCAACCTATAATTCATTTATATCCTCGATGCTGATTGGCTTACACCCCGATGACGTCACCCAAGACACGTTGGGAGGACATTACCTCTACCCTCTACTTTACTACAGTATTTATAGTAGCTCGCAGACGTCTAGTCTGCGCGAGCGGTTACATAACAGCGCTCAGTGATAATGTTTACGACATTAGCATCGATCCTGCGACCCACATCCCGCAATCCATGAGCGATCAAATTACCGAGTTCATGCCATTGTGTGTTCATGGCTTTGCGTTTGTGCAAACTGGGGAGATTTTAATTTAAATTGAAAATAATTATTTAAATATTACATAGCAACAGCATAGCGTAATATATACATTGTGTTTGTTGGGTGGATCGTGCTCGTGTTAGACCGGAATGGCGCCGCACCGTTCACAAGAGCGTGGATTTGTTCGAAGAGAAGAGGTTACAAGATCTCGACGCAAAGCGCCAAATACGGTAGACTCGACCTAAACTCTCCTATAACTACACACTCAATTCGTCAGGCTTGCTTTATTGTGTGCCCTGTGACCGGATCTTCAGGGCGAAGTTCGGTTTCGCCAGTACTATCAGAGCCCACCACAACGACCCAGGATAGATATTTAGGAGTCGCCGTCGCCGGATACGGCTTGGACGACATGACATTCCAACAGGGGACAATAGGATTAGCAGTATATAACAACACGCCTGTATCCATAAAAGCGTAGGCAGAGGTGGACAGTATAGAATATACCCACTCCTTGCCAGCTATTTAAGAGGGGGCGAACCTATTGTCATTGAACGGGCACAAATCTTGGAAACCACGTGATATGAATTATGTGTGATCCAACCATGAATTCGAACTCCTTAAGTCGAATTTTGTGTTTTTAGAGCCCTTGGCAAACAATACGCTGAAACATCCAACATGCTTCGCTATATTATAACCATAGCACCATTTGAAAACTTTAAAGCTTTCAAAGTTTGGAGCTAAACTTCGAAAGCTTTAGTTCTATGGCAAAATACCTGAGACTTTACAAAAGACCCAAAATCCTGCATACACTGTATTCCCCCATTCTTCGTCACATCTTTGTCTATCGGAGGCACTCGTTCTCCTAGGGCGCTTCTCTGGCAAGTGACGTTTGACAGCGGGGCGGGCGCGCATTGCGCATGCGCGTCGTCATCGACCGGCGCACACGTGGCGCAGACGGCACTACCGCCAGGCCACTGAACCAATGACGTTAGACCGTAGACAGCACTACTGTCCCTGACTCTATACTACTACGTATGTACGGTAGACAATGTTTTATTTGAGCGCAATTTTCAACCGTATAACCGGGTAAAGGTAGGTGGTGCGTGCGTGTTATGCAACAAAGCCGGTTGAGTTGATTGTGTCGAGTTATTTGATGAAATTTTATTGAGCGTGCGTTTAATTAACAATTCGCCCATTATTTCCGTTAAGCGTTTTAATACAACATATAATGAATATTTCTTGTGTTATAATGTTTATTAAAATTACAGACTTCGAAATAATTAGAGTCTTGACAGAAACAAAGGTAAAGTTAATTTGCAATAGGTTGCAAATTATAATTTAAATGCCCATGAATATAATTTAAATTAAATAAAAAAAAATATTTATTAAAAACTAAATAAGTAAATTACAGCACCTGCAATCAGTAGCGGCTAGTAGACGGCCCTAATAAAATTGAAGTCAGCCAAATCCCCTCACAAATAAAAACTTCACTTCGGAAACCAAAACTCAATTTTAAATAGTGGTTTTAAAAAAAAACTTGTTAAAACAAACAACCGTTACGCGAGCACGAAACTACACAAGTATTTTAAAAACAAAGGACGTCCGAGTTCTAAATTGTTAAGCACGGAGCACACGCGAGTATAATGGTCTGACGAGTATGACCGGGAATAGGGATAGGTACACGTCCGCTCCCTCGGGCGACCGGCGGCGGAGTGAGGCGTGCGACAGCCGGCGGCCGGCGGACGTGCGCTCGTCGGCACACCTGCCTCCCCTTGCACTTGTAGGGCTTCGACGGAGGCACGCGCCACGCCTACAGGACACTCCGCGCGCCCATCAATCATAAACGCGTCGCGACGACTACCTTCCCAGGCACGTGCCTGGTTCATATCTAAATTGTAGAGACGATTACGCTCCAGACTACACAGGAAAGCAGATTCATAAACTCAGGCCCATCAGCCGGCAAAAAGGCCAGCGTTGAATATGTTAGCTTCAAAACGTAAAAAGTACTTGAAATAAAAACTCAGTGTTTACACGAAATAATAAGAAATATAACTATGCATGTAATATTTTTTGCGAACACCAGTAAAGTTTTCGATAACCATTTTGTCGATGAGGGTAATAATTGCCGATGTTACGTATTATGTTCTTCATAGTTTCGTGTACGTTTCCAACTTCAGAAACAGTATTGGCTGGAATTGACAGACTGTTCGGCTAGTCAGGCAAACCTGTAGACGGCCCATCTCTATAAAATTGATGACCTGACCCTAGGGTTACAGACCGCTATTTGTACTGGCCTTCCTTTATGACAACGTAGTTTGGAGTTTGCGTACTCTACATGCGCAATCAACTTGAAATTACATTAAGTTTTATTTATTGTACCCGCCCCATAGGCGTCACGGGGGTGGATTTACATGAGAATATAACACAGGACCATTTACAATGTTTAGTTGAAATCACACATGAATTTGAATATCAATGTTAGAGGTACAATACACTAACGTAGTGACGTAATACCCTGCGTAGACTGCTACGCCGTAGACAGGCCGTAGAAACAAACAAAACCATTATTACCGCAATAAAAGTAGACTTAATAATTATTACAATGACATACCAACATAAATCAACTTTACTATTCGACGTTATTAGTTTTCCAAGGCCGTACATATACAATTCTAAATGTTGATATTAATTAATGTAAAAGTCCCGCGGTAAAGTTTTTATTCGATTGCTACGATAGAGGACAGTAGTTTTTTATACTTTATTTCTCAAATTACCAATTCTGAGAAATGCATTAAGAAATTTACATAAGGGTTAAAGTTTAGTCTCTTGTTTTAATTTGCTACGGGAATGCTGTTTCATCATGTTTCGATAGCTGTCTGTCTCAGCTTTGTAGTTGAGAGCTATCGAATGTCGTTGTATCGGGATTCCATTTGCTCTACTCAAGTGGGGATGCTCTTGTCGGTTTCGCTGTACGAGTACAGAAAGCAACACAGATGGCGGACCAATCTAATCGGCCCGCATTGCGCGTGAAGTAAACCAAGCGCTGTCGATTGTTTGTTCAATTAAACCTACCGCGATAAAGCTCTCGCGGGAGTAGTTGCGAATAGAGATGACATGACTGTTGGTCGTATAATCAACATGCGATTATTGTGCAGCTGAAACTAGCTGACCGCGAGTTGAAATATCTTTTAAAACAACAGACGGTACACAAAAAAATATACATATATACGGTCGAATTGAGAACCTCCTCCTTTTTTGAAGTCTGTAAAAACAAAAGCCGCAAGCTTAGTGTTGCCTTACCACACCCACCATAAAAATCAAGGCCCATTTTCACGACACATTATTATGTGACGCTAAAATAGGCGAGGTGTCTTCATCAATTTAGTGGGCAGCGGATTATGTAGGGAACTAGCCATCCGCCCGCGACTCTTTCTTCTGTTCAATTCTACTACAAAAACGACGAAGTTCTTTGATACGAGCTTTCATCCCCTAATGAATTTCCAAAATCCCTTCTTAGTGAATTGATTTAAGTAAACTTTATGCGTTCATGCTTCTAGACCCAGCGGGTTCTTTTATATCCAAAATAATATTGTAATACGCAAGTAACTCTGTCTACTATCACGCTTAAACTGCTGAAGTTATTTAAATGAAATTTGCTATTTTTCAAGTTCAAGACCCAGGAAAAAATAGAAGATAGTTAAGATAGAAGTCCATGCGGGCGGAAAGCTACTGAACGTAACATAATTTGGTGGAATATTCTGGGTATGGTAGGTGGTAGGTACCTATATGGATGGGTAGTCGGTCGATACGTTCGCCGAAGCCGTACCGCGTCGATCACGGCGGAAGCGGCTCGCGTGCGGCGGCGGTAATTGCCGGTGTCACCACGACAGCCCTCTGTCCGTAATTACTCTACGACATATGCGGTGGCGGTTCACGTTACCGCTAAAGGGTTTTTGTCCCACGGTTGGGACTTTGGTCATAGAATAAGCAATAATACTACGTATAGAACGGCAACTCCCCGCTACCCACCAGCGGCTGAGCTAGGTTTACCTCACGCAGCTCAACGGCAACCCTTGACACCAGGGTTGATGAGGTCAGTTATTGATCTCACAAACCATAAGAGAGAAGCTGTCACAAAGGAATTTCTGACGTCGACGTATTATAATATATTGATCAAAATAAAAATCCAAAGTACTAAGTTCATATCGCCATCTAAATCACTGCACTCCGCCTCAAAAAGTATAAGGGTACACAATGAAGTTGCCTTCGTTTTGTGACTCCAAGTGCATCCGCTCTTACTTTTTGTAAACCGCCTATCGAGGATGTGGAGGAAGGAGGTCCAAAAAAACAGCCTTTTCCCTTCCCCGTCACGTGCACGGTAACTCGAGCTAGGCGCCGCGTTTCCGACGGAACCCATTCAACGTAGTTGCAAGCCCCGTCTAAACCAACATGTATTGTTTTCCACTTCGAGTAACCCTTTGAATACGTCTAATTTAGTAAGGTCTTGTTACTATGTCTTGCCGCTGCTACAGTACAACTTGCGAGTTTATAAGGGCTCCCGCCTTTATAAGTAACTTCTAACGGAGTGAAATAACAACGATTATACAATGTTTGAGTGCTTTATAAATAACCACTTAGAGTAGGGATTAAAATCCCTTTCTCGACTGCTTTATAAAAGTAGGTAAGTTTTTTCATCCAAAGTACCGAACAATTATTTATTAAAGGCAATCTGAAGGAACGCTTGGAAATGTACATAGCCCGAAATCTACAGATCATCTTTATATAAAAACTGCAGTCTAACAATATAATGCGAGGCCGTTTACCTGACGAAGAAGGCGACCAGGTAGGTAATCAAAAGGAGCCATATGTCGGCTCGGAGACGGCTTTGTGCAAGGCTGGGCGAGGTATGGCGGCGAGGCGGCGAGGCAATGAAGCCCAGGTGCGCGCGCTTTTTGTGTCGCATCCGGCGGCTGCGCCCACACCTGCCATACAGCTGCCGCATGACGCCCGCGCACGCGTCCATACAACAACCACATACCCCAACCTTACTAAGGTAACTACACCGAAGATCCTGCATGAGGGCTTAGAAATGTAGAGCTCTACACGTTCAGTTGAAATAAAGATGTTTTTACGTTTCTTGTCTGGTTTTACACGACTATACGTAATTAAAGTATGGCTGTGTTCAGGAGCCAATGACTAAAGTTATCGACCCTATCGCAACACGCGTCTACATTTGATTATTTTCTTTACTATAGACGATGTTCTATTAAATATTGCATTTAGTTTATTATTATAAAGAATTTAAAGGTATTTTAGGCTTATTAATGCGTGCAACTTTAGAATTTAAAGGGATATGCAAGAAAAAGACAGCATGTGCTTGGAATTAATTGTTTCATGCCATTCATTCCACATCGAAAGGTCGATAACTACGATATATACGCTTTTAAGAATGAACAAAGGCTTATACAGCCACGTCTACGCAAAAATATCGTGGCTAGATACCTTTTGTACGTATTGTTAGATTACATTTAGCAAAGAATTTGATGCGTTCATTGTTAATATAAGGCATACAGGTAAGAATCCATTGACTCGAACGCTTTAGATGGATAAACAATCAAAGAATAGAAGAACAGCTGATACGTGGCAAAAAAATCGGCAACTTTCAGGTAAGATAGACAACGTGCAGCGCGGATAGAGTAGTGGTGTACAGAAAAGCCACTCGATAGGTTTATAAAACGCCGAATTTTTGCTACGTAATGTTAATATTGTTACATTCGAGAAGTAAATAATAAAAAAGTAAAGAAAACTTATATTCAATTATATAGAACTTGCAAGATATCGCAAGTTATAACTTACAAGTTTCGTCCTCTAACCTTTCATTTGAATAAGTTCTGAAACTTATTTGTCGTTACTGTTACCTGGTAGAAAAATATATGCCGTACGTAGCGAACAGGGTTCTTTCCAACTAGTCAAATCAGTATTTTTTTACTAAACGTCAAAACACGAAATTACTATGTGTGAAAAAGCAACCTGTGACGTCATAGAAAAACGTGACATAATGTCGCAACTATTATTCCATTTTTCTTTATCAAAATTCATAAATTAGTTTAATAGAAAAAAGAAAACGTTTTCGTCACCTTTAGATCTGTGTGTATATAGTAATCAGAATTTCATAATTTATCTTTGTCCTAGGAATCTACCCAATTATAAGGCCAAGGTTACACAACATTAGCATATTAAACTGCGCTGCTCCACTGCGCAATGGTGGACAAACACCCCGGACACTTCATACACCTTGTTTTACGCAGACGCTACACATAGACGTTATCGTACACGAGGATATGTGTATGTCACTTCTGACGCCCATACGCAAGAAGACTAAAGTAAGAGCGTAAGGGCGAGGTAAACCTAGCTCAGCCGCTTTTTGCGAGTGGAGTTGCCGTTCTATACGTAGTACTATTATTCCTTATTCTATGACCAGTGTCAATTTGAAAAAGTAAGTTCCCTAAACTGAGGCCAACAAGATTATTACAAGATTAAGATAAGGGTAAGATTATTACCCTTTAGTCATTACAAGATCACCGATGTTGTCGTCAGATGTTGCACTCTATAATATGCTGAGTATATGTGGAATATTGTCTACTGCATATAAAAAGTTATAACCTCTACAGAGAAGGCAAACAACTTGTTTGTCTACAGCAGGGAAAACATTGAACGATGCGTTGTACGAAACTCATTATGAGATTGAAAGCAAAAAGTCTTTCGCAAGTTGGAAATCAGGTGGAGCAAGTTGGGAAATTAAATGCAGATGCATAGACAAACAAGCTCGTTTATGTGGAAATCGATTCGGCAAGTGCGCCTTTAGTCAAATCTATAGACAAAGACGTCTCCGGCCAAGCAGGTAACGCATAGGCAAATGTACAATAAATCTTGTCAAAAAATAAAACGGTCGGAACAGAAGGATATAAGGCTAACCCTACAGATAATATTTCCCAGGACTTGGTAGAATGTGTTCCACTCCAAAACGCGATTAAATCACGCCATTAAGTAAGTTAACCTTTCGAAAACACTACTCACTGAATCGAAAACTGACCTTTTTCAAACCTATTAAAAGGTACTCATTAAAAATACGGAAGCAAAACAATGTGCATTCCAATTTCAAATATTTCAGATGGAAAATCTCGTCTATCCTCTAGCACAAAAGCCCTAAAACTAAATACGTCCCGGCAAGTAAACATTTCAGAGTAGAGCGGAGTTATGATGTTATGAAATGCTACACCGAGATTGCAAAGTTACGCAGACGTTTTAAAACTTCCACCGGCGGTAACTGATCCCCGCGGATGCACTCTGGCGGGTAACTACGTCTGTGCACTCACTGTGTGACGGTAAATTAATTACTCTTTGATTCAATCATGCCATCACTGGCCGCTTAACCAGTTTAAGTTTCCATAACGCCGTTTTCATTACACTGTTTCAATTCAACCGAAAATATCAACTAGAGCTGCATCGATTTTGACGATTTTCAATATTACATCAGTGGTTGTCTATGAAAAACATGACCACATGAAACTTGTAATTCAACAACAAAAGCTCACGACTATATCCCAATTGGTCGTGTACGGTCACGAGCATTAATATGTATACACTTTGGTACCATGTCACATTAACTTTTTTGACAAATTGAACTGTAAGTCTCACTATATGTCAAATATGTTAGTGCGACAGAGTCCTAAAGCGGGTACATTATATTGCTCATGACTGTACTAGGATCAAGATAACAAAAAAAAGACATCTACATTTTTTCTATTTAACTTACTTAATAAAGAAAAACGTAATAATAAGTCCGACATGTTTACGTTTTTCTATGACGTCATGGTGTGCTTTTTCATACAAATTAGTAATTTCGTGTTTTGACGTTTAGTAAAAAGTAAACTGATTAGACTAGTTGGAAACTAGCCTATTGGAGTAGTCAGAGGTACATCCATCGCAAGATGGACTAAGTACCACGCCTCGCCGAGCTATCTGTGTGTGTGTTCTGTGTCTGCTTTTTATGTTTGTTGTGTTTGTAATTTTAACGTAATTAAATAACAATAAATATCGACGGGCGAACGCAAATTGCCCTCTGACATTTCCCTTATCTAGCGTCGTTTGACTAAAATAAAAATCCATTTCGACTATGGTGTAATGGATAAATTGGATCTTAAACATGCGTCAGATAAAGAGAGACGTTCTTGCGGCAGCTGACGTTACAGCTGCCTACCCCACGTGTCTCGGGGTAAAAAAACCATCGTAACTGTATCGTTCGACAGATGACTTCCACGTTAAATGCCTCTCATCTGCTCACCGACTAAATTACGGCCCGCGTAAAGGTGAACGAATGCACCTTTTTGAACAGAGAGACTGTTAATTGCAATAACTTATTTATTTGACTTTCTATGCTTAGTTCAAACTTACAAAGAGGAAATTAAATTGAAAAAAATCTCACTGGGACGGGACTTGAACCCTCAGCTCTTGTCAAGCTCCCGACTAAACACGGGTGAGAGCCTTAAAAACACAAAAATCTTTCAAAAATCCTGGTTTAAACTTGTTAAAATACCGTACCGAAGTTATGTTCAATCATTTGAATCACAAGTTGTTTTAAACTTCCATCAAATATTCAAACTATACGAAACTATTCAGTAGACAAGATTCACATGAAAATGCAGGAACTATTTTAAGAACTCTAGAGTTCCTGAAATAAGTGGTGTACTTACCTCCCGCAACTCCTTAATCTTCGCCCCGGCTTTTCCGATGACGCACCCGGCCCTGCTCTGGTGAATCAGTAGACGCACGTCCAACTCTTCATTCACGTTGTTCCCTTTTGGTCCTCCCTGTTAATACAACTCCATTTTAGACAAAATATCTCGAAATGTATGCGTAGTTTTGTATTTAATTTGGCACAGAACTCTGATCAATAAAACAAGCACACTCACATCGGCCAAGTTCGGCAGAACGTCTTTCACGATTTCTAAAACCGTGTCGACATCTGGCGCCGCTATCGACAGAACCCTGGAACACAAGCTCAAGTTAGCATAGCGTCGTCACAAAAACCGTTCGTTAAAAAAATCACAACACAATATTAACGATACCAAATCAACGGTCAGGGAGGTCTTTGGGCTGAATCTGTTCATAAAGCATGAAGGCGATGATAGTGATGTCAGTACAAGTGGAACCGTCCAGTGCGGAGAAGCGTCGAGAGAAAGGAATAAGTCCTGAGGGAATTTTCATAGCGGTTAATGAGCTAGATGTGAGGACACAAAGGTCTCGAAGTCGAGAAGGCATAAAGGCCGGTGACAAGTGCATCGTCCTCGGTGAAAGTATCGAATGAAGCGCCTATCGGGAGCTGGTGACAGTTCAAACGCTCCGACTCCTGACTGTTGACGTTCGACGCGGGTTTAAGAGAGAAGTTGGCGATATAGTTTACCGTTCGGGGCCTGGGCAATCTGGGACTGTTATAGAGGCTTTGTACTGCGTGGCGACGGGTGCGGGGCGGGGCGCGGCGTCCGACGGCCGACCGGGACCGGTAACAAGCAGCTGTAGCGCCGAGCCCGCCTCCGCGCCGGCGGCCCCAACCCGAGTGCCATGTGCCGTGTGCCATCACCACACTTTACACGTACCCCTCATTTCATATCATGCCCATTTCACATTTACGTCACCGTTTACTCTTCAATCGCAAATTTGAAAATGTCATCGTAAGATGGCAATTTGAGTACCAATAAAAACGGGCGTAAACGGGCGGTTGGACGTTTATCTGTGTTTTTATAGGGTTGGAGACATGGCACTCGTGCGGGGTGGAGGCCGGGGTGCGGGGGAGGGCTCGCCGCGATATCAGCGGACACGTCTCGGGGACGCTAAAGACCTGCAACTGGCTGGCGGGGGGTTATTCGCTAGCCTACGGACGGCCGCGGGCGAACCACGATACCACCTCATGTGGACATCGAAGCTCACCCTCTTCGATTTACAAGATAGGTCAGAGACAGGGCCTTTTTAACAGAGCAGTACAGATTTGGAGTGGTTTTAAAATCAGTAGAACCTGTAGTGAGAAAATGTTAATAGATAATTAAGACAATGAAGTTTAATTTCAACTTAGTCTAACTTAATTATAGGAATCAGTATCAAACGTGTTGAATTTAAAACGTGTCCTATGAGGGTGTATAATGTGTGAATGTGACCTTACCGTGTTAGCTTTAAAGTTTCAAATATTTTTGCACATTTAGAAAACACCGGTTCTTGGTTGTCTCCTATTTATGTGTGCGCGTTACATTTAATACTGACCTGATTTCGGAGTTTTGATATATTTTGTCCTCCCTTCCCTATGATAGAACCAGCCACCTGTAAAAAAATCGTGTTTATGATACATAATACCACAAACTCTGAAATCAGTTGGAGATATGAATGTCAAAGAAAACCGAAAGCAGTAGCAAAAAGTATTATAATTTTTGCGGCGAAGGTTTACAAAAGGGTTCTTGACCCAAAAATTTACGACCCCTGACGACGAGATCCAGAGGTCAACTTTGGGGTCAGAGCATGTAATTTTTCGAGTGATCAAGTTCTCTGCGAGTATTTTACAACAATGTAACCTTTTGTAGGTGTACCTGTAAAGCAGGTTCTAAAAACCAGGCTAGTCAGTGTACCTACTATAATGCAGGACAAAAAAATCGATTCAAGTTCTGTTGCCGGGTTTTTAATAACTACAATATTATAATTGTATCTACAATATTATTGATTATATCCCACAAGGTAAGTTTCCATTTTAAAGGGGAAGGTATCCAGGTATACAGATATGACTAATAATAGTTTGCGTAAACCAGAGAATTATTCCAAATGCCCGCTAACGAAAAGTGAGTAAATTTTTTTGTCCACCAGTGTAGAAAGATTATAAATTAACTCAATTTATAAGTAAATCATAAGTAAATTCATTGTTCTTCGTTGATAGTGTACTAGCACTTTGGATCGAGTCACGTCAGTGAAGAAGCGACAGAAGCACTTCCATTAATCTAGGTTTAGGCAACACCCCGGACTTCATACAAAACACCTCGTTTTACACAGATACTACACATTGACGTTATCGTACACGCGCATCTCAGTATGTAACGTCTACGGGCTGTATATAAGCACATAGCCTAGATACTGTCAGATCAAACATTCGAATCTGACGAAAGAACGTCGGCGTCCAATGTCAAAACTCGAACATATAAAATATACTCGTAAAAATTACAAACAATGGACCGCACGCAGTCCTTAAAATTGAAGAGTAAAGTAAGACCGAGAGAGGGTGAGTTACCTCACCTAGCTCAGTCTCTGGTGGGGAGCGGAGAGTTGGCGTTCTATAGGTAAATAGTATTATTCCTTTTAGACTATTATTTTTTCTTCAGTCCTTTATCCTTTGCTTATGAGACTCAAACTCAAAAATATCTCTATCTATATTCATTAAGTAACATAGTTACACTTTAAATCGTAAATGTTTACATAAACATGTTATTTGTCGAACGTGTCATCCGCCTAAACCTACTGCATTTTCTCACAATATGTATAGCCGAGGAAAAGTAGCTGCAAGAAAATCCTCGACATCCAGAAGAGTTTAAAGAAGCGTTTTCGTACTTTCTAGTCCTAGCAGTTTGGGCTGTGTAGTGATATTCCAGTCTGCCAATTTCTCCTTTTTTTTCATCTCCATTTATACAGGGTGTTAGTGATACCGTACCAGATACTGAGGGGAATGATTCAAACTCATGCTTCTGAGTTAATATCAAGTAGAAATTTCCGACGCAATTGTATTTTTAATTCCATACGTTTCCATATTAACTCTCAAACATGACCTGAATTATCTCCCTCAGTATTCGGTATGGTGTCACTAGCACCCTGTATAAATGAAGATATAATATGAAGATATATAATATAATACTAATAAAAGGAGAAATTGGCAGACTGAAATATTAGTACACAGCTCAAACCACTGAGACTGGAAAACCCTGAAACCCTGAGAGAAAAAATCCCTGTATAGATAGGGATGTTCTTACCTTGCTGGGTATAAGGAAGGTGACCTCGTCATCGGGCTGCCGTTGCCGCTTCTGCATCGGTCCATCGTCGCCGTACGCGTCGCGCTTCATTATTAGATCTAAGATTACAAAAAACATGCCATTGTTAATCCAACTTGCCACTACTTAGACAAACCTAAATAAAAATAATATTTAATTTTAAGCAAATATGACTTAGATTTTAGGCTAGGCCAAAGAGAAGAATGTAGGAAATTTAATACAGATAAATAATAAATATAACACTGAAGAGATGATATCAAGAAGAACATAAATATGTTATGAAAAAAGGCCCCTAAGAATGATTAGAATGCCGCCTAGCAGTGCCGACCAATATTTCCAAATACAACTCAATGTCGAAGTAATATGAAATACGGAATACTGTTTTAAGAAATTGACGTGGGAAGCAAATATTCAACCCAGACACGAAGTTACCAAGGAGAAAAGGCGTTTTTGGTTTTATTTATAAAAAAAAATCTATAAACGTCTTTTCCCGAGTAAGACTCATATATTGGAAACCTCTTGATAATGTTATCTAGAAATTTTCATATCTACAAACTGTTCAAAATATAACTTGAAACCATAAAAAAATTATCGCTTTGCATCAAAACACGGCACTATAATAATTTGTCTTTAATAGATAACATATTTTAAGGGACCTTTTAATAGAAGCCTATTCAACTTCAATTAACTCGTGAAATCTGACAAGGAGACCATTATGAAGCCATCGAAGGACTGAGGAATGAGAAATAAGCAGATTTGTGGGAAAATTCCTTTAACGAGGGGACATCAACCGCAATTTCAGATGAAAAAAATATTAATCACAAGAGCGAAAATCTCGGCTTTCTTATGGTAATGTGAAGGGACACTTGCTGTGGTAGACTAAGGTTAAGAGCGGCCTCGTCGAGGCCACAGAACACTCGACAGTAATTATAAGGGGTTTTGGGAGCACAGTAATAAATGCTATGTTGTTTTTACTATAACGACGCCTCTACGCATTAGATGAATGGAATCGGTTGCGGCAAAGTTTATTTCTTCACAGAATCTAGTAAGGTTCACCTATATTTGGATTCCAAGTTAAGAGAAACTGGTCCATAAATGATATTCTTCGACATTTCGTAAGTTAAACTTTGTAAAAACGACTTACTACTTTTTCTCGAATTACTTGTTCGTTCGCCGTTCTATTAATGCAAATATATTACTGAAGTGTGCAATATTTCTGAAGTCCGATAAGGAAATATTATTTGATGTGAGATTTACAAACATTTCTTGATATAAACTTCTTGTAGCTACGTGATTGTTGGGATTATAGATTGTTTCTTTACTTGACTTACGCTCCGAGGAGAAAATTTCGTTTTGCCTAAGAGGATTTTCTAGAATCGAATAATATCGGGTATGGGAATAGGATGCCCCGCCCCACTCAGGTATCGATCCCACAAGGAGAGATCGCAAACCAACTATAATACACAATTAGCATGCCTACGCAATTTTATTCCAATTAGGTTAATAAGGGACTTGACCCCTTTGTAAACGCCCTCTTCTCAGTCGATAGACTCGACACGGCGAATGTTTTGGTACTTAGAAATACTTCGCTAGAGCCGCTACACGTGGCAAATCCACATATTGATGATTTTTCAACCATTAAAAATAATTGCATTTTATTTATATTATCAAGAAACACTGGTATTTCCAAGTTTATGAAGGCAAACATCTCGTCGAAGTACTATTGCATGTATTATTGTGTGCACTTTATAGACCACCGGATAGTAGCAAACACTTATTTCTTAGAGAGTTGTCTTCTTTCATAAATAGGTATAACTCCTTTGATAATTTTGTTCTTGCAGGGGATATTAACATAAATTTAAAATTAGATGGCAGCACAACGGACCGATATCTTGATATGCTGTCGAGTAGGGGTCTCAGTTGCGGAATAACAGATTATACTAGAATCCAAGAAATAAAAGGTAGAATAACTAAAAGTTGCATAGATCACTTTTTTGTCAGAACTACAACCGATGCCCCTTACTCGGCGGCGCTCGGTACTGTTCTAGCTGACCATCGTATGACTGTGCTATCGATGAGTGGTATGACACAGGTACAGAGTGTTCTAAAACAGGTGGTTTCTTACAATAACGAAGTTCTGAGTCGTGAGCTTGGAAATGTCGACTGGTCAGAAACTAACAATATGCAATGTCCCAACGAAATATATAATTTTATTGTTAATAATTTTAAGAGTGCATATCATAAGGCTAGACACATGCGTAGTTTTAGCGACTCTAAGCGAAATAAAGAAAAATGGCTGACGAAAAACGTTGATATTCAATGCAAGAGAAGAGATAAACTACTCATACAACATAAAAAAGATCCTCATAATGCTGTACTTAAATTAGAATATAACAAACAAAGAAATATCACTAACGCACTAGTACGGAAAAGTCGAAATAATTATAACTTAAAAAAAATTCAAGGAAGCAAAAATGATCCTAGGAAGTTATGGGAAATATTGAATAGTATGTCGGGAAGAATAAAAACATCGGTAGATGACATTATAAGTAGAGCTTTCAATGTAGATGGAAGGAACGAAAACTATGTTGCGAACAAATTTTCTAAGGTATTTCAGATTAATGTTAAAGAATGTGTTCCCAACTGTAACGTCCCTCTTCTTAACTTAAGTGATCATACTGGTTCTATTGACAAATCTATGCGATATCAGAAACCAACTAAAGAAAAAATTAATAAAATTATAAATAAATTAAATGAGCACAAATCGCCGGGAGAGGACGGTATACGTCCTATAGATATCAAAAATATAGGAGAAAAAATAAGTGTAGCAATATCTAATCTTATAAATAAGAGTATCTACGCAGGAAAGTATCCTGATGGTCTGAAAAAAGGAATTGTGAGACCGATTTACAAAAAAGGCGCTCACGACATTTACGCAAATTACAGACCCATAACAATACTACCGATATTGGATAAAATCTTCGAAAAGTACGTAGCTGAAATCATTCATGATTACTATGAAAAGAATAGCGTACTTACGGAGAAACAGTTTGGCTTCCGAGCAAAGAAGAGTACAACCTTGCTGCTGTCTCAATTTACAGATGAGATAAATAATTATCTTGATCAGAGATTGCATGTGGTATTAGTATTCATTGACTACAGCAAGGCTTTTGATACCTTAAGACATGACTACCTCTTGCAACAAATCCGAAATACAGGAATAAATGGCTCACTGTTAGAATGGTCCAAAGATTACCTAAAAAATCGTAGTTATCGTGTCAAAATAGGGCAATCATACAGTGGAACTGTGTCCGTTTCAATAGGTACGGCTCAAGGATCTGTGCTGGGTCCTTTACATTACTTGACTTATGTTAATGACGTCGTGAATGTGATAAAATATTGCTCTCTTTATCAATATGCAGATGACACTTGCCTTCTTGCAGCTGACAAAAATCCAAACGACGCCTTAAATAGGTTACAGTATGATTTCAACTCTCTGTGTAAGTGGTCACATGATGCAGGGCTAGTTATAAATGCACAAAAAACGCAAATGATGCACGTGAAATCATGCCATAATAAACACAACATATCGAACCGCCTCGTAGCTTTATGCCACGATTGTCTACACGCAAGGAATGGAAACTGTGTCAACTGTACTAAAATTGAGCAGGTGAGCCAAGCTAAGTATTTAGGCTTGATTATAGATGACAAGTTTAACTGGAAGCCTCATATAAATAACATTTGCGATAAAATGAGAGCAATGCTTGCGAAATTCAGCATAATAAGATATAATATCCCATTCAACGTACTACGTAACTTATATGTAGCACTAGTCGAATCAGTAACTTCGTATGGTATCACGAGTTACGGGAGAACATTTAAAACATATTTAGACAAAATATACAACTTACAAATTAAAATTATAAAAAAGATAGTGAGCCACAACACAAAGGAACGTTTTAGGGATAAATATCATGAATTACTTAATGAATGTAACATTACACCTATTCATCAAAAGTCAAAGTGTGCATTGTTAGCCGAAAATTATTTTCGTACAGACATTCTAAAGCCAATACAACATATTAAACAAACGAGGCTAGTGACAAATAAACAAATGATAACAGGCCGCTCCCATAATACATATGGGAAGAGAACATTAACATATATGGTTCCCCGAATATATAATAGTTTACCAATTGAATTAATAAATAAAATACATTCCAAAAACATAAAAAATATATTAAAACATTATTTCTTAAATATAAGCAAAATGCCTAACGTATAGTATACTTATATAATAATATAATATGTATAAATTTATGATACAGTAATGTATTATAACATTACTGTATCATAAATTAAAATATGTAGGGTAGTATAACTATTTATGTGCTTCTTTTATAATAATATATATTTAGGTACGTATGTATGTGTATATAAGACAAATAACATAGTCACTACTGCCTACCCCGCTAGATAAAGTGGGCGTGATGCGACGTTACAATAGGCAATCAATTAATAGAACATGATGTATATGAAGCATCGAGGAAGCGACAAACTGGTTTTAGAGGGAATCTCGTATACGAGGTACGCCGCATTGATTGGCATTTATGCCTACTCGGTACGACAGTGCACTGTGTGTGTTTTTGAGTTCATTTCTTTCAATGTTTTCTGTATTTTTATATTATTATTTTTATTTTATTTTTTATTTTTCTGTTTTAATGCGACGAATGGGTGCCGAGACAAACCTCTGTGGTTTAACGGCATCATTCAAACCATGTATTTAGATTAAGGATATAATGATAATAAATAAAAAAAAAAAAAAAAAAAAAAAAATGTTACGAGCTGTCGACTATTTTTCAAGCCAGTCGCGTGCTGTGTCGTTTTAGCTGTAGTAGCGTGTTGTCGCCTGATAAGTGAGAACTGCAGTAAGCTGCAGTTGTTCATGACTCGTGATGGAAATTCTACGACAATTATTTGTTAGTCTTTCCTAGACTAGAACACATCGACGCAGTCCAGATAGTATCAAAAATAAACAGCGGAAGTACCACGCCGTCTACGTCTGCACGTCCCACAAATTTTGCACAATAGCGTTCTCTTGTAGCCACCCCATTTGGCAAATGAATGGGCCATTTAAATCTCGCGAAGGGTTAGTTACGTCTTCGAAAACATTATACATTTCACTAAGTGTGAAAGATAATCTTTGTTAGTGATCTGGTTTACTTTTTATACGCTCCCGACGAGCGTTTCGACGGTGCGCAGGTAGATTCCCACGGGCTTCCTGTTCGTGTGTGAAACGCAACTAATATCCTGTTCCTAAATCGAAATATGTTCGCTGGATTGTACATTTGTATTTTATAACGAAATGTTAGAAACCGCCAAGTCCCGAGTAGTGAACCATCTGCGTATGTAAATGCGAGCCCTCGCCAGCAGGTGACCGAGGTCGCTGACACCCCCGCAGGTGCAAAATACGCGCCAATTGCCCGCCGCCACACAAAGGGCTCGACTACACCCCGTGTCAGCGGCCTCAAAGAGTAAACTTTCTTCAATTTCCTGCGAATTCTTCTTCAGTGCCCTGTCTTATCGGATTCAGAGAATTAATTAGAAGAACTCGTATTTGCCCAATTTTTACGACCCTTGGGGCCACTGGATGTCAATACCGATTAATAAACAACGCATTCGTATTTTATAGCGTCAACTGGAGTGAGGCAATGCCGAGTTATGCGCAATAAAGACGATTGATTTAGTTGCGAGACTGTGTGAATTATTGAAATGGGTGAAGGACGATTAAAGGGAACTACGAATCGAACCTGAATAGAACAGGCATGACTGGCTGGGCCCGCAGCGCCGGCAGGTGTTCGGCGCACAAAGACACCGTACCTACAGACCTCGCGCAAAAAATACAAGAAAAAACAAGCAAACGACGCTCAAAATGTCACTACCAGCTGTCTCACCTGCGATCCATTTCTTACCTACCCCGCCGCGGCTGCTTTCAGGCATTCCTGATACTTCGCAATTATTCGTCGCAAAATGAATCAAGATAAAGACTTAAAACAGAATTATCGTGATCGAAAATAACGAAATATATAATTAGATTCTTGCCTTCTGCTTTCTTGGAGCAAAATATAAAATACCAGTATTACAATAAGAATACCCGAATAATTTATAAATGAATAGATTGCGAAGAAAAAGGCAACAATGAAAAGAGTTCTTTTGAAATTCAAAAAAGGTTGACGGGTAATCAAGAACTAACTGAAAAAAGCACAATCATAAAACGTAGCAAGAATGTTTGAAATACTTACCAATTTTTAACGGGGTCGTTAGGGCGAAGTCGGATTATACCTAGAACAAGATAGACCGATTAGATTTTTGTTTGAATTTAAAACCGATCACTGGGGATTATTGGACCTACATTTTAATTGGAACATGTGTGTGGAGAGCGCGTGAGGGCTGGGGGTACGTTCGAGGGTTCGCGTCCGCGCGTCATGTCTGGCGCGGGTTGACTGGCGGCGGCGGGGCCGTGCACGGGCGTTAGTATGGCACCCCCGAGACTCCGGGGCGCCGGGGCTGCACATGCGCACGCCGCTGCGCCGTCGATAACACCCTGCCTCTCGTTGTGTCCCGGAAACGACGACTTAACGACTCACACCGCAAGACGACACCCTCTTCCCAAACCAACCTAAATACGTCTCCTATGATTTTCCAACGTAAACAAATGAACAGCCTGGCTGTATATTAAACTTTTCAAAATTACCTGTGACAGGTTATTTCGCGTTTCACAACTCTCGAAATAACTCGGTTTAACGGCTCTGTATATTTTTTTAAAATTTTGTCTTCCCAAACGGTGTACTTGATTTCTACATTATATGACACTATATGCTAAGATTCAATTTGGTCACAAACCAGTTATAAAAGTTGTCAGAAACTATTTGATAAACTATTCAAGAACTTTCGCGGTTTCGCGCCCGCTCCGGCCATCACCAAGCGCGCGGCCTGAAGATATTTTCAGAACCAAGCCCTAGCTATTCAGGTTAATGCATAATGACTGAAAGTTATGCAGGTAACTGGATCTCACTTTATAACTTTTGCCACGACTCCACGTTAAAGATAGACTCACAGTGCAACTTTATTTTCGTCTATTCTAAGCGAAGTATTCTGAAATTTGGCAAAAGCGTTGGCGAGAAACAAAACAACTGAATGGTTAGGTATTATCAACCTTTCCGTAACCTAGGTTTGACGGAATTACTAGACCGCACCACCGGCACGTAGAACGTAAATTGAAAATTATCCAGATCATCAATGTAGCAATAGAAAATCAAGCACAAAGCCAACAACAGTTGCATTGTATTTCTGATTGCGTTTACACATGGTGTCATGATCACAGTTGGATAGCGACCAAAACGTGCCCTAGATGTAGCTTAGGTACCTGTTCACATTGCAATTAGTACGTATATTACCGTCATGAATAAAACACAATAACCAATAACCACAAAGGCATTGCATGGCCTACTAGACTACCCAACAAATATAAACTTAGAGCGAGTACAATAACACCCATACGGTTCACAAAATTTGTACTTCCTTTTTAAAGATCATTTGACGCGAGTAAACAAATTAATGTCGTGTAAGGCAGGCGAGTGAATTTTTTAAAGAGTTGATCATGCAATGGCTGCATTATGCCGGTAAGTCAACAATACCAAGGTGCCTATATGAACGAACTACGAACCTAACGTTATCTAATTAAACAATAAACTATAACATCTGAGGCGGTGGCATGCGACGAAGTCGTTAGTCGCTAATGTCCACCTACGACTCCACTTAACAAATTGACCACAATAAATGAATGTTAAATTCGTTTCCACACGTCGCAACAATAACCCGTTGTAACAATGTCGGAAGTCGAAAAACATCCGGCTCGAAGGACTAATATTTCCTTCATCCAAGGATATCTAAATATTGAATTTGATTTTTACTTTATCCTATCGCAATTGAAACATAAGAAATGTTTTACCAAATAAATGCTTTCCACCTTAATGGGTTTTATATGTTGACCAAAATTAATAAACTGTCCACAGCTCATTAATAACGGTTGCGTCTAGTAAATTACTTCCACTAAGTCAATCGTAAGATCAATCAGTTGGTTGTCATAATCGTAGCGATCAAACACATCAAACATACACGCTAGGTCTGTTTGGACTACATTTTAGGGACACGACATACATCAATGTAGGTAGGTGGTTGTCAATAGCTAATAGCCCACCGATGAGGCGGCGTCGAAGACAATCGTTACCAAGGCAACGAGACAACAACAAAATGCACACTATCATACAAAGACAGGAGATTATGTAACTGTCACTGTCTTCGTGTAATGTCACCGCTGGGGCTGGGACATTTAGCACGTCAAAAATTCACAAAGAACAGCAAAGAACAGTGATAGCTAAATTAAAACCATACGACAGCCTTCCTTAATACGATGGAAAATCTATAAAATAATAGAAAGTAGGTCGCTGCAAAGACATTACCTTTATTAGAAGATATTTATACTTATATATGGTGAAATAGATAACAGGTGCTTTGGTCATATCATAATAATGCAGTCGGTTGTGGGAACCGACGACTGTGGGGACAATCATGCGGCTGACCTAATTGTCCTAGACGTTCTTGGTAGGGATATTATTTAAACTGGTAATTGTGGAACTGACTGAAACAAAGTCTGTAATTTGTTCCACAGCGGCTGCTGAAATATTCAGCGAGCTATGAGAACGCGGGTAGCGCACGCTACCCGCCCGAGTGGACAAGGGGGGTCGCTGGACATCACACACGCCACAACTCCTCGCCTCGGTGGAGAATCGACAGATGTCTTCAAGAAGTTCCAACTTTAATTACAACTTTCTTACATAATTGCCTAGATAATTGGACTTTTATTTCACTTTTTCGATAATGCCCCGTAATCCTACTCCTATTAGATATTAGCCATTCCTAATAATGTCTAAAAATACACACGCATTACGAGCGACCGTTATCTTTGAAATCGTAACAAACTAAGATTATTAATACATACATACATAACATAAATAGCCTATATACGTCCCACTACTGGGCACAGGCCTCCTCTCAATCAACCGGAGAGGGTATGGAGCATACTCCACCACGCTGCTCCACTGCGGGTTGGTGGAGGTGTTTTTACGGCTAATAGCCGCGACCAACGGCTTAAGATTATTAATATTGAAAATTAATAAAGACAAGCGGCGCTCAAAAACAATGATCATATATGAGCTGTGAGTCTTCTAGATGCGACGTTTGGCTGTAAGTACGTCGCAAAGTATTTTATGTTCTGTGGGATAATTCAAGGAATGAATAAATGTTTTTTTCGCGGTAATGGAGCTCTAGTGGCAGGTAGGCGACGGAAAGCACGCGGCCCGGCTCGTATATTGCGCTAAAACGATTCCAACGCGATAAATTTGGGGACATTTAGGGAACGAGCTCTGCGCAAAGGTTGGCAAGGACCTAATCTATTATTGATAGAGGCTTTGCCAAGAGCTCTTTAGAAAGGGGAACTTCGATTATAGAATACACATTGACATGAAACCAAAGATTCTTTATTGTGCGACGAATTAAATTTTAAGATCAATTGTATTTTACTACTCAACACCAACCATTATTATTATTAGGTTGTCTAGAAGAGATGGCTTTTGAAGCGATAGGGCAGCCTTTACCCACTTTTAGTTTTTCCTGGTATACCTGTTTTGTGTTTGTGTCTGCAATAAAGAGTTCACTCATTCATTATTTTCTTGATGAGTAAATTATTAGGTACTGCATGCACACGTAAAATCAATCATATTGGCAAGTGTTCCAAAATGTATCGTCATCATGATTGCCACTTGATACAAAGTAGTAGCGCCTATTTCATGGCCTACAGCGCGCCCGCTCTATGATAATGCGCAACGAACCGTGAAAGCATTACAACCTTACTTACGACGCTAACCGGATAATCTCTGCTACATTTACATCCACTTTGCCATTAATGACGTTTATAAATCTAATACTGCCTTATACTACTAACTGCGCTAATATAAAGATGAAAGCAAGCTCTGTAGTAAAGTAATACATTGTATCTACATAGACATAAACAGCCCAGCCAATATGCGGCTGCTGAATATAAAATAGGTCTAGGGAGCTATTTCGTTAAACGGCTCTACCGCACGTCTTCTTCTGTCGTGTGGGTTGTTAGGTGGAATACCAACCCCATCAACCCAGGTTACTGGTGCCAGGGTTACTGTTCAGCCGCTAAAGGCCCATGACATGACTCATGTAACGATTACATACTTACATCAGTAGGTAGTAACCGGGACCAACGGCTCAACGTGCCTTCCGACACACTGATCATCTTGATCAGCCTGTAATGTCCTAACCAAACTAGGAATCACAAAATGATTATTGGTGTTATGTCCCCACCGAGATATGAACGCGGGACCTCCGGATCGTGAGCTAAACGCTCAAACCACTGGACCACGGAGGCCGTTCCACACCTTCCGCCGTTGCGTACCGCACGATAAGAGACATGACTCATAAATTAATAACAAAAAAAAACTAATGTAAGTGGAGTATGCTCTATTGATTGTGCTCCGTCGACGTGGTAAGAGGAACCTTTGACGTAATAAAGGAAATGTATACATACCTAGCCGTTATTGAAAACAATTGATAACACTCAAAAATAATTAAAAATGTAATGTAATGTAATTCAAAACCGCGAAACATGCTTTGCGTTTTGATTGTTATTGAAATTTTACGATAGCAACTTTTAGGCATGTTATTTTATATTTTCCTAAGCACAAAGCACCTGAAGTAATTTCACTAAATTAATTATCATAAGAGTTGAACAATTTAGAGAAATTACTTTTTTATTCGTAGAAAGCAGTTATGTAATTAGGGTAAAAGGGGAAGTTTGGAGGTACACGTTCGCCCCTTGTGGCCTTTCAGACAACGGTTATCCATTCCGTTTCCTCATGGGCCGCCGGTGTGCGTGAATATTTGATGCTCCTATCGATCATAACTTCTTTGCGGCACGACCGTGGAGGGCGGGCCGGCGGTATTAGGCTTGTAGTTTTGAAAGGCTATAACGCCTTATTGACCGCCTTTGTATTTATGTATTAGACTGTATTTATCCGGTCAAGCAGTTAATATGCCATATGCGGCAAATCTACGAGAATCTCTACACTTAAAAATAAAACGAATGCCTTATTTTTACATCATGAGCCTAATTCCGTAGTATTTTTGTATTCTACTTTAACCAAAGAAATTCATGTCTAGAAAATGCGGTAGGATAAAGGCCGAAGGAAATGAGTAAAAATTCAGAGGACGCTAAACGATCCCACTGACCCCTGGGCCTGTTTATAGATAAAGGAAGCGTGATGTCGAAATTCATTTTCCCGTATAATTTCACCGGTGTCTCTTTACAGTCAAAGCCAAAGGCCTACAATTTCAATGTTCATTTACTTGCGTGCTAAGCTATAAGGCAAAAGGAATATGGAATGATGCATTTAACTTTATAATGGGGTTGTCTTCATGACTTATGAAGACGACGAGGTGGTTAGGAGGTAAAAATAGTCGTGAATAGTAAGAAAGGTATCGTCGGACGTTTCGTGAGTGTAATTGGAGAGGCCCGTGGGCGTGCCGCACGCCACGGCGGCGCAGTCGGGCGGGAGACATCTTGTATGTATTTGCCTCTCTAGTAATTTCCCCGTCCGTCCTTGTATATTTAAGCGGTGGCGTCGTCCGTGCCGCTCTCATGCATATGTCATGAGCAGTTGCTGCGCGACGGTTTGTTGACGGTCGAGCCGCGGGAACCGCGACCATCGGCCCCCGCCCGGCCACCAGCCCACCACCGATAATTATTACGTTCTACTTTCGATTCCGGTGGCTATCGGCCGCCCACCGGCCACCACCGCCGCCCGCCGCTCGCCGAGGGATGAGGCGACAATTAGATTCCAGTTTTTCTCCAATAGTCGCGTGTAATGACCACGTAGTGTGTATTGCATGTACGCTCAAATTAAATGGCACACACCGTAAAAGCAGTCATAAGTCTAGTGCACGCACGCGAGTAGGTAATAAATATCGTCGTTCTATTTAATATCCCCATAGTTGATGGGTTATTGACTAAAATCAATGGTTTGTTTTATGTTGAGAATGTAATGAATCTAGTCTTTGTTCGTTACGTCAGAAATTTCAACCAAAATGGCTGAAATCAAGTTTAAGGAAAGCTATACCACCCCGATACTCTATCAGATAGATTACTTAAGAGATTTCATAGCTGTTTGACTTTGTGATGGATTGCCAAATGTACATTAGGGTGAGAGGAACAAGTGATTAATTAAGGAGGGATAAATGAAATGTTAGACTTCGTGGTGAAGGGGTTAAGGTTAAAATATTGCTAACTGTATACATATAATATTGTTCGTGGACGGGTGGAGGATATACCTACTTAGCCAAAATTACGAATGTCGGACTAAGGACTACATACAATGGAATACCCAAGATAAAAAAAATATTTTGTTCAAAAAGAGAACAGATATCCAGCATATAGTAGAAATAAGGTACTCCAACATTATGAGATACAATACAGATGTACCTGTTTATAAGCAGTGATCGATTCGCGCGCTTATTTTCCTAGTTGGGGTGATTGACTAATCGTCGTTGCCAATTTAAAGTCTATTATGTGCAATCGGGCAATTTTATAGAAATTAAAAAAAACTTCCGCCTGAAGATAATTGATATTTACGTATATAAGAGTATGTACTGAATGTTTTAGGAGCAAAATACTATTTGATCCTGACAAAAAAGAAATTTGGTGAGGGCGACACATAAGAGCTTTTAAATTGGCAGTGACGTAATACGGATAGCACTTTTGTATTAATAAAATCACAAGAAAACAATTCATAGCTTAATTTTTTAAACCTACAAAATTTTTAACCATCGTAACGTTTTATTCGATCTCGGGATTTTTACTACCAAAATATATTTATCTTATGAAGCCGCTTCCACACTTTTGTAGTTTTTTATGAAGTTGAAGGCAAATAAGCGCTCGAATCGATCACTGGTTATAAGTTATATTAAACATGAATAATCTAAGGATCTAGGCAAACTACGGAGTGTAGTTGTAAAAGTTGGCCCAAGAGTTTGAACCGGGCATCACGTCTCATCGTACGTGGACGATGATGGACTAGAATTGAGGAACATAGTGTATGTTGTGTATATTGAATGTTGAGTTGTGTACAATTGTGTACATAAACCTAAAAACTGACACTAATTGCAAATTGTTCTCTTACTAGGTGAATCTTAAAGCATCACCTTAGAGTTTACCCATACAACAAAGAGAACGGAAACTCTGCGCCCCGCAGCAATTCGTAACGGTCGCCTACCTAGATTTACCTCACCCCCTCTCAGTCTGACTTTAGTCCAAATGGCCGTAAGCCGCTAAGGAGTAAGGGTCAGCGCGCGCTTACGCGGTAAGGCGGCTTACAGTAAGTATAGCTTAGTAAGTAGGTGTTATACGTTATATTCAAAATGGAGGCATATATTAGAAGCATGTATTTCAACTTATTGGGCCTGAGTATGTCATGGCAGTTCATGCATGGTTAAAAAAACCGAACTTGAATGATGTGATAGCATCATCAGCATATGTGAATGATATGTAAAATGTGGGGCAGCATAAGTTTATTTATTTATTTATTGAAAGTGATAGTAACAGCTTATTCTATATCAGATTGAGATTGGTGGAAAAAAACTGTTGACTGTTTACATTTTGTAGGATTGAAGCAAGAATTTAGGTATGCATAGATAGGAGAATTATCTTTAAATATTCTTTGTTTGTTTATTATGCTATAAGCATATCATTGAATTTGCCTAAGAAAAGACTGTCCTGTGTAACACTGTGGTTGTATTATAACAAACAGTAAGATTTAGAAATACACAAAAATATTTAATTTAACATGTGTCAGAGCATTATTATAAAGTATTTACAAAGAATGTAATTTAATATTAAAAGCTGTTCGGCCTCAGTTTTCCAGAAAGAAGAACTTTCTATTAGGCTATGTTCACCAAAAACAATATAGATGGGAGTTGTACAGCTTTAATGTGATAATTACCTATTTTCTCATTACTTGGGTACATAATTATACAAAAATACAATGTAATGGCAGAAGCATACATAAAACTAATTGTTGCTTGATATTCGGATCACATTATTGTATAGAATCATGTTGCTACTTATATATATATATTGCTTCTCTTTTTTTGATCAGTATAATAATAACAGTAAATTTTATATGCAAAAACAAAGATAAAAGATGCATCTCTGTTACCAATGAAATTAAACAATAAAAAATCTGTACATCATTTTTTTTTGAGGAATGTGCCTGGATAGTCCCTCATTAAAAACAGTAACAGAGTACTTATCTAACTGGGTTTAGAATAATTTGTAAAATCTAGAAAAAGAAGCCTGTTAAGATGATTGTAATTTTTCATTTAGACTTATTTTCAAATTTTAATTATGAATTAAGTTCCTAAATGAGAAATTGAGAATTAATACACTATGTTGTCAAGTAACTAAAATTCTACAATACAGCATAGTATATTAGTTACTCCATGATGCAGCTAAACAAACACTTATATGACTAATGTCGTGTTTCATATTGTATATAGTTCACTAGTATTATATATACCTGTGAATATAATGAAAGAGACAGGAAATACCTACCACTTTGTAGAGTGGAATAATCTATAGCTCTATCACTCATGTTTTTTCCCCTACAATGAGGAATTTTCCAGATTTGCCTATGTTTAACCTTCTACTTTCACGGATAACAGACTTATGCGACTTTTATCTTTGTTTTTGGATATAAATGATGACCCTTGTAACATGCAACATAATTCTAAATACCAAGCCAAAACAAAATCAACCCAACTATCAAATCAAAATATATTTTTTTTTATATATATATGCCTATCACGTAAAATCTGAACAGCTCCTTATATTTTTTTTTTTTTGGGAATGTGTTGTAAGTCACTCATTGCAAATGTAATTTTCAGATACTGTTCGCTCAACCTACCACGTCGATCTAACAGAAAGCTTAGTGAAGCATGGGTACTTGGTTCATCTTGCGGTGAATTTACCTCAGACTAACCCAAATGGCAATACGAAATGCCCCAAAAATTACGAAATGAACAACAATCAGGTGAAGGTGGTTTATATTATTATTCATTTCATAACAATGTTCTGAATTTAATTTCGAAGTATTAATAATCTCCAGTGCCCTAGGTACAAGCAGGTGCCTACTTTATATGCGTTTAAATTAAATAAAGTTACCTAATTTTTAACAATATGTTTCTTCGGTAAGCATGAGTAAACACCATGAACACAAAATTATAACCAAACGTAACTTGGAAAATGAGCATTGGAGTAAGACAAAATATTGAAAATCAAAAGTATTATAACGTCTCGTGCTCAGTTTTACAAGTACATGAATATGAAATAAAGCCGGCCGTAAAATAATCGATAAACATGCCGTGAAATCATTGACTCTTACGAACATAACTACAACATAAAATATCACTTACCTGTGTATGTAATGCAAGATTTATTATGTACGGAACAAAAACCTTCCGTGTGAACGAAAATACGTTTTATTTGATTAAACAAAATAAAATTGCGAATCAGCAGAAAACGACATGAAAACGATAAAAAAATGGCGGCAATGGCGTATGCAAGAAATATTTGTTAGGTAGATTTTCTAAAAAGTTACCATAATTTACCACACGCACGAACGCACAGCAACGAACCAACTAAAAATATTTGGAAAATACTAGAGAAGACTTATTTAAATATAAATCTTATATTCATATTGCTAATTGTAATTTTATTTCTAAATTTAGATTGAAATTTTTTGAAAGCTTTTATTTTTGGAAATATTGGAATTGGAATAAGGTAAGTCATCTTTGGAATCTTTTTGCTTGTACAAACAATAATCATGCAATAAAAATGTTTACAGTATAATAATAAGATTAGAAATAATATGGATAGGCAAGTTCAGCAGCCGTAACATGGCAAACGCATAGAGTTAAACGCGAGGTTAGTACATTTAACGCAGCGATATGTGTGCTGTGCAACATGCTACGGAAAATTCAAAAATATCTTTATTCAATAAGTAACATAGTTACACTTTGAATCGTCAATTATTAGATAACGAACGTCTCATCCGCCTAAAACTACTGCAGCTTCCCACAACCTGTATAGCAGGGGAAAAGAAGCTACAAGAAAAACCTCGGCTATTGGCAGTTATGTATTGAACAATTTATATACCTTGTAAAAACTGATATGATCATTATAGTACATCAGTAGCACCACAGGGATATAATACATAGTCATCGCTTAATGCGAATGAGACAAAAGAAAGGCATGACAGAGCCCCGTTAAACTCTTTGTATTCACTTGACGTAAAAATATTTTTAGTGCCTCTATTATTATAATAATAATATTGTTTATTATCAGCAGCATCAAATGCCAAGCAAAGCTCTTCTTTTGGAATTGGAAGTATTTGGAAGTTATCGCAGTTGCATTTTAATTCTACCTAATTCTACCATTTTCAATGTCAATGTCATATTTGCTGCATTTGCTGTCAGCAGATTGCCTGTCAGTTTTTTTCGGAAAAAAAGTAAAATGTCAATCAAGAAATTGCAAATTTCGTATATTTTTGAGACTTGTATTTATTTGATAATTTTGTAGATTATTCGATATTACTTATAGTTGCTTTTGAAAATCACTTTTAAAATCGTCTCAAATGTCGTTTTTATATTATAATTAGTGAAAAGTTATGTGATATATATGTACTTTAGTCGGATAACCCCTAAATGGAAATGAAAAATGAATAACAGTTCTGAATTTATATGGTCTGAGCTGCATTGCTCGAAGGATGCCCTGACTGATACCTATGGCTGGTTTATGCAGTTCCTTCTGGCATTCTTGGCTTTCACTTGCTTAATAGGTAAGTAAGGTGTTGAAACTGTATGGAAGTTATACAGTTCAAGGTTTTCCACGATTGACCAACACTTGCAGGGTTTCTACCTCGCTGCAGTCACAATATATAATGAAAATTAAAAATAATGTACTTATGTAAAGAAGTTTAAAGTTAAAATGCTTGTATCTAAAAATAGGTATGTATGACTATGTAAACATGATGATAAAATGTGTGGTATGATTTCCTTCTAATTGACGCAATAGTTTTTCAGGTTCGCTATAGCTTATAAAGGGTGCCATATTTGCAAATTAAGCATCATTTATTAATGAATATGAAATGTTCAACAAGTATAACATTGACGAAACTTTAGAAAGTTTTGCATATCATGTACTTTTATAGTTAAAGTTTAACTGCTATTTTATAAGTTATGTAGTAATGTTGCATATTCAGGTAAAAGATTCTGTGAGCCACGATATGCTAGAAGGCCATGGCTCATCTGGTTTTACGACACATCCAAGCAGGGCCTGGGGGCTCTCATCATACACGCAGCCAATGTATGGCTGTCTCCACACCTCACAGGAAACCCATGCACTTGGTGAGTTGGGAAAATATTATCTTAAAGAGAAGTTGCTGTCATTAAAAATGGATAAAATAGTTTAATAAAAAAAATATATGTTTTATTTCATTGGATTGGTCAACAATAGTGGTTTAAAACTTTAAAGTGATGAGATCTCTATTTTGTTTCCTACAAAAGAGTGGAATAAGAAATAGATAAAAAAGTGTTTAGGGAATGCAAAGTAAATAAAAAAAGTAGATTGCATTTGGTTACCATGCTGCATATTGAAAACCAATATAGAAAAGATAGAGACAAGCAGAGATATACAATATCTTTCATGGTCTAATGGTTAGAGTGTTGGTCTCTTGATCTGGAGGTCCTGTGTTCGAATATTTGTGCAGACATATCTAAAAATCGCTTTCTGATCTCTATTTAGTGAGGACGTTGCAGGCTGATAACCTGATTGTCGAAAGATGTTGTGTGCTTCAAAGGGTATGTAAAGCAGTTGGTCCTGGGTATTCATCACATTTACTTAAGTAAATAAGTAGTTGTTACATGAGTTTTATATCAGGGTTAATTGTAACACTGGCACCAGAGATAATGAGGTTGGTCATTGACCTTACAAGTCTCATTAAAAACAAGAAGAGAATTACTAATAGATTATACATGTATGGTGACTTTAAAGTATGTATGTATAGTGACTCCCTCACTCTCAGAAACTACAAGAACTGGCAGTGTAAAATTTTCATGGGGGGGTTCCTGTAAGGATGTAGGTGCTCACTAAGACGGGATTTTACGAAATGCAACCTCTAAGGGGGTAGAAAGCAGTGGCAAAGTTTGTATGGAACTTCTGTAGTTTTGATAATAGACATAGGTATTTCATTTCACGCGAATGAAGTCCCGGATGACAGATTTAGTATATTATAATAACTATATCGCTGTTTATTATCTAAAACTACTTTTATTACCCTTTAACCATTGTTGTTGCACTATCCTGGTACCAAGTCTTTTTATGGCTGATTTTATGGTAGTGGTTGCCTGGAATTAATTGGTTCAGAGCAATAAGGCTGCCCGCCTTTACTTTTGCTAAATGTTTGTAAGTGTGCAATAAAGTGTATTTGTGATTTGATGAAAATAAATAGATTAATAAAAATTAAAATAGCCTGTACTCACTGACTTTTACATTACCTTCTATTATTATTTACTGAAATCTAATGATTAGCTGATGTGAGCAAAATCGACACCCTTCTCGTCAGACTGTCCTAGGATATAGGCCTCCTCTAGGCTTTTCCGAATGTGGCGTTCTTTAGCCGCTCTTCACCAGCTTTTTGGAAGGTTGTCTTTCCATCTTTTATTTTGTCTTCCCCATTTCATTTGATAATTACGCCTCAAATGAGGTGCGTAGCCATCCTTTAAAGGAACAATTGGTAAGTTTAAATAACTTAATAATTTATCTTCCAGGTACATAGTGAACTTCATGTTAGACTCGACTCTGGGTCTGCTGATCATATGGGCGGGAATCAGGCTAGCACAGTACTGTGCCCGGAATTATGATATACCGCTTATCAATTTTGGTGAATATGGTAAGTATTGAATGATATTGAAGAACTTTATTGTAACTTTAAGATAAATTTTGGTGAATATGGTAAGTATTGAATGATATTGATAAACATTATTGTAAATTTAAGATAAATTTTGGTGAATATGGAAAGTATTGAAGAACATTATTGTAAATTTAAGATAAATTTTAGAGAATATGATAAGTATTGAATCATATTGAAGAACATTCTTGTAATTTTAAGATAATGGTGGTATGGTATGTTAGTGGGCTCTATTTTCCGCATTTAGTCACCCATTATGCGTGTTTTAGATAAAAGAACACAAAAAAGGACCCTTAAGATAATGGTTTTATGGTTCTTTTCTAAAGCTCCGACTCCTTGTCTTGTCTAGTTAAATACAAAGATGTGTAGATTTTCCGTCTCTTTCCATTTCATCATAATAGGGTAGTTTCCAACTAGTCAAATCAGTTACTTTTTACTAAACTTCAAAACACGAATAGAATATAGAATTTGTATGAAAAAGCTCACTGTGACGTCATAGAAAACGTGATAAATGTCGGACTTATTACGTTTTTTTTATTAAAATTCATAAATAAGTTACTTAAAGTTAGTTTTAGATCTGTCTTTATTTAGTAATCTAGTAAGTTTCATAATTAATCTTCAACCTACTTAATACACGACGCAATTCCTTGCATTGGATATTTGATTGATTTCTTCTTAATTTGTCAGTAAATACATTAAAGTTATGTTATATTTAAGTATTGTTTTGTTTTTCTTCCGTTAGTTTTCTATGGCAAATCATTGTAAGGCTCAATGCACACAAACGCGTACATATGGGTTAACCGATCTTTTCTCTTCTAACTTAATTTGCCTGTCACAGCTCACTAATATCATATTAATTATTATAAGATCATCAGTGGAAATCTGTAATTAGTTTTCTATTGATATGACTATTTTGTTTACCTACTGATTTTTTTATAACTGTTGGTTATCCTGAAATAAAACATTAGAAACATGAGCTGAATCATCCCCCTCATTGTTCGGTACGGTGTCACTAACACCTGTATACAGGGTACCGCAAAAGTATAGAATTAAAAAGAATTAAAAAAAAAAAAAAAAAACATGATATTTCCGACGGAAAATTCCACTTGATATCAACTCAGAATCATGGTCTGAATCATCCCCCTTAGTATTCGTTACGATGTCACTAACACCCTGTATTATTAATGTGTTACAGGCAAGCCCCCGCAGTGCGCGGCGTGGATCTGCCAGTGCGTGCTGTATGCAGCGCTGGCGACGTTCGCCAAGTCTTTGTTGGCGCTGGTGCTGCGGCTGCCGCCAGTGGTCGACGTGTTGTCCACGCTGCGCTTGTCGCCCGTCTCCGACCCGCGGTTGGAGCTCGCTGTCGTCATGCTCATCATACCTTTCTTTGTTAATGTGAGTAACATTACATAAGGTCACGACTATATTGGCTACTAATCGTCGTAAAGACTGGGCACCTTTAG